>NW_015386398.1:1066343-1152900 GCF_001527695.2 Protobothrops mucrosquamatus
AACTACGCCAGGCCGGCCGCACGGAATAGATGGGCCTTCAGGGCTCAGCGAAAAAGGCGCAGGTCCGCAACTGTACGTAGGTCGGGGGGTAGGTCATTCCAGAGGGCAGGAGCTGCCACAGAGAAGGCTCTCCCCCTGGGGGTCGCCAGCCGGCATTGTCTGGCCGACGGCACCCTAAGGAGGCCCTCTCTGTGGGAGCAGACTGGTCGAAGGGAGGTGTTTGGTAGGAGGCGGTCTTGCAAATAACTTGGCCAAGTGTGATTAGTGTCTCTGGTGCAGAAGCTCAAAGTATACATGCAAAGCAACAGTAGAATAATCATAATAATCTTACCTACAGTACAAGAGGGGTTAGTAAAGAAGGTAAGAAGGATAATAATGCTACCGTCATACTACATCAGTAAATACAGGTAGTCCTTGACTTACAACAGTTCGCTAAGTGACCAACGTTACAATGGCACTGAAAAAAGTGACCTGACCATTTTTCACACTTATGACCATTGCAGCATCCCCATGCTCACATGATTTACATTGGGCTGTTTGACAACTGAGTCACATTTATGACGGTTGCAGTGTTCCGGTGTCATGTGATCACCAATCTTCTGACAAGCAAAGTCAATGGGGAAGTCAGATTTACGCTAACAACCATGTTACTAATTTAACAACTGCAGTGATTCACTTAACAAATGTGGCAAGAAAAGTCGTAAAATGGGGCAAAATTCATTTATCAAATTTCTCACTTAGCAACATAAATTTTGGACTCAATCGTGGTCATACATTGACTGTATACATAGACATTAGACCGTTCTGTAAGAATTAGGTGTTTAGCCGAGTGATGGCCCAAGGGAAAAAATGGTTCCCTATGTCTAGTTCAGGGGTAGGCAACCTCGGCTCTTTTATGACTCATGGACTTCAACTCCCAGAATTCCTGAGCCAGCATGGCTCATGGACTTCAACTCCCAGAATTCCTGAGCCAGCATGGCTCATGGACTTCAACTCCCAGAATTCCTGAGACAGCATGGCTCATGGACTTCAACTCCCAGAATTCCTGAGACGGCATGGCTCATGGACTTCAACTCCCAGAATTCCTGAGACAGCATGGCTCATGGACTTCAACTCCCAGAATTCCTGAGACAGCATGGCTCATGGACTTCAACTCCCAGAATTCCTGAGACAGCATGGCTCATGGACTTCAACTCCCAGAATTCCTGAGCCAGCATGAAATCCACGAGTCAACTCCCTTTTATCTGACCAGTCCATAGGCAGCATCTGTTTGGCTGGTCTCCCAAGGTCATTTCCTGTATTATTACAAATAGAGAGAATCGTCATTATTACTTCTATTTATTTTCACCTTCCTGAGTAGACATTATTTTGTGATGTCATAAATTTGTGATATTGAATTTTGGGTAGCTGGCAGTTGCTAAATGTGTCCTTGGTGGATTCTCCTTTGGTTCTGATATAACCTGGTGCTATGCTATAAAAAAGCTTTTTAGGGAATGGGCAGCATTTTCGATTGAATTTTCTAGTCTAATAGTATCAGTGCAATGACTTCAAATTTGGTGTTATTGTATGGCAATTCCATTAAAGGTGTGGTTTTGCTGTTATTAATTAACCCACTAGCAATAAAGATTACAGTTGTTCAAACAAGCAACTTTTGCAGAGTGTATAGTGCAGTCAGCAAGTTTATTCAGGTTGAATAACTTTGATAAGCAGAAAAGGAACACGATTTCGCTAAAATTGGAAAGATTCAAGGCCGATGCATAAAGATTTCCTCCAAGGTCTCATTTCCATCCTTTCAACCCTCGCAATAATGCACCCTCATCATAAATAAGGCCACTCGCTGTAAGAAAATGCAATGGTGGCAAAAAAGGAGAATATTTGTAGCTTAGGGTTGAAATTAGGAGCTTGGTTGTTTTCTTGCGGACGTTTCATTACCTAAACTATGTAATGCAATGGTAGAGATTATAACTTCGATTATTTTTTGTTGCATTTACAGGAAAGTACAAATTCTAGCTTTTGTTCTCACATAATGAGGGAGCCCTAACTGGGATGGAGAAGGGTATCTCCGTTCCATAATGGCTGCTGCCATGGAACAGTGGTTCTTAACTTTGGCAGATTTAAAATGTGTGGACTTCAGTTCCCAGAATTCTTCAGTCAGCCAGGCTGGCTAAAGAACTCTGGGAGTTGAGGTTTAGAGATCTTAAAGCTGCCAAGGTTGGGAAACATTAGCCTATGGCAGGGGTAGGCATGGCTGGCTCAGGAATTCTGGGAGTTGAAGTCCACGAGTCATAAAAGAGCCAAGGTTGCCTACCCCTGGCCTATGGTAAACTGCCTTGGAAGATGGGGGTCTCATTTAATCTGCCTTGCCAGTGAGCCCATATGATTGGGTCTAACTCAGTTTTCCCCAATCTGATAACTCCAAATGTAGTGGCTTTATTAATGACTGCCGAGGACTTTGAAAGTTGCCTCTCCAAGATAGACAGGCTGGTCCAGCTGCTTTGACCGGCAACGAGCCCAGAAGCAATCATAGTATCAGGAGCAAAGGGATTATAGATAGTCCTCAATTTATGACAATTGGGACTGGAACTTCTGTTGCTAAGCTAGGCAGATGTTAAGTGAGTCACGCCAGCTTTATTTTTTTTTTGACACAGCCATTAGGTGAATCCCCATGGTTGTTAAGTGAATCATAGGGTTGCTAAGCAAATCTGGCTTCCGCCATTGACTTTTCTTGTCAGAAGCGGGTTTGTAAGGTTGCAAATGGTGATCACATGACCTTGGGACACTGCTACCATTCTAAATACGTGCTGGTTGCCAAGCACCCAAATTTGATCACATGACTGTGGGGGATGCTGCAATGATCCTAAGTAGAAGGACCAATCATAAATTACTTTTTTTCAGCTCCTTTGTAACTCTGAATGGTTGCTAAACGAAGGGTTGTTAAGTCAAATCAATACAGTGTATGGGGTTTGCAAAGCCAATCGTCAGAGCTCACTTGAATATAGCCTCATCCCGGTCTGCTACGGCTAACTTCAAGGCCTTGTCCCGATTGCTTTCTTGGTACAGCCGCCTCTGATTCTCTATCTCAGACTTCAAACCGCTGAGCTCCACGTGTTGCAAGGTCACCTGGGGATGGAAAAGAAGTCATGCAATGTCAATGTCCCCAAGCCACACAAGAGATTGGCCTCCCATAAGTAAGGTTCTACATTTAGGCAAGAAAAACCAAATGCACAGGTATAGTATATGTGGCATCTTGCTCAATAGTAGCAACTATGAGCGGGATCTTGGAGTCCTAGTGGACAATCACTTAAATATTAAGCCAGCAGTGTGCTGCAGCTGCCAAAAAAGCCAACACAGTGCTAGGCTGCATTAACAGAAGGATAGAATCAAGATCATGTGAAGTATTAATACCACTTTACAATGCCTTGGTAAGGCCACACTTGGAATACTGCATCCAGTTTTAGTCACCACGATGTAAAAAAGATGCTGAGACTCTAGAAAGAGTACAGAGAAGAGCAACAAAGATGATTAGGGGACTGGAGGCTAAAACATATAAGGAACAGTTGCTGGAATTTGGGTATGTCTATGAAGAGAAGGACGAGGGGGGACATGATAGCAGTGTTCCAATATCTCAGGGGCTGCCCCAAAGAAGAGGGAGGAGCCAAGCTATTCTCCAAAGCACCTGAAGGCAGGACAAGAAGCAACAGATGGAAACTAAACAAAGAGAGAAGCAACCTAGAACTAAGGAGAAACTTCCTGACAGTTAGAACAATTAACCAGTGGAACAACCTGCCTCCAGAAGTTGTGAATGCTCCAACACTGGAAGTTTCCTGCCTGAGGAGGGGGTTGGACTAGATGACCTCCAAGGTCCTTTCCAACTTTTTATTATTGTTATTTTTGTTGTTGTTGTTGTTATTATTATTGTTATTGTTATTATTATTAAGAGAGAAGTACAGCGCAGGTTACCTGATCGTGGAGTTTCGCAATCTCTATTTCTTTCTGGGCCAGGATGTCTTGCTGCTGATAGCTCAAGGCCGAAACCCTTTTGGTGTATTCAGAGATGTTCTCCTCCGGTCTTGGAGAGGCCTTCTTTGGAGTGGAACCAGTCTTGTGGATGCCGTGGGTGATTGACTAAAGCAGATAAATAGATGCCCACCCAAGGAGTCAGAAAGCTTAGTGCTAGAAAGTAGGAGACTTATATCTATCCGTTTAGCGACCATTCAAAGTTACCATGCCACTGAAAAAAGTGACTTATGACTGTTTTTCACACTTACAACCACTGCAGCATTCCCATAGTCAAAATCTGGATGCTTGGCAACTACCATGTATTCATGACGGTTGCAGTGTCCCATGGTCGGGTGATCACCTTTTGCAACCTTCTGCAAAAGCAAAAATCAGTGGGAAACCTAGATTCACTTAACAACCCTGTTACCAACTTAAGAAATGCAGTGATTCACTCAACAACGGTGGCAAGAAATGTCGTAAAACAGGGCAAAACACCCATCTTTCTTAGCAATGGAAATTTTGGGTTTCCATTGTGGTTTATCCGAGGATTATCTATACAACCACATTGTCTTCATGTGAATCTCACCAGGACAAGTCTTCATGGGTTTCTCTCCCGTTGCATTAAGATACCAACTATCTCCCTTTGGACCAAATTGCAATTGTGTGCATGGTTTCTTAGGAATAAGCCAACCTGGGCTCAGGAGAACACCTATCACCCTACTATTGTTTTAATATTACTCTTTTCAGAGGCTTTTTGATAAGGACAGAAGAGATGCTATTCTCAGAGCCCAGTGGCTCCCACCACAAGGGGTCATTTATTTATTATTATTTTCAACTGTCAAACAAGATTAAACATCTGGCAGGTGTGGAGGCAATTTATGTCTTTCAGAAAATAAAACAGTGATGGTGTGTGCATAGGGTATGAGTGAGAGGATTTGTAATCAATCAGGATGGGACAGCTCTGCAACCAGACATTATTTAAGTCCCAGTTTTGGGCTTCCTTCTTGATCCAGTGATGAGAGAACTGACTGACTGGCTCACGATGTTCCTTGTCTTTTTCCATTGTTTCAAGTCCCACAGAATGGAAGATACATAAAGGTCATTTTCCAATTGGGTGGTGAGGCATTAGGGCTGGAAACAAGAGCGAATATTGTGCTGGGCAGAAGTGTCTTATAATTTGTTCCAGCTAGGTACGAAGATAACATGCTTCAGATGTCCCAATCAATATATTTTGAATTCAGGTAGTCCTCAATTTACAATCACCCTTCGAACCAGAATTTCTATTGCTAAGCAAGATGACTGTTAAGTGAATCATGCCCAGTTTAATGACGTTTTCACCTGTCATGGATAGGCAACCTTGGCTCTTTTATGACTCGGGGACTTCAACTCCCAGAATTCCTGAGCCAGCATGGCTCAGCTTAGAAACTTCTCCCTGTCCCCTCAGCATGGCTGGCTCAGGAATTCTGGGAGTTGAAGTCCACGAGTCATAAAAGAGCCAAGGTTGCCTACCCCTGACCTAAGTGGTTAAGAAGTGAATCCCTGCAGTTGTTAATTAAATCATGTGCTCAAATCCAGCTTCCCCCTCTGGCTTTGCTTGTCGGAAGCCAGCTGGAAAGGTCACAAATGGTGATCACATGACCCCAGGATGCTGCAACCATTGTAAATATAACCTGTTGCCAAGCACCTCAGTTTTGATCATGTGACTCTGTGGATACTGCGAGGGTCACAACAAGTGTGAGGGCCAGTTGTGAGTCACTCTTTTCACGGCTGTTATAACTTTGAATAGCCACTAAACTGATCATTATAAGTCGAGGATTAGTGTATGGTTGTAAATCGAAGATTATCTGCACGCCCAGAGTGTGGGAAAGATTGCCCCTGAAGAGTCAGAACTGACGAAGCTTTTTGGATGAGAAGCAAAACATCTTCAAGGAAAGACAAAGTCCAGTTGCCTTTTGAAAAAGCCCCTTTGGGACAACATGACCTGAATGACTGAGAATCTCCATAGACCAGGGGTAGGCAACCTCAGCTCTTTTATGACTCATGGACTTCAACTCCCAGAATTCCTGAGCCAGCTGTGATGGCTCAGGAATTCTGGGAGTTGAAGTCCATGAGTCATAAAAGAGCCAAGATTGCCTATCCCTGCCATAGACATTTGGGAAGGATAGGTCAGGTATGTGTAATGCTGCGCACTCTCTCAAATTAGCACACAAATTACAACCTTCTTTTGACATTGAAAATTTCCCCCGGTGACCATAAAAAGGGAATCTGAGCACCCCTCCCCAGGTGTATCCTTCTAGTTTACCTTTGGTGTCTGTCCAGGGGCTCCTGGAGCATCGCCTAAACTGCTTTCAATCTCAGATTGGATGGAAGTAACAGAGGTATCTAACTCATGAAGGCGGACCTCCTCTTTCAAATCTTTGACCTGATGCTGGAGGCGCCTATTGGCGGTCCGGAGTTCCTCAGCTTCCGCTTCTACCTGTTTGAACTTTGGATGGGAAGAGAAACAGGAAGCAGAGAGGCTGAAAATAGCTTCTGGAGAAGAGTTTTTCCCCGAGATGCGACTGCTTTCATGGAATTCTTCTTCCTAATTCTGTGCATAACCGCCCCCGGGTGACTCATTTTCCCATCAGTGGTTTCATATCTCTTTCGGTTTCGTCCCTTTTTAAGACTGGCCACTGTTTCCCCTGAAACGTAACCTTTTTATGTGCAAGTACATAAACCACATACCCGCAGCTGCTTTTCACGGCTCTCTTTGCGGAGAAGGAGGAGGTTGTCGTGTAACGTGTCCACCAGCACCTGGATGGATTCGTTCTCCTCCCGAAGCCGACGGATCTGTTTCTCCATGTCTTGCTTCCGCTCTTGAAGCAGATGATTCTGCGAAGGAAGACATCAGAAATGAACATAAGAAAGGAGGGAACACTTCAAAGATCAGCTCCATATCACCATTCCCTGCTCAGTCAGCTCAATGCCTCGTGCCCAGTTTTGGTTTGGGGAAAGTAGAAAAGTTTTCTTCCAAACCCAGAAAATCTGGAATAACACTGCATACCTATCTTTGTTAAAATAAAAATAAAAGATATTAGATAACAGATATCACCAAAGTGTGGTTGCCAATTCAGATTGGGCAATAGATTATCCATTTGTAATAGGAGATTGCACCCACTGAAGAACAAATAGCAATAGCACTTATATACTGCTTCATATAGCCCTCTCTAAGCGGTATACAAACGTCAGCATATTGCCTGCAGCAATCTGGGTCCTCATTTTACCGACCTCAGAAGGGTGGAAGGCTGAGTCAACCTTGCGCTGGTCAGAATCCAACTCCTGGCTATAGACAGAGTTATCCTGCAATGCTGCATTTTAACCACTGCATCATCACAGTTCCTAATTAAGCAGGCATGTTAAACTTGTGACGTCATGTGACGTCACACGATGTATCGCGACTTTTTCCCTATTGCCGGCACGGTTTCGGTGTGACACATCTGGCCTGCGGGCCGGCAGTTTGACATGTCTGTAATAAAGGATTGTAACAAAGGATGTTACCTAGTTTGGGTAACGTAACATCTGCAAGAAATCAACCAAGCTCAGAGAGCACCAAGGACCCCTCAAACACAGGTTTTCATCCTCCATCTTTCTCTACATGCAAAGTTGTTGATGTAATACAGGTAGTCTTCAGCTTATGACCAAAATTGTGACTGGAACTTCCATCGCTAAGCAATGCATTTGTTAGGTGAATCATCACGTGACTGCACCTGATTTTATGACCTTTTTTGTCAGGGTCATTAAGCAAATCACACAGTCATTAAGTGAATCTGGCTTCCCCCATTGACCTTGCTTGTTGGAAGCTACCTGGGAAGGTAACAAATGGTGATCATATGACCCCAGGATGCTGTGACCTTTGTAAATAGATGCTGGTTGCCCAGCGCTTGAATTGGGATCACGTACTATAACTGCAGGGATGCTGTGATTGGTCATAAGTCACTCTTTTCAGCACTGTTATAGCTTCGAACAGTCACAAAACAAATGGTCATAAGTCAAGGACTACCTGTACTTCTCAAAATGGCTTCCATTCAGTGACTAACACACTTTCCTTGACATAATCAAACCTGCTGCTCCATCAGCAATTTTTGAGAACTGGGCATCCTCTCGTGATTATATATTCTACTGTATTAATACTGCAATTCTTCAGAGAAAGAGGGTTACATAAGGATTTCAGGATAGCTTCCACAATGCTCCAGAGTGATGCTCAAGGGCCTTGTAGGAAATATAAACAGAGACTCCAAATTGCCCAGCATTTCCTGAATCTTGGGGAAAAAAAGACCTAGGATACATGCTAAGAATCAATCATATTGGGGACTGAAGGAACTCAAAGATTGATTATTGCCTCTACAGATGAAGACTTTCACAGTAATGTTTAGAATCAGATGTTCATACATGGGGCTATTGCAGAATTCCCCAATCTTTTTGGCTTTGTGGACCAGCAAGTGGGGGGGGGAGGGGATGGTTTTGTGTGAGAAGTTGGTGAGCGTGTTTGCAACTCCATTTGTGTTGGCAAACGCACCCACTTCTTGGGCAAATGGAGTGCACGCAAACATGCTCGCCCACTGCTTGCATAAGTGTGAATGCATGCATGAACACACGTGTTCACCTGCCACTTCCATGGCCCAGTTCTGAAAGACTCAAGGCCTAGTAATGGGTTGGGGACCCCTGGACTATGGGATGTTTTTAAGAGTTGGAGGGCATGGCTTCTTAATTTCAGGAACAGAATGTGTATGAAGAGGGAAGGAAGACCAACTTGAACACAACAAACCATGTCCTTTCTTTAGCTTTGGCCAACCTGAACTGTGCAACATAGGTTTGAGAACAGAGGGGAGAGTTGTTTAGGGCTACTAGATGGGGGCTGCAGAATTCCACATGACCTCTAGATGGCAGCAAAATGGCAGCAAACACCAAGTCTGTGCTGCCATCAGGTGGTTGTCAGTATTTTTGAAGCCCAGATCTAGTACAGTAGCTCTGAGTCATCAGTTACCAGTTTAGTGTGTGTTGTCAAGGTATTGATTTAACAGCTAACCAGCTTATGCAATGTAAGATATAAGATGTAATGATGGGAATGATTCAGCAGGGTCTGTGTCTCTTTAAGAGCCTTTGTATAAAGGGAAGGCTCCGCTGATGTGTTCTCTCTTTTCTGTTTCCTGCTGTAACTGTGGTTTGTTGGATCCTGCTGTATTAGCACGTGTATGTATATTGTTCCTGGTGTATGATATTGTAGATAGTGTAAGATAAACCACCATTTACTATAGACCACTGTTTACTGTGTTTACTCCTGGGTTATCTCGTGCAATAAGACTGTGCATGCTAAATCAACCATGTTCAGATTAAGCTATAACACCCCTAGACTGATGGAAAAGAAAGGATTAGTCTTTTACCTGCCTGCCATCCCTGGCCCGAAGAGGGGCATTAATCGACAGCCTTTTTTCTTACCTCAGCTTGCAGACTTTGCATCCGTGCAGCATGCTCAGCATTGCAAAGGCTCAGGGTCCGATGTTCTGCACGTAATACAGCCAGATCTTCCTGGAGCTGCTGCTCCAAGTGAGTGACCTATTATAGGGGATGGAGCAGACAGCTCTTGGTTAGGCTTTGATAACCGGAGAGCTTCTTTAAACCTCTTTTCCAAGCTATTCTTGGCTCTAGGTGGCACAAAATGTGCTTCACCTCCAAATGCAGGTAGTCCTCGTCTCACGATTATAATAGACCCTTCCCATCCCATTTGTAAGTCATGACAATTGTAAGATAGGTCAACCAGGTGACTAACCCGATTTTGCAATCTATTTTGTGACGGTTGTTTAACTCACACAGGGATCATAAAGTGGCTACCATGGTCATTAAACAAACACAGTCATTAAGCAAACCAAGGGTTCACGATAGGTGCAGTTTTGCCCCAAAGTGGAAGTAACTGCTGAATTTTGGCAAAATCATCATAAATCACAACCAGTTGACCATGGGATGCTGCAAGCAGCCATTAAGTGGGGTCAAATTGCCAAGAGCCTGAAGTTCAGTCACATTACTTGGGGAGGGGACTGTCTGAGCTTCGAATCTGGGCCATAAGTAGTTCCCAGGAACAAGTAGTCTTCGACTTACAACAGTTCATTCAGTTACTGTTTAAAGTTACAACAGCACTGAAAAAAGTGACATGACCATTTTTCACATTTATAACCATTGCAGCATCCCCCAGGGTCACATGATCAAAATTCAGACACTTGCCAACTGATTCATATTTATGATGGTTGCAGTGTCCCAGGGTCATGTGATCACCTTTTGTGATCTTCTGTCAGTGGGGAAGCCAGATTCATTGAAAACCATGTTGCTAACTTAACAACTGCAGTGATTCACTTAACACATGTGGCAAGAAAGGTCATAAAATGGGGGGGGGGAATTCACTTAACAATGACAGAAAATTTGGGCTCAATTGCAGTCGTAAATCGAGGACTACCTATATTTCAACTGTAACTCTGAATGGTTGCTAAGTGACTGGTCATAAGAGGAGGACTATCAGTGCAACCCAATACTCAGGCTCATGAAAGAACTGTGTGAAATGTGTACTGGGTAGTTGTCTAAGGAAGAACTTCCTGTTAGCATATGTAAAGAATGCCTTTCCTTATCAATTTAATGACTTGGGAAATGAACATCTGCAACTTAGCTACAAGCTTTTCAAAGGGATGTTGTTTCTGGAAAGAAGTCATAACTAGGAGTCCCTCTTTCTTATTAACTGAGCCAAGAGACTTGGTTTGACCTTTGCCCTAAGGCCCCCTAAACAGTATCTCCAAGATATGCAGGATTTAGTTTTACTTAATTTCCCAAAGATAAGAACAGACTCCAGGCCTGAATGTTAAAAGGAAAATTAAAGATTTGCACAATTATATTTTAATCAAACAACTTCTTAGTTTGCTAGCGTTATTGGACACCAACGCAGGTATCAAATATTAATAAGAGAAAGAGAATACTACAGGTAGTCCTCAACTTACAACAGTTCATTCAGTGACCATTCGAAGTTACAATGGTACTGAAAAAAGTGACTTATTACCTTTTTTCACACTTACGACTGTTGTAGCGTCCCCATGGTTATGGAGATCAAAATTTGGATGCTTGGCAACTGGCTCTTATTTATGACAGCTGCAGTGCCCTGGGGTCACGTGCCCTGGGATCCCCTTTTGCGACTTTCTGACAAGCAAAGTGAATGGGAAAGCCAGATTCACTTAACTGTGTTGCTAACCTAACAACTGCAATGATTCACTTAACAACTGTGTCAAGAAAGGTCATAAAATGGAGCAAAACTCACTTAACAACTATCTCGCTTAGCAACAGAAATTTTGGGCTCAGTTGAGGCCGTACATTGAAGACTACCTGTACTAGATTTCAGTAATACTTTGGCTGTGTGTCACCAAACAATATAATTGTTCATTTTACAAAAAGAAACCCCAAACCCACTTTTACATCCCATTAATAAATTTCAGAAATGCAAAGGCACAAAAAGAATCAGGCCAGTGACTTTAATTTTTAAATGGTTTTTTTTTAATCTATGATGGCATCTCTTCGTTTAACTTTTGAGGGCAGGGAGTATTTTAGAGCCCTTATCGTCACTTGTTTGACTTTCTTATCTTACTTGTGGTTAGATTCCTACGTTGTTAGAATCCTGCCAGTCTTGTTAGTGCTGTTATAGGAACAACATAATGTGACTCAGATGTTTTTCGATCTAATTCCATCCAGTGGGCTGTTATTGTAGTGAGAATGAACTTTTATTTGCATCGAAAAATGAAGTCCCCATTTCAAAAATGTTTAACATCATCCACCTCACCTGTGGGGAACCTAGGGCTTTTCAAATATTGGTGAACTACAATCTCCATCATTCGTATCAAGAGCTTGAGACTGATGGGAGATGGAGGCTTGGTAAGTTTTCCAGATTGATATAGGTCAGAATGATGGGAATTGTAGTTCAATCCTTGGAAGGAACTTGGCTAGGGAAGATTCCTCCCCTTCTCTCTTCCTACCCCTACCCGCAATATTCCATTTAGGAATACTAGTGAATTTAGCCTTTTTAACAAGGATGGGATTCAGCAAAGGTCTATGACAGTGGTGGCGAACCTATGGCACGCGTGGAGCCCTCTCTGGCAGCACTTGGAGCCCTCTCTGTGAGCACACATGCTGTTGCCCCAGCCCCGCCTCCCCCCACGGCCCCCTCCTCACCAGCAGCCTCCCTAGAGGAGAGTCTCCCCCCTGGGCAGTGCAGCCAAGAACATAGCTGGGAAGCAGGGACAAGACTCCGCTCTTGTGCCCCATAGCGTGCAGATGATGCTGCGGAGTGTGGGCGGAGAGCGTGGCTGCCATGGCGCTACAGGGCTGCCTGGGCAATCTGTGGTGGGCCATGGAGGCGGTGCATGGCCCTGCGGGTGGGCGGGGCAAGGGGTGGGCAGGGGCGGAGCAGGCAGGGCGGGAGGTGGAGTGGGGGCGGGGGGTGGGTTTTGGGCACTCAGTCTCTAAAAGGTTCGCCATCACTGGTCTATGAACTCAGCAAGATTGACCACACTGATTTATTTTAAGATTTACAATGGCTTAGCCTGACACACACTTCTGAGATTTCAGTGGTTTGAATCCTCCGTCTCTTGTGCATTTCTGCAACCAGCAGATCAAACAAGGTGTGAGATATTTTAAAAGATGGCACCTCATTCGGCCATCTCTTTCTTTCCTCTGAAACTTATAGAATCCCCTTCAGGATACTCAGTACACCTTTTTTAACATGAGTGATTCACCTGAAAACTACCTCAGCCTCTAATCCAGATGATTCATATCCAGCGTTGAGTTCTTACTTATTTCCCTGTTTCCCAGTCTGGATGTTTATTAAACATCTGCAGGAAAACAGCCAAGCCCAGAGAACATTAAGAACTTGTCAGCTCAACCCTGAGCTTCATATATTCTCAGCTGCTGGATATGACAGCGTGCTAAAATATATTACAGTAGAGGCCTTTAGCCTAGAAGCCAAGCTTCCTCTTCTCTTAACAAGAACATTGAGAACCAAAACCTACTAGATTGCAGTCATAAATTTGATCTTTTGCCCTTTTACCTTCATGGGCACAGAATTGGCAGCAGAAGCAACCTTTGACTGATTTGTTGCATGAATAAAATTAACATGGTGCTTCCTTGCCCATAAAAGAGCTTTCTCTGTTGATTGACCTAACCGCCCTGCAGCTGGTGAAATACACCAGAAGGCCTCCCTCTTAGCCCTTCTCCTTCCCAATAGGGTAGACAAAACCCCGTCAAAGTTCCACCTCACCTGACTGAGCTGTTCCACCAGACGTTGATTCTGCTCTGAAAGGTCCAAGACCGCCTGTGAGCTCTCTCGACTGGTGTCCTGCTGTTCCAGACGCTTCTGCCCCAGCTGGGCTCGGGCGGCCACCAAGTCAGCCTCCAGCTCTGCCGTCCGGGTCTCAAATTCTGCCCGGCCTGATTCGAGGTGTCGCCGGAGTTCATGTTTCTCTTGTTCAAGATGCTGCAGAAAGCAGAGCCAGAGATATGAGGGCCAGAAGGAAGAGGACTCAAGGCCGGTGTAGAAGAAGGATTCAGAAGGTGATCTGGGATCCAGGGTACCTTGACTTCAAATCACACCTTCTACTAAGCCAGGAATAGGCAACCTTGGCTCTTTTATGACTCGTGGACTTCAACTCCCAGAATTCCTGAGCCAGCATAGCCCACGAGTCATAAAAGAGCCAAGGTTGCCTACCCCTGTACTAAGCATTCAAATTTTTGATACAGGTAGTCCTCGACTTACAACAGTTCATTTAGTGACTGTTCAGAGTTACATCAGCACTGAAAAAAAGTGACTTATGACCATTTTTCTTACAACTGTTGCAACATCCTCATGGTCACGTGATCAAAATTCAGATGCTTGGCAACTGGTTCATATCTATGAGGGTTGCAGTGATCCGGCGTCATGTGATCACCGTTTGCCATCCTCTGACAGACAAAGTCAATGGGGAAGCCAGATTCACTTCACAACCCTGTTACTAATTTAACAACTGCAGTGATTCACTTAACTGAAGCAAGAAAGTCACAAAGTGAGGCAAAATTCACTTAACAACTGTTTCGCTTAGCAACAGAAATTTTGGGCTCAGTTGTGGTCAAATGTCGAGGACTATTTTGGTCTATCTCAAAGGATGATTTTAAGGAAGAGTAAAAAGATGATTAGATATCAAATGCCCTAATTACATAAACAAAAAGCTCTACAACTGGTAAGCCATCTTCCCTATTCAGAATACATATTCAGATATAACCAATGAATGATTTTCAACTGGAAAGAGAAATCTTTTCAGTGTCTAGTGCAGGGGTAGGCAACCTTGGCTCTTTTATGACTCGTGGACTTCAACTCCCAGAATTCCTGAGCCAGCATGGCTCAGCTTGGAAACTTCTCTCTTTCCCCTCGGCATGGCTGGCTCAGGAATTCTGGGAGTTGAAGTCCACGAGTCATAAAAGAGCCAAGGTTGCCTACCCCTGGTCTAGGTGTTCTTTAATTATTAGCAAAAATTATTAAACCTTCAGCCAAATTGTGGTACTAGATTGGAGCACAGGGATATAGAGGCCTCTGCTAGCCTTGCTGTCCGTTAAATCTGCTGCATTTCCCTGAGTGGTCCCAATCTCCGGGACTTCAGGCTGGATTTGTTCAGAGCTCAGTGCTCAAAGTTTCTCTAGAAGCTCTCATTTTTTATAAAATCTGACTTTTTAAAGATCTGCTGCATTCAACATCAGATGCCAAAATACTGGAAGGAGAGTCCATCATATCTGGAGGACACCAGATGGTAGACATCCTACAGTCAGCAGATCCTGAAAACAGGACACCATAAGCTCCAGGCTCTACTCTTGAACGCAAAAGTCATTTTTTTCAAAAGCTTCATGAATGTAACCCTTTCTTTCTTTCTTTTTTGAGGCAGCATCTCACTGGGCACCAGAGACAGGACTTTCCTGTTATTAGGGAAGGTCAAACTGCCAGCCCCTGTGACAGAAGGGTCTAAGAACATACAACAAAAGCCAGATTGACTCAAGCCATCTGGCCTATCTTATGGCTCCCTAAACCAGCCAATTGCCTTGGCTGTGACGGTGGGTATCACCTGGAATTAAGTTTCAAATGCCAACCCAACCTGCTTCTGCATGTAGAAAAGTGGCCCTACCTCATTAGTCTTTCATGAGGATGGACACGGAGTATTAACGTGAACTTTGACTCTGCAGTCAAGTCCCACAAGAAAGGCAAGGGTCCATTATTGAGAGTCAAAAGGTCCCTGGGGCAGCCCAAGTGATTTGGGAAGAAAGGCATAGAATCAAGATCACGCGAAGTACTATTACCGCTTTATAAAGCCCTATTAAGACCACACCTGGAATACTGCAACAAGTTTTGGTCACCATATCACAAAAAAAGTTGTTGAGAGTTTGGAAAAAATTCAGAGAAGAGCAACTAAAATGACCAAAGGCCTGGAGGCTAAAACATATGAAGAACGGTGCGGGACTTGGGTTTGGCTAGTCCAGGGGTAGGCAACCTTGGCTCTTTTATGACTCGTGGACTTCAACTCCCAGAATTCCTGAGTCAGCCATGCTGGCTCAAGAATTCTGGGAATTGAAGTCCACGAGTCATAAAAGAGCCAAGGTTGCCTACCCCTGGGCTAGTCTAAAGAAAAGAAGAAACAGTGGAGACATGATAGCAGTGTTCCAGTATCTGAGGGGCTGCCACAAGGCAGAGGGGGCCAGGTTGTTCACCAGAGCACCAGAGGGAAGGAGAAGAAACAATGGTTGGAAACTGACCAAAGAGAAAGGCAACCTGGAACTAAGGAGAAACTTCCTGACAATGAGGAGAATTAAACAGTGGAACAGCTTACCCCCAGAAATTGTGGGCGCTCCATCACTGGAGATTTTTAAGAAGAGACTAGACATTCACCTGTCTGAGATGGTGTAGGTTCTCCTGCTTGAGCAGAGGGCTGGACTAGAAAACCTCCAAGATCCCTTCCAGCTCTATTCTATTCTATTCTATTCTATTCTATTCTATTCTATTCTATTCTATTCTATTCTATTCTATTCTATTCTAAAAGGGATCCCTCCTGCTCTCAGAGATCACACTGTTTGTCTCTTCACTACCTTAGGCACTGTTGGAAGTGCTTTCCAGGGATTACATAACGTGAGGTGTCAGCAATCATTGTCCTCTAAGGACTGAATCAAGGGCCCTGCCTCATGATAGGGTCACTCCCAATGCACTGTAAATTCATTTCCCCATAGAGGAAGTCGGCCCTATTCAAGAATTTCCTAGCAGAATTATCCACAACTGAGTGCCACAAGGTACAGCTGGCTTCACCCTACACAGGTAGTCCTCGACTTAACAACCATTCAGTTAGTGACCATTCAAAGTTGCAATAGAAGTGAAAAAATGTGACTTATAGCCGGTCCTCATGCTTGCGGCATTCCCCATTGTCATATGATCAAAATTAGGGCACTTTGCCATCGACATGCCTTTGCCATTGTTTGTTTGTATTCCACATTTATTTCTTTTAAAAATTAGGCAGCAAACATAGTCAAAACGCCTTCATCTATTTCCCCCCCACAACAACCCTGTGAGGTGAGCTGGACTAAGAGAGAGTGACTGGCCCAAAGTCACCCAGTTGGCTATGCTGGCTGGGGAATTCTGGGAGCTGAAGTCCACAAGTCTTAAAGATGTCACTAGACCAAACGGTTGCAATGTTTCAGGATTGTGTGATTGCCACTAGCAACTTTCTCAGCCAGATTCCAACAAGGAGACTCAGTGGTGGAAGCCAGATTCTCTGAATGACTGCATGATTCACTTAATCAGTACAGTGATTTTTTTTAACAACCTCTGCAAAAAACGGCTGTAAAATAACTGCCTTGCTTAGCAACAGAAATGCCCAATCGTGGTCATAAATCGAGGACTACCTGTACAGAAATTTTATGTGCCTGGGATATGAAGCCAGGGTGAATCAGGCCTTGTGTGGAGACTTCACTGCATATGCTGAAACACCACAATGGTACAACTTGTTGCTTGCTTGCCAGCAAAAAACAGGCCTGCCAAGTTGGCTGCCTTGTTTTCTGCCAGCAATCCACCAATTAGTGGCTGAGAGTAAACGAACAGTAAACGAATTGCAGCCTGCTGCTACTGCCAATCTGGTGTTTTCTTTTGTCGCTTGTTTTATTTGCTGGCTAGCAATAATTAAAGTTATTGTTATTTTTTTTCTGTATTTTTCCTTCCTTTGCTTGGATTTTTGTTGAACTTTCCTGGAAATCAAGTTACAGCAACAGATTCCACAGGCTATATAATCCCTAATGAACAGGTTGTCAATTTCCCCAGCAGCAGATTCCCCAGGCAGTGCCAATAAAATGCAAATACACACAGAGGGAAAAGTATTTAAAAAAGGAATCTTACTCCATTTTGGCACACCTGGAGGAAGTATGGGAAGGTAGATCTCCTAACAAGATCGCACTAACAACAGTCAAGCAGGCTTGGGACAGCAAAAGAACACTGCTTTGCAAGAGTGTCGTAAAGCTGTAATTGCCATGGCTTAAAAAGAGGCACAGCCCTTTGCAGAATATTTGGTGGGTGAGGTCCTGTGGAAACAGAGTGATTCACACTGGGTGCTTTCTCACTTCTGTTCCTGCCAGTTTCAGTCACTTTTATATCCTTCTTTCCCTCTTAGCTAATTATATCCACCCTGGTAGCAGACTCACGTTGGTTCGGCAGTGACTTCCTCTGGGCCAAACTGGTTCTCCCAGTTGCCATGGGTAGTGTGTCCAGAAATCCCCTAGTTCAGCGGTTCTCAACCTATGGGTCGCGACCCCATTTGGGGTCGATCGACCATTTCACGGGGGTCGCCAAGCAAGACTGTCCGCCATTTTTTTTTCCCCTTTTCCGGCAGGTGCCTTACCTCCCTTGGGCTGGGCCAGCTGGTGGTCGGCCTGCTCCATCTCTGCCGCTTGCCAGCTACGCCTCGGCCGGTGCAGGGGGCGGAACCACGCATGTGCGGCGCTCCCGGGCAGGGAAAGTCCTCGACTTACGACCGGTTGGGTAGTCCTCGACTTACGACCGGTTTAGTCCTCGACTTACGACCGGTTTAGTCCTCGACTTACGACCGGTTGGCGGTCGTGGCATTAAAAAGGTTGAGAACCACTGCCCTAGTTGGTATCTGTTCCATCTGAGGTTAAGGACTTGGAGAGCAAGGTGTTTGAGAGGGGAAAACAATGAGAGACTAAGAAGGCAGGGAAAACAAGGGAATGGACTTCCTGAAAGTCCATTTCTCTGGCTTCTCTGAAAAAACACAGATGATTCCGGCAGATGCCAATGTTGCTGCACATGCTAAACAAGAATTCCCATGTTAGAACGAGCAATGTTTAAACATGTGGTAGGCACAGCTTCAAGAAAACTAACCTGGCAACTTTCCAGATCTGCTGGACTGCAAGGCCTAAGGGTGGATACCCTACATATATCTGGAAAACACTAATTCTATTTATTGTCTACCTGCTCCTCGCTGGGGATAGGCACAATGCCTTAGGTATATGATCAGTTGAAGCAAAGGGTAATGTTTTAACAGAATAACAGAATAACAAAGTTGGAAGGGACCTTGGAGGTCTTCTAGTCCAACCCCCTGCTCAGGCAGGAAACCCTATACAATTTCAGACAAATGGTTGTCCAGTTTTTCAAGTAGAGGTCTAAAACCTCCACATACTGTATTAAGCATTCTTTCTCATGTTGGTGATTTGTATCTTGTGGGATCACAAGTGGTCCTCAATTTACAACCATTCGTTTAGCAACTGTTTGATGTTACAATGGCAATGAAAAAGTGACTTGGGACCGATCCTCACATCCGCAGCACCCTCACGGTCACATGATCAAAATCAGGTGCTAAATAACCAGCACGTATTTACAGCATCCAGGGGTTATGCGATCGCCATTTGTGACCATTTCCCAGCCGTCTTCTGACAAGCAAAGTCAATGGGGCAAGCCGTATTCACTTAATGACTGTTTTATGGTTTTTAAAAAAGGTCATAAAATTGGTCATGACTAACAGCTGTCTTGCTTAGCAATGGCAATTCTGGTCCCACTTGTGATCATAAGGACAATGTAAATCCACTTAATACATTCCTGTTAAGTCATATATTGAAATCCGTTGGAAATGTTTTTTGATTTGCAGTTCTGAGTGGAAACAGCCCTTGGGAGTGTGGGGGGAAGAGGAGCTTCTGCCAAAGAAAGCTCCCGACTTTCATGTTTTGTGACATGAAAAGCAATGGGATGAAACTGTGTAAACCATGATCTGATGACAAGACACAGGCAGCCTCAGGAGGCAGGGGTGGCTTGGCCATTCCAGTAACTCTAGTAAATAACTCCGGAAGACAACCTCACAATCCAGTCTACAGCAGTGAGTTATGTTGGGATGGGGTATACAGCTAGTTCTCAACTTAACCACCATTTGTTTAGCGACGGTTCAAACATTACAATGACACTGGAAAAAGTTATGACTGGTCCTCTGCACTTATGACCATCACAGCATCGTGTGAATTTGGGTGCTTAGCAACCGCCATGCATTTAAGATAGTTGCTGCAACCTGGGGTCATGTGATCGCCATTTGTGACCTTCCCAGTTCATTTCTAACAACAAAGTCATTGGGGAGAAGCAGGGTTTGCTTAACCACCATGTGATTCCCTTCACAACTGAAGTGATTCACTTAACAGCCGTAGCAAAAAAGATCGTAAAATTGGATGCAACTCACTTAACAACCATCTTGTTTAACAGTGGAAATTCTGGGTCCCAGTTGTGGTCGTAAGTGGAGGACTAAAGTACCTACATAGGGTTTTGGAGTTCACTTCGCACAGCCTCTTTTCCTTAGCAACTCCGCTTCACACTCCTGAACACACTGTGGAGTTACATGCAGCTGGTTCACGCACCTGCGCACTATTTTATTTTGTTCAGTATTCCACCCTAAATGTCACAAGTTCATGGTTGTCCATAGCTTGTGGGAGGCCACCATGTAGCTCTTCCGCTTCAAAGAGTTAGGCAAATCATCCGCTATTGGGCAAATCAACCAGAAGTAGGAATCGGGCAGTTCATAAAGTCAAATAAATAATGATTAAATGACAGAAGAGAAGAGAGAAGCAAAGCATGAAGCAATTTCAAAACAAGAAGTTTTGAAAATGAGTGGTTACTAGGTGCTGAATAAAAATAGGTGTAAATACAAGGGAGTGAATGGGGATGCTGGCACGCATCTGTGCTCAGAACAAAGGGTGTGGAGATACAGCAGATACCTCTATATCACTATTGAGGTCAAACTGCTACTCCTCCTGTGAGAAAACCTATGGAAGAAAAAGACTACAGAACATTCCTACTTCAAAGAATGCCCTTATGCAACCAAAGTTATTTTTCAACTAAACAGAGAGAACATGATGGGGCCTAATCTAGTGATGGGATTCAGCCGGTTCGCACCACTTTGGCAGAACCGGTAGCTAATTTTTTGTTGCTTAGGCCCAGAATGGAAGTGGCATCCACACAGGGAACCGGTTGTTGACATATTTGAATCCCACTACTGGCCTAATCCCATCCCTAATCCCAACCATGACCTTAATTCTGACTCTAATCCCAGACCTAACCCTAACTCCAACCTCTACCCTAATCTCAACCCCAAATTTATCCCTAATCCCAACCTCAACTCCAACCTAACTCTAATCCTAACCTCAACCCTAATCCTAGCAATTTTGCATCTGATGAAAGAATCTTGGTCGGTATCAGGTCTTCTCCTGTCTGCTCTTTACTCCAGTCACCTGCCTCACCTCTTTGACTTCCAAATGTTCCTTCATCAGTTCATCATAGCGTCGTTCCAGTTCCTCGTTACGTTCCAGGAGCATCTTTCCCAATTCTGCTGCCAACAACAAGTCCTGTTCTTTTCTCTGAAGCAGCACCCCCAGATCCGTGTCTTCGGGATCCCCTTCCCCTGCGGCTCCAGCCGCAGCAGCATCCCCGCCAAAGGGGGGCTGGCCCTCATCCCCAAAAGGGTAGTACTCATCCCGCAGAGCTGGTGGGGGAGTAAGAGGGAAAGGACTGCGAAGGTGCTCTTCCTCTGGGTTCCTGGAGGAAGTCATGGAACCATAGAGTCTCTAGAGTAGTCTAGGAAGACCTGTCCCTCAGACTGGTTAGAGTGGGGAGATTTTGCAAGCCAGGATGCTGGTCTCACTGGTTTCAGGCGGGTTCAAAAGGCCAGAGAAAGAACTGGCATGCAGGACCTGGCTTGTCCTATTTCCCCATGGAATAAGGCATCTTCAAGAAAAGAAAGCCAAAGGTGATCTATGCCATCCAAGGTTCCAGGGGAGATATCAAACTTCTGAGGTCCACCAAAGGCTCTGTAGTTGGACAATCAGCCTAGGCAATCTCCAGATCCTTTCCTTCTGATCAGGTTTCGCTGTTTGTTTCCCGATTCCAGCCTCCACCCTCCCAGGTGACAGGTGAGGTTTGACGCTGCTTGCTCCACCTTTTCTAACTCACAGCCTCACCTGTTGCTAGTTTTTCTCCTCTCCTGGGAAATTTCTGACAGTGCAGTTTTTCCACTGCCTTGGTGTATCACAAAGGCAACCAAATCCTGTGGCTTAAAGGCAGGGAAAAACATCTACTCAAGCCTGTTTTCTAAATGCTCAGACTTTTTCTAGGTCAAACCACATCATTTCTTTGGATTATTGGGTCACACAGCCTAAAATTATTTCCCACCAAAAGGAGTTCTCTAATCCTTCAAATGGAAAATGCCAGGTGAGCAGGGCCATCCAGGTGAAATTTAAACTCTCAAGTGAAAGCACCAGTTTAGGCTGCATTTTCTATTTCTTTTCTTCCCGAATGGTTTCCCTGTTTATTTCCTGTTTCCTGCCTTTACGGCAAAGGTTACAAAAGGCTTTTAAGCACCTTTTGCAATTTCCTACTGAAGTTTGGAAACTAGAGATGAATGAATCAGTTGGTTACAGACATCAGTACTCTCACAGCAGAACTGAGATTTATAACTCTTCTTTCTTTAGCCACTAGATTATATTTGACTCTCAAATATAATCAGTCTCTGTGTTTTGTAACAGAATTAGTAAATCCAGTTCCAATTCTTCCCATCCGTAAATCCACATGGACTGCATATTAAGTAAAACAAGTTTAAAAATACCCCACACCAAGCAAAGCAAGAAACAATACAGAAATTCTGGGGAAATCTTCATATGTACATTGATAAATACAAGCATGAAGAAAACATGCATCTACAGGTTACAGCGAAGAAGGGATAACATTGACAATAAAAAAAACCTGGATCATCACATAAAATGTATTTGCATCCAGCCTTTATTATTTTTACAAATAACTCAATGCGGTTAACATATCCACCACACTTTCTTCCTCCTATTTTCCCTGTAACAACAATCCTGTGAGGTAGGTTGAGTTGAGAGAAAGTGACTGGCCCAAAGCCACACAGCTGGCTTTCAGGGCTAAGGCGGGACTAGAACTCACAGTCTCCCACTTTCTAGCCTGCTGCCTTAACTGCTAAGCCTAACTGGCTTTTATGCCAGTTTATTTTAAAATGAGCATTATAAATGGCATTTATAAGTGTGATAATGGGATTTATTTTTGGCAGGCAGCTGTGAAGATAAAGCTGATAAAGTAAAACTGCTACTATGGTCAAAATTATGTGTAAGAAACCAGAAAATAAAATTTTTATGGCTTGATTCAATTAACTTTGCATCCAAAGTTAGATTTAAAAATATTGATTGAATGTCAGAAAACAAGGGAGAAATTTTCACCATGTGGGCAAAATTTATGATATGTGAAGTTCTCTTAAAACAGTATTAATATTGTTGTTGACAGAAGTTAGCTGATCTTTAATCAAGTCATAGAACTTCTAAAAGTACAATTGGAAATATGCTTTAAATAAAATTCAAATTCAAGCCAATTTTCACCCCATTATTTAGGAAGCAACCTCATTATTTTAACATTTCTTAAGTCATTTTCATATATATCCAAGATCAACATTTGTTTAAAAGAAAAACCTCAAAGAACTAAAAAGCTCGAAGAGAAAACGATTATGAACTAGATTTTGAAATCAGGAGTAACAGTAAACAATTAACTGGCCTAATTCCTCTTTGGTCTAAAACAGTGGCTCCCAACCTTTTCTATACCCCGCACCCCTAGAACGCTTCTGATATATTCTCGCACCCCTTACAAAAGTTCAAAATAACGGCAACGAATTATGCACATATACTATAATTTTGAAAACCCAAGTTTTTGCATCCCCTGCAATATCGTCTCGCATCCCTGGTTGGGAACCCCTGGTCTAAAAGACTAGTTTAATAAATGTGGTACCAAGCAGAAACCATTTGAGTGAATAATTCAATAATCTAATTCTGGTGATAGATCTGAGATAGGACCAATTTCATCAATGTAAAAAAAAAATCCAAGTCCCAAGCTGTGGACTTGGATGTTCTAAGTATTGACCTCAACAATTTACTCCAAAAATATTTGAGGCCTGAGGTAGATTTTAAAGCTAAACTTTTAGCACTGCAGGAAAAACAAGCAATACATTTTTATTGCAGTAGGTATAAAATGGCTGAATTTGATATCCACCTGCCGAATGCAAACATTAAACTACTTTGTTCACTTGCTGGCCAGCTGTCAAATTCAAAACTTGATTGATAATATCCAGCTCTACTACTAGATCAAGGAAAAAGTCAGACAATATATAAAAAAATGCAATCTGTTCTACCAAGGAGTGCCACTCCCCTTAGATCTCAACGACTTTTGTTCAGATTAATAACCTTGATTTTGCTATAACTGCTGGCTAATTAGTTTTCTCGGATACTTAGCTAAAGTGTAACTGGAGGCCAAGAAGTCCAGATTAACCTCTCAGCAAAAATATACAGGATAAACTTTCCTCCCAGGCATGTTGTTGTTGGTGGTGGTGGGGGAAATCTGCTTCAATATATGGCAATTTTACTAACAAAAAAGTGCAGCCAAAACACAACCTTATTTAAAATCTCGGGAACTTGAGGTATTGAAGGATTAGGGTGACATGATAACAGTGTTCCAATATTTGAGAGGCTACCACAAAGAAGAGGGGATCACCTATTATCCAAAGCACCTGAAGGCAGGTCAAGAAGCAATGGATGGCAACTAACCAAGGAGAGAAGCAACCTAGAACTAAGGAGAAATTTCCTAACTGTGAGAACAATTAATCAGTGGAACAACCTGCCTTCAGAAGTTGTGGGTGCTGCATCACTAGAGGTTTTTATGAAGAGATTAAACAATCATTGGTCTGAAATGGTATACAGAGTCTCCTGCTTAGGGACTACAAGACCTCCAAGGTCCCTTCCAACTCTGTTATTCTGATATCCTGTAGCTGCCCTGCAGAGAACCCTCACTTGGTTTTTTAAACTCTTGTATGAACATTTTGAGAGTAATAAAAGAAGACGATCTATACTTGTAATTAATTTTGCCCATGATCTCCATGAGAGGGCTGAGCCCATTTTGGGTGGTAGTGGGAAATAGGCTGGGTGTGTCAGTTCTTCTCTCTCCAAATCCTTTTTCACACCTTGCCACCTCTTTATCGGAAATAGCAGCTTGGTAGTTTCCACTGATGCCCCTAAATTTCCTTCACTGCCTCCTTCTTCATTTCTGTTGTGGGGGCAGGGGTACTCACTTGCTGCTGCCTTTCTGGCAAAAATAAGGAGAAACAAATTAATTTTTAATGTCAATGTTTAACTATCCTGGCCTCTATTTTAAATTTTGATCTTTGGGTTTTATGTTTTTGATATGTTATTTGTACGTTGCCCAGAGTCCCTCTGTAAGGGAGATAGGCAGTTTCTAATGTGATAATTAAAATTAAATATTAAAATAAAATAGAAGTAATAAAATACTGCAATTGCAATCGCCCTGTCTCCTGACCATATATTCTCCTATGAATTATATATATATATATATATATATATATATATATATATATATATATATATATATATATATATATATATATATATATATATATATATATATATGACTAGTAATGGAACTAAAAATTCGACTCTTGGGTATATTCATGTCAAAACGAAATAATCACGACCACCAAGAGGAAATTTAAAATATTTAAAAGCAATTAAAAGATTAAAAGCAATTAAAATATTAAAATACAGGCAACCAAGCTTTCGTCGGGCTCTCCCGACATCATCAGGGTTGATAAGGCGGTTTCGGGGAGGGCTTATATGCCGCCTCCAAGTGCTTGCATCCGGCTACGCGACCGTGTAATCGGGCCCAGGTGCGTGCGCTCCTGCGCTCTGGATGCCTTCTTTCTACCCGCGTGTAAACTCTTTACCTCCCTTTCCTGTTTGTCACCATCCGGTCCTTGGGTGTCCTTACCGGGGGCAACGGGGGGTTCTTTCCCATGCCTCCCATCAGTTTTACCTTCCACATCCTTCTCCTCAAGCCCATTGGTCCTGCGGGGTTTGATCCAGCTGCAGTCAACCTCTCCCCCCCTTTCTCTTTCGCCCGTGTCGGCTGGCTCACTCCCTATGCCATCATACCGATTGCTCCCCCCTCCATCCTCCTACTGTTGTCGCGCTTCATGAATCTGTCTCCAGGTCCCCCCTTTTCTCTCTCGTCCACCATCAGGGGTCGTCCTCTTGTGCCTCAGAGCTCTCTTTCCGTGCGCAGTCTGGTGAGGGGGTGTCCCCGCCGATCGGGCACTCCCCATTCACACCCATCCACCCCACTTTTCAAGCACCCACCTACATTCAAACCCTCTTTACTCAACGAGTCCTCCGATGGTAAATCTTCACCTAACACCCTCCGTGCCTCAGCACCCTCAATCCCCCTCTCACCCTCATAAACCCTACCATACCCAATCACTCTACCCACGCCTCCATCCGTGCCGCTATGGCACCCTTCATCCGGTCCACGAAGCCTCTGGGGGCCTTTGATCATCTTACGATCAGTTTCCCCTTTGCAGGGTTTCCCAGCCGAAACCCTGTCTCATATAAGAAATCTGTCTCCTGACCATATAACAGGGGTCCTCAAACTTGGCCACTTTAAGACTTGTGGACTTCAACTCTCAGAATTCCCCAGCCAGCATGCTGGCTGGGGAATTCTGGGAGTTGAAGTCCTCAAGTCTTAAAGTGGCCAAGTTTGAGGACCCCTGCCATATAAGATGCCTATGGTGGAACTAGCTCACTGTCTGCTGGTGATTGACCCAAAGTCATCCAGCTTGCTTTCATGCCCAAGGATTAGAAGACTAGAATTTACAGACTCCTGGCTTTTAGCCTGGTGCTTTAACCCAAACTGGCTCTTGCCAAATCAGGTTGACTTAAGCACTCACAGACAAGAGAGATTAAAATTTAACATGACTTCTGCCTGAAATCTGCTTTTTACAGATAACCTGAATCCCAAAGGAAAGCCCTCCATGTCTTTTCTGTGTTTTCCCCCAACATCTGGGAGTCCTTCCAGCATTTTATCTGAGTTGCTGGGAAGATAATCCCCCCCCGCTACTTTTTTCCCCAGTCCAAGAGCAGTAACTTCCTTCTCTATTTTACAAGAAAATTCCCTCTCAGAAGTTGACTGTCACTCCTGCAAATGTTGGCGTCTCAGCCATTTTTTCCAGAGTTCAGATCTGAAACGCTTGATCAATATTCCTGGCTCCAGCCTGGCTTTTCCCTTCCCCAGAAGAGAGGAGAAAAACAATAATAATTTCCTTGAATGTATTGCCAAGCGTAGTGCCACCAAGTGGGGTGAGAGTACAGGCCTTTCCATCATTTATTTAGACTCAAGAGCTACTGATTACGATTTTTTGGTCTTTGTTCACTCCCAAGGAAGCAAAACGCTGACAAAGTGCATCCATACTAGGATTACTAACGGAGAGGGAAGAATCTGCTCTTGAGAGCAATTCAGGCTCTGCAGAAATAAGCAGGGAAATTATTAATGCATGCAGATGACTGTTGCCTGCCTCTAATGTTTGCAGATCGACCCCTTGCTAATGTTAAGGAGCAAAAGCTGGAGGGGAAAAAAATTGACAGTTGCTTCCATCTAATGGGCATGATTTCTGAGGAGAAGGAAGCACACACTTCTTATTTTTAGAACAGCTTGCAAACGCATGTTGTTCCTGACCTTCGGAAAGAGGCTCCCTCCCCAGATCCAGATGGCCCCGATCTCACCCAGGCCTTCAGCAAGAGAGAGGGAGACCTCTCACTTCATCATGAGCGGCATCGTTTATCTTTAATCCATTTTATCGTAATGTCATAGTTTGATCGTTGTGAATTGCCCACAGTTGGGTAACATACAAGCTTAGTAATTACTATTAATATTAAAATGCCATCTTTTTAAACGATGTCTGCATGGTTTAACATGAAGAACGGGCCCAAGAAGGAAATAAATAAATGACCAGGAGGCATTTTGAAGACAGCAAAGATATTCTTCGCTTAACGACTGGTCTTTGGCAACCTGTCAAAGTGATGACAGGCATGGAATGGATGCTTTATGTAAAGCACACCCCCGCCCATCATAAATGCCTCTCCCCCACCTTCCCCGTCAGGTGGGTCGTCTGTATGGCTCATCACAATGTTTCAGGGTCATGTGACCATGATTCGACATATTTTTTGCCAGTTTTTGGCATTTTTTGCTGGTTTCCGGCAAAAGCACCCATTTAAATGAATGGGTTCGCTTAACAACTGCCGTGTTTGCTTAATGACCTTTATGAAAAAGGTGGAAATTTTACTTCAGGTTATGCGTGTGCCTCAATAACAATTTATGACTGTAATTCCAGGTTCAATTACAGTTACGAGTTGAGAAATACTTGTAATAACTTTTATCTCTCAGACTACTACCACAGTCGCAAATGTGAAAACTGGTCCTAAGTCGCTTTTTTCAGTGCTGTTGTTACTTCAAACGGTCACTAAACAAATGGTTTTAAGTGGAGGACTATTTGTAGTCTGAGAGAAATGAACTGAGTTTGTATACTTTTAATTTGGTAAACTGCCTAGAATCCAGTGAGAAGGCAGCACAGAAAATATTGAACTAAAAAAATAAACACATGCATGAATAATAAAAAGAATTTATTATTATGCACTTAAACATCTCTTAAGCACTAAGCAATGGTGGCTACCAGGAAATGCTTTTTTTTTAAAAAGCATTTTTAAAAAAATTACCTGTGTACTTCTTAATATGATAAGCTGTTGTGAAGCAACACTATGCTGTGCTGTATGAATTCAGGAAATTGGGTTAATTTAAGAAATCATGGTTAAGTGAAACAGTAATGAATTGTGTACACAGTCAATGTAGATGTCAATGACTACAATGATTACACTCACACATTGAGTTTAATCATAGTTTCCTTAATTACGTGTGGGGTTTGCTGACTAAACCAAGCCAAAACCAAGTAAAACCCACAATGGCTTAGACCAATATGAGAAATAATTCCTTGTGTGGTTCATCATTTAAAGAGAAAACTTTGTGCTGCTTTAATTCAGGGATAGGTCCTTTTATGACTTGTTGACGTCAATTCCCAGAATTCCTGACCCAGGAATTCTGGGAATTAAAGTCCACAAGTCATAAAGGGCCGTAGTTCTCCACATCTGCTTGAATCAAAAGACTTCTTCTTGTATCCTTTAAAACCCCTTTCAGTTAAAAAGAAAATCTTCTTAGAAGAGAAATATAGGTAGTCCTCATTTAACAACAGTAACTGAAGCCAGAATTTTCATTGCTGAGCGATGTGTTTGTAAAGTATCACATCATATGGCTGTGCCACTTAGAAAGGAAATCCCAGAACTTTCTGTTGCTATCACTGCAGGTCATTAAATGGAGCCCAGAATTTCCATCATATGTTATAACAGTCATAAGCTGAAGTA
Organism: Protobothrops mucrosquamatus; assembly: GCF_001527695.2. Classification (NCBI taxonomy): domain Eukaryota; kingdom Metazoa; phylum Chordata; class Lepidosauria; order Squamata; family Viperidae; genus Protobothrops; species Protobothrops mucrosquamatus. The sequence continues at coordinate 1,095,264 of NW_015386398.1, forward strand.
CCCACGTGACTGACATGATTTTATAACATTATTTGCAATGGTTTATTTGTAAAATTTATTAGCCACTTATCTTGCCACAAGGTAACTCTTGGTTAGCAACTGAAGGTTGTTAAGTGAATGTCAAGGTCATTAAACAAACCCATTGTCCACAATGGATTTTTTGCTGGAATACAGAAGTAAACACCAGTTTCTGGCAAAATACAATCTCATAAATTGTGATCATGTGACTGCTACAGTCAGTTGCCAAGCACCCAAAATGCAATTACATGACTGAGGGAGGGGCTGGCTATTGAAACTTTGTATTTGGTCGTACATCGCTTTTTTGGGATAATTTTCATAAATTTGAAAGGAACTAAGCATCTGGTCATAGGTCAGGGACTATCTGTACTATTCATTCAGTACCATGCTAAGTTTGAACAGTTGCTGAACGAGTGAACATTAAGTGAGGACCACCATCTCCCAATACGGGCCTTGCCCCAACCTGCAAGCAAATATTGAAAAAAGGAAGACCTCTCTTAGGCTTGCAGAAAAGCAGCTCCATCTATCTTGGTCTCACCCCAACCATAATCCATCAACAATTTCACTTGGCTGGGCCAGAAATTTTGACCTTTTTATACGTTACAGGTAGTCCTCGACTTATGACCACAATTGAGCCCAGAATTTCTGTTGCTAAGTGAGACATTTGTTAAGTGAGCTTTCCCCCATTTTATGACTTTTTTTGCCACAGTTGTTAAGTGAACCACTGCAGTTGTTAAATTAGTAACACCGTTGTTAAATGAATCTGACTTCCCCATTGACTTTGCTTGTCAAAACATCGCAAAACACGATCACATAACCCTGCAACCGTCATAAATATGAATCGGTTGTCAAGCATCCGAATATAAATCCCATGGGATGCTGCCATGGTCATAAGTGTGAAAAATGGTAATAGGTCATTTTTTTCAGTGCTGTTGTAACTTCGAACAGTCATTAAATGAACTGTTGTAGGTCGAGGACTACCTGTAATATTAAAAAGAAGAAGCCTGCGTATTGTTTTTCTTTCCCCACCTCGCTGCTGTTTCCCTTTGTGCTGTGTCTTTCTAGACTATAAACTTTTTCCTGAACTACGTATTAAAAAAATAACCCTGTAAGTAACATTGGGTTAAAATGCAGGTCCTACATGCATTAGAGACATTAAAAAGAGATTGACGACTTTGTCCCACTGGTAAAGAGAAAGAATCTGCCTCTTGCATCTGGTGGGTGAAGATTGTCTCTGAATGATTAGACAAGGAGAAACCCACACAAATTAGTGCGTGAATGTGAGTAATTGTGGTGGAGGATGGAGAACTGGTATCCATTTTGAGCGCACTACTGTGATACCAACTGATAAGTGGGATGGGAGTCCTTGCCATTTTCACAATCCTTGTGGTTTGTGATTTTGCTCTATTTTCAGAGAAGAATGGTTAGAAATGACAAATGTTCTGACAGCATGTGCTAGCTTATCATCAAAGCTCTTCAGATAACGGGGACAGGAGTATGGTTTTTCAAGCCACAACATCCTGTTTCTACAGTTCAGGCAGGAAGGAAGTGAAGTAATTATTCTTCTTTCTCCTCAAATATTTCTAATTTTCTCTCATCTGAGAGCCAGCAGAAAACCACAAAAAAAAAAAATGAATTCGGCCGGCCAGTTGCAAGACCCTCCATTTTGTCCACACTCCCCAGGCAGGGAAAGCTGCCCCTTTATCATCACCAGCTGGAGGGAAAACGACCCAACAATTGCACCATTGGTGTAATCAGAGATGGTTTGGGCAGATGGCAAGACCTGCAGTTTTAACCATCTGTCAGAAAACCCCCAGCCTTGGCTTGAGGATCAAATGTCCAAGCTGGAAGAGGCAGCTGCTAAAGAAGTAGAGGATCCGTGATAACTGGGTAGGAATGTTCCTCAAAAGACAAAAAAGTCAAAGTGGTACCCACAACCAATCAGTTGAAGCTCCACCCCTGTTTACATGGACATGAAAAGGAAGAGGCTTTGGTCACATGGTTGTAGCAGCCATCTTGATTTCTTTGACCCTCCCTTCCTGTGGATTTCTCTGCTGCCAGGTATTGAAGTCAATCATTGGCTCAGAGACCTGGTCGGAACACAAGTGTTGAAGGAAAAATCTTCATCAGGGTCCAGTCCAAGCTGGGAATAAACAACATTGTGACTGCTTTAGAAAGAAGGTTGTAGTTCATTGAAGAGGAGACCCAGACAGAAAGATGGGTCTGGAAAAAAGAGAGAGCACATGTAGTAGTGAGCGGGTTTTTATATCTTCTTGGGCTTTTCTTTGGAGTTGTTCCTGTGTCATGAACTTTGACCTGAGTCTGAGTGTACCTTTCTGGTATTCTGATGGTGGTGGGTTAATCCTATTACAGTGGTGGCGAACCTATGGCACCCGTGCTAGAGGTGGCACTCGGAGCCCTCTCTGTGGGCATGCGCGCCATGCCCCGGAGATGGCAACTGTCCCTCTTCAACCAGCCGCCCGCTAACTCATCAAGGTCCCATGTGGCCGGATGCATCCCAGCACGGCTGGTTTCCCTCCCCCCTGTCCCATCCCTCCTGGCCTTGCATGCTCTCCTTTTCCCGGGCACGACCCACTGCATCGCCTCCTCAGCTGTGGGCTGTCTGTCCAGCTCAGAGGCAGCTTCTCTGAACTTCTGGTGGTGGGCTGCGGAGCCCCAGAGTGCACTGGTCAAGGGGCCGGCAGGGTGTGGCTGCTGACAGACACTGTTGGCCCCATGCGCTCGCTGGCTTCTGTGTGCAGGGGCTGATGGTGTCAGGCAGCAGCCGCCCCGGCCCCTGCCTCGCCCTGCGACAATGGCACCCCAGCCCTGCCTTCCCTTGCCTTGCCTCACCCCGCAGGACGAGCCTCCTGCCCACTGCCCCACCTGCCAGAGACCCCCTGGATCCCCCCAAACCCTGCCTGGCCCCACATCCCTCCCCATGAGCAACATCGAGGTGACCATGCCCACCTTGGCCACACCCACCCAGTCTGCCATGACCATCACAGCCACGCCCACCCAGTGGGCCACGCCCACCTGGCACCCGGTGATAAATAAGTGGGCTTTGGGTTGCAGTTTGGGCACTCAGTCTCTCAAAGGTAAGCCATCACTGGTATAGAGCAGTGATGGCGAACCTTTTAGAGACCGAGTGCCCAAAAACTGGCCCCGCCCCTGTTCCACCCCCTGCCCCGCCCCCACCCCTGCCTCACCCTGCCTGCTCGCAGGGCCACTCACCGCCTCCAGGGCCCACTGCAGATCACCCAGGCAGCCCAGCAGCGCCATGGCGGCTATGCCCTCTGCCCAGACCCCGCAGCATCAACTGTGTGCATTGGGGCATGAGGGCAGAGTCTTGTCTATGCTGCCTGGCTGCCATGTCCTTGGCTGTGCTGCTCCGCGTGGGCCATGCTCGGGGGCGACTCCCCTCCAGGGGGGTTGCTGGTGAGGAGGGGGTCGTGGGCGGAGGCAAGGCTAGGGCAACGGCACGTGTGCCCACAAAGAGGGCTCTGAGGGCTGCCTCTGGCACCCGTGCCATAGGTTCACCACCACTGGTATAGAGTCTCCTGCTTGAGCAGGGGATTGGACTAGAAAGTTCCTTTCCAACTCTGTTATTCTGACCAAAAAGTTCAAAAGAAGGGAAGAAGAAGAAGAAGGAAAGACAGGATCTTGTATAGCTGGAGTGTCAAACTGCTGGCCCACGGGCCGGATGCGTCATGGCGAAACCGCACCCACTCCATTGACGGCAATGGCAAAAAAGATGTGATACATCGCAACACGTCACGTGAGGTTGCATGTCAAGTTTGACACCCCTGTTGTAGAGGAAGAGGACTTCCAGAACATAACTTAAAGTAGTGTTCGTCAACCTCTGTCATATTAAGATGTGCGGACTTCAGCTGCCAGAATTCCTTAGCCAGCATGAATCTGTTATCTGTTGATACAGCCTAGGATTGCATTTGCTTTTTTTTGCAATGTCCTCCTCCTCTTCCTCTTGGCTCTGTTCAATTTATAATCCAGCAAGACATCCAGATAATTTTGTTTTTGCTGCAATCCAGAATCCAGGACTTCACATTTGGCATTTATGATATCTTTTTGATTTCTGCTTATTTCCACCTTGTCAAGATCCTCCTGAATCTTAACACAACTTTTAAGGGTGTTTCTAGGCACACCCTACCTATTTTTTCCGTTATCTGTGAATGAGAGACTCTATTTTCAAATCCCTCTTTCAAGTCATTTATAAAGATGTGAATACCACAATGTTTAAGGTGGAGCATATGGTACACCACACAGCATTTTGTTCTAGCTCTATATGAAGCCACTGACATATTTTTGGGTATGACTGTTCCAGCCAGCCAATGGTAGCAAAATTGGTCGATTGGATTGGCGATACAAAATTGATAAAATTTTAAAATTCTATTAATAAAAATAAATCAAATTAGACCCATGCTGACTGGTGTCATGAATTTTTTTTGGGGGGGGGGGTAAATTCCTGCAAATGAACTGTTTAATCATTTGTTCCAAAGACTTGCCTGACATTGAGATCAAGTTGACTGTTCTATAATTGCTAGTACTTTTCTTGGGGTTGCTGTTTGGTTTGGTTTGGCTTGGCTTGGTTTTCTGCCCTTTTCTTGTCCTCTGAGACTACATCTGTTGTCCATGATTTTTCAAAGATCACAGAAAACAGCTGCAGGATGGTGTCTGCAAGACACTTGGGTGCAACGCTCTGATCCTGGAGAGCTAAAGTAACCAGATAACCCCTACTCTTTTTTTCTTTAGCTATTTTTCATTTGTTCCATCAGTTGTTTGCTTAGATCCGTCTGAACCCACCTTCTCTTTGGGGGAAGATAGGAACAAAGTAGGAGTTGATAGCCAGTTTGGTATAGTGTTTAAGGCAGTGTTTCTCAACCTTAGCAACTTTATGATGTGTGGACTATAGCTCGCAGAATTCCTCAGGCAGTTTTGCTGGCTGGGGAATTCCAGGAGTTGAAGTTCACACTTCATAAAAGTTGCTATGGATGAGAAACACTGGGTTAAGTTATCAGGCTAGAAACTAGGAGATTGTGAATTCTAGTCTGACCTTATGCACAAAGCCAACTAGGTGGCCTTGGGCCAGTCCATCTCTCTCAGCCCTAGGAAAGAGGCAATGGCAAGCCACTCCTGAAAAACCTTGCCTAGAAAACTCCTGGAATTTGTGCAATAGATTCTGAGAACTGGACAGAATGGAACTGATTTTTTATTTTTATTTTTAAAAATGAGTTGCTATCTTCTCCCTCTCTTCCGCTACTATCCCACTATCTTTTCCAAAGAGATTTATCCTTTCCCCCCCCCCCTTTTACTTATGAGCTAGCCAACCCCGCCTCCTGTTTCTGCTGCTTTTATGTTCCTTTGTGATTTATGACTAATTTCCAATTTTTTACACAAATGCAAGAACTAGCAGTTGAATACAGCTAATCCTTGACTTATGAATGATCATATTTAGCAATCAAAGTTACAAAGGATCCCCCTAAAATGTATTATGTACACATATATTATGTATTATGACCCAGTTTCAAAGTTCTGACACCCCTCTGGTTACATGATCGCAGTTTGGGTGCTTGCAACTGGTTTGCATTTACAGCTGTTTGCAATGTTCCAGTCATAGGACCATGATTTACAACATTTTTTGCCAGAAACTGGTGCTTATTTCTGGTTTTCAGCAAAAGGCACCCATTGCCTGGCTGAGGAATTCTGGGAGTTGAAGTCCACAAGTCATAAAAGGACCAAGTTTGAAGGCCCCTGGCTTAATGACTGTGGCATTCTCTTAGCAATCATGGCATTCATTTAATGATTACCACATTAAAGGCCATAAAATCAGGTACAGCCACATGGTGACCTGCTTAATAACCAGTATGACATACGACCGTAATTCTAGACTCCATTATGGTCAAACGGCTGCCAGAAAAGAATAGGCCAGCCACTTATGCAAAATCCAATTGACCCTGGATCTATGCAGAGGTTTATTAATGCATATTCAATCTCATACTGACTGCAGCATAAAATGTATTTGAGGAAAACCCAAAGCACTTGCACTGCAATTATTTTCTATCATGTGTTCATCATTTATGATATCAAATAGTTAAGCTGCCCATTTGTACAGGTAGTCCTCGACTTATGACCACAATTGAGCCCAAAACGTCTGTTGTTAAATGAGACATTTAAGTGAATTTTGCCCCACTTTACAAATCTTTCTTGCCACAGTTGTTTAGTAACACGGTTGTTAAGTGAATTTGGCTTCCCTATTGACTTTGCTTGTCAGAAGATCACAAATGGGGATCACATGATCCTGGGATACTGCAACCATTATAAATATGAGTCAGTTGTCAAGCATCTGAATTTTGATCACGTAATTAGGAGGATGCTGCAACAGTCATAAGTGTGAAAAATGGTCATAAGTCATTTTTTTCAGTGCCTTTGTAACTTCAGTCACTAAATAAACAGTCATAAGTTAAGGACTACCTATATAGGGGTCTTTTTCTCTGCAAAGCAGGCAGGAGAATTTTAGGAGGACCACTTCTGTAAGACACCCTGTCCCACTAATATATAATCCTCTAGGATGGGAAAAGTTGTTTTTTTAAAGATTTTTTTTCTCCCCAAATGTTCCCTATAGTAAACTACATCTGGCTTTGTAGAAGGAAGTTATTAATATACACTGCATGTACACAACACGTAAGGACATATGGTTTGCCCGGTTCTGGTCTTCTTTGTCTCTCAGAGTGGGACACAAAAGAATGATCTTAAGTTACAGGAAGTCCAGTTCCATGTGAATTTAGAAACAACTTCTCATTAGCAAGAACAGTTCAAGGGGAGAATTCAGTACCCAAAAGTTCAGGTAGCTTTTTCTTCTGTGGTTTTACAACTGTATTGTTCTGTTTGGAGAATCTAACCAGTGCAGTTAATAGCAGAGCATGGGGTTTCATAAATAAGCTATGTTTAGGCTGTGGCTCAGCATTAAATTGTTCTGTGACTGAAAGGCTTTAAAAAAAAATGCACTCCCCTCCCCCCCACACATTCAGAAATGAATCTAGCCCTGCTCACAGTCCATGCCCTAATCCAGTGGTTCTCAACATTTTCTTCACCACAAACCCTCTTTAAATACCTTTTTCTGGCCACAGACCACCAAGCCTTAACTCAAGAATTAAATCACAACATTTCTTCAAGCCTTTACAGATCCCCCTGTGATGACATTGAGGCCTCCCAGGTGTCCGCGGACCACAGGTTGAGAACCACTGCCCTAGTCACTTCCTCTTTTGACTACTACATTGCACTCGACATGGGGCTGCCCTCAAAAAGAATCCAGAAGCTTCCATTGGTTCAAAATGCGATGGCCCACATGGTTTTGTGCAAGTCTAAATTTGAACATGTATCACTTCTGTTGCAGGAGCTGTACTGGCTGTGGATTTGCTTCCAATTCAATGTGCTGGTTGTCACCTTTGTCGGGTGCCCCGCATGGTCTGGGGCCAAGTTATTTGAAAGACTGTGCTTTCCCAGTTACATCTACTGACCCGTCATAAATAGGAATCATGTCCCAGGCATCTGAATTTTGATCATGTGACCACAGCGATGCTGCAACAGTTGTCAATGTGAAAAATGGTCATCGGTCGCTTTTTTCAGTGTCGTTGTAACGGTCACTAAACGAACTGTTGTAAGTTGAGGACTATCTGTAAATCAATAAACCTGCCTTTCCTCCAGCCTTCGTCTCCCTTCCCCCCAACCATTTTCCAACCTGTGAGATCTGCCCTTCAGTCTCTCACCTTTCACCTTCAGCTTGTCAAAAGGTAGCCAGGTGTGAAGCCGGAAATTAAACAGGCAGGTTTGAAGGAATGTGGGTAAACAGGAGCTGTGTTGATGCATCCACCCACCCACCCACTCACCCCCCACAAAAGGGAAGCAAAGTTAAATGGTCTACAAAGAAAAAAGAAAAAAAACTTGATTGGGCATAACACCCTAAGCTAAATCCCAAATATGAAGGTATAGTATTTTTTAAAAGCATGTGTTTATTTACTAAACTTTTACAAAGAAAGACAAAAAAAATACAAGAGTGGTAGTACAATCAAAGGAAAGTAAAATGAACAGTGGTAGTGAATAAAATGAACTCAAAAGGGTGGGTGGGAAAGATTTATAAAATATTAATATAGAAGTAGCCAAATTCTTCAATGTAATATTAAATCTACACTATTAGGAAACTTATTTCTCCATCTTCTCATTTTTATAACATAAACGGATTTCAATTATTGGTAGGAAGCACATTTCTTAGATCTATTTTTTAATATTTGGAGCACTGATTGTTTTGTACCTTTATAATTTCCTTTGACAAATTCCAGCCCTGATAGAGGTAGAAATAATTTAAAAAATGAAATTCCATGTTTTTATAGTATCATTCATGATTGCATTTCATGTAACTGTTTTCCCTAAAGGCTGTTCTAATATAAATTATGACTTAAATCCCAAAAGGATCCATAAAGGAGCTTAACTAAATCATCTGAGTCAAAGAGACTTCAACTTTTTTATACCAACCACAGAAAAACCCTGATTCTAAAACATTATTTGAGGAACCTTGTAAACAGTAGTAGTGCAATCAGAGGAAAGTAAAATACAAACAGTGATAGCTATTCCGTATGGTTCTTCGAGTGAATTCACTCCAATCTTAAGAAATATATTTTATGTTTCTTAAAACCTTGGGCCCACTGAGTTTCCAAAATTGGACATTCAAATTCAATTTTTTCATGTATCATACATATCCATATTAGCTTTTGTCTTTTTAGTTTCAAATAGAATTAAATTATTGATTTTATTTCAACTACGTGTCTTAAACATCTAAATTTTCCATGTACCTTTAAAAATCTAAAGCATCTGAGCCATATTTTGTTACCATATTTACATGTTTTAATTGTATTACACTGGCAAGCAAGTTACAGATAGTCCTCGACTTTATCACCACAATTGAGCCCAAAATTTCTGTTGTTAAATGAGACATTTGTTAAGTGAGTTTTGCCCCATTTTATGACCTTTCATGCCACAGTTGTTAAGTGAATCACTGCAGTTGATAAGTTATTAATCTGGTTGTTAAGTGAATCTGGCTTTTCCATTGAGTTTGCTTGTCAGAAGTTTGCAACAGGTGATCATGTGACCTTGGGACACTGCAACCATCATAAGTATGAACCAGTTGCCAAGCATCTGAATTTTGATCACATGATCATGGGGATGCTACAAAGGTTGTAACTGTGAAAAACGTTTTTCAGTGGCATTGTAATTTTGAATGTCATTAAATTGTTGTAAGTTGAGGATTACCTGTATTGATATAAGCTACATTCAGAACATAGCTTCTGAAAAAGCTTAGAATACTAATCAGTTGCGTTAAGGTCTTAATTGCTTGACTTCCAATGAAACATTTCCCCCATTTTCAAATTAGGATTAGTCCGATGTCATTTAAAAAGTGGAAAAAGGGGCACATAACTAAGGCAGAATATCAGCAAATAGCCCGAGCCTACAAAGATTAAGCAGCAGGAGTGACAGACTGGTGAAAAACAGCATCTACATGCCAAAAAAGGGTGGAGCCTATTTGACAATGCTGCTTTTATCTTTCTCATAAGGGTTTTCATGGGATTCCAGATCAGAATTTAATGGTTTTCCAATTAATTAATGCCCAATTGCATCTAGTAGCTTTCAAAGCTGGGAAGATCAGCCTCTGATGGTTATAAGTTGACCAAATAACTTGTGAAGTATTCAAAGGAGCAGTGTTCTCAACCTTGACAACTTTGAAGATAGGTGGACTTCAACTCCCAGAATTCCCTGCCAGCATGGAGCACCCATTGACACTCTACACAGAATAAGTCTCTTCAATTCACTCTGGCCAAATTTCAATTCATTTTAGCCAAATAGGGCCAGACAGTGGCTTTAATTTGTTACATTTTCCACTTTACAACTGACTTTTCTTTTAACGTCTACATGTTTGTGGAATGGAAATTTCTTATTCCTCTCTTGTGTAGAATGTCAACGGGTGCTCCATGCCGGCAGGGAATTCTGGGAGTTGAAATCCACCCATCTTCAAGTTGTCAAGGTTGAGAAACATTGCTTTAGCTTAGGATGAAGAAGCCCTGTTGTAAAAAAAATCCAAGTATTTTGAGAATGTGCTCCAAAAATGTAATTTGAACCATATCAAAACCCTTTTTAGTATCTAGCACAAGGCTTAGCGCAACGTAGGAGCCAAGTCAGGAATAAAGGCGGTGGTGGGGAAGGAGATTCAGATGTTGTAAACTGATTTACCAGACTCCATGGGTGAAATACTGGTTTAGGGTTAACAGCTTCCTTCCCCTGTTCCTCCCACAACTTAGGCTACAGAAGCAAGAACCCAGCAGTTCGACTGGCAGTCTTCTCTTTCACATCCTGCATTAATTTTGACTCAACTGTTAAGTCCTTAATAAGACATTTTAAGTATTAATAAATCCTGTAGGAGGAAAACCGTGCAAGTCTATGGTAGTCGAAATTCGAAAGCAGTCTGGTGGTACCTTAGATCAGTACACTTTATGAAAACGTAGTGTACTTGCCTTTTAATAGTATTTGTTTGCCTGAAAAGGTGCAACTGGACTCCTCCTGATTTGGGCCTTCTCAAATCTTCCTCTGTCTTCCTTTCCAGCTTTCTGACAGGCAGAAGTTCAGCAGTGAATGCTCCAACCCTGGAAGTTTTTAAGAAGAGACTGGACAGCCATTTGTCTGAAATGGTATAGGGTTTCCTGCCGGAGCAGGGGGTTGGACTCAATGACCTCCAAGGTCCCTTCCAACTTTATTATTATTATTATTATTATTATTATTATTATTATTATTATTATTATTATTATTATTATTATTATTATTATTATTATTATTATTATTAATAATATACCTAAGTTTCATCTGCTGAGCTCCTCCTCCAGTCTCTTCTTAAAAACTTCCAGTGTTGGAGCATTTACCGCTTCTGGAGGCAGGTTGTTCCACTGGTTAATTGTTTTCCACCCGTTGCTTCTTGTGCTGCCCTCAGGCGCTTTGGAAAATAGTTGCCACAAAGAAGAGGGAGTCAAGCTATTTTCCAAAGCGCCTGAAGGCAGGACAAGAAGCAATGGGTGGAAAACTAATCAAGGAGAGAAGCAACCTAGAACTAAGGAGAAACTTCCTGACAGTGAGAACAATTAACCAGTGGAACAACCTGCCTCCAGAAGTGGTGAATGCTCCAACACTGGAAGTTTTCAAGAAGAGACTGGACAGCCATTTGTCCGAAATGGTATAGGGTTACCTGCCTGAGCAGGGGGTTGGACTAGATGACCTCCAAGGTCCCTTCCAACTTTATTATTATTATTATTATTATTATTATTATTATTATTATTATTATTATTATTATTATTATTATTATTATGGATCATCGCACAGTCAGCCAGATGTTCAGACTGGATTTGGCATTTTGTCTACCTATCGAGTCATCATCATCATCATCATCATCATCATCATCATCATCATCATCATCATTATTATTATTATTATTATTATTATTATTATTACTTGTTTTTTCCATTACAACCAGTTCTCCCTGACTAGAAAATCCAAGGGGTTCTCGTCCCATTTTCCTCACCCCCTCTTAAATTGACTAGCAGGGCGGAGAGAAGAGAGAGACAGGAAGGAGGGGAGGGGAGATAAGTGGGGGGAGAGGAGAGAGACTATATAGGATTTCGGCTGTGCCTGAGACGATCACTGCCAAGATGCTTGAACTGCTTATTTTCCTGGCATCGCTCTGCCACATCCCTCAGATCAAGGCAGGACCATCTAGAGTCCTACAATCTAGTTCCCGAGACAAGATAAAAGGGCTGGTGAGTACAGATACCCTCAAGAAAGCAGGAAAAGTGGGGAAGGGTCCAGAGAGTTAGGATAAACGCTTGGGTAGTTGAGAATAATCTCTCCCCATTTCTCCTGCCCAAAGGGAGGGGGCAGAAGGCTGAATGTGAAGGAAGGAGAACAATATTTTGGGGGAGATTATTGGACTATGGGAGGCTATTATAAGGCAGAGAGGACAGATCATGAGTTGGGGAAAGAAACTGGTGCCTGGGATTAAGAGATGTAGGAAAAAGCAAAGCTTGCAAGATAAATATAACTCACCTGGGAGGATCATAATAAAGGCTGAATGGGATTCACAGATTTGTTGTGCATGTGTCTTTTGTAGCATTTTGTTCCTCTTTCAAGAAAGATCAGATTGACTCCTTGGAGTTTCAAGTTACAGACTGCCTACAGGCAGGAAATCATTGATCCCTAGCATCAGTTTCTTTCCTCTTTCTCTCCCCCTGTAACTCGGTGATAAATTGTGGGAAATTGGGGGCCCTGGGAGCAGTAATATATTATCAGATTTACAGATCTTTTTGATCCTCGTTGTCCAGAGCATCATAATGAGATTCAGCAGTATATGCATCTGTTTTTTCAGTACTGGCAGGATTTGGAAATACCTGAAGCATTTACAGAGGGTTTCTCTTTCACATCTGCAAATGTGATTTACAAACACACGAAACCTTAAGAGGATGTGGTTTGATCCCGACTTAGCATCTTGCATGAGCCAGCTGCGATTTATTCAAAAATTTAACAAACCATGGTTTTTAAAATGCTGTGGAAGCTCCCCAACGAGCTGCCTGACATTGTAAGTTCATTCAGAACCAAGCTGCCTTTCAGATTTGGGATTTGCTGACTTCCAGACTTTGGCCACAGGGAGGAGACATCTGTTAGGCTCCCAAATTCCCACAGTGGGAATTTGTGGAATTCTTTGAACAGACCCTTTCATGGCCTGTGAAAATTGCCACCATCTTTTTCCTGATGGCATATTTGGTTCTTGAGCAGTTCTGATCCTCGCACAGGCACTAATTTTGATCATGGGGAATGGTGATTCTTGAAACTCTTGCTTGCTAAGCAACTAATAAAGGATTTTGTGAAAAATTTTAGAAAGCGTACATTATGCCCTTGCCATCACTTGGAAACACTGAACGGGTTACAAGGCTCTAAGCCACCACATGCTTTGTGACATTTCAGCTCAGCTCCAACTTTATTATTATTATTATTATTATTGATCGTCGCACAGCCAGCCAGATGTTCAGACTGGGTTTGGCATTTTTGTCTACCTATTGAGTCCTTACCCAGGTCCTGGGATAGGCAGATGTGGATGTTTGATGGTATTACAGATATCGTCGCAGGATGGAAGCAGTTCCTAGTAAGGCCGCCTTTTGCAATTGACTAATGGCGAATTTGTCAATGCCAATGGTGTTCAAGTGGTGCTCCAGTTGTTTTGGGATTGCATCCAAGGCATCATCATGATCATGATCATCATGATCATGATCATCATGATCATGATCATGATCATCATCATCATCATATCATCATCATCATCATTATTATTATTATTATTATTATTATTATTATTATTATTATTATTATTATTAATTGCATAGTCAGCCAGACGTTCAGACTGGATTTGGCATTTTTGTCTACCTATCAAGTCCTTATCGATGATGATGATGATGATGATGATGATGATAATAATAATAATTATAATTCTACTGTATTAATTCTATCCCCATTCAGAAATCCAATGTTTTATTGCTACTATATTTTAGTGTCTTTAAATGTATCTCATTTTCTGTTCTTATGGAAAAGTAGAGTAAGCTACAAGTAAGTCTTCAACTTACAATCATTTATTTAGCAACCATTCAAAGTTACAACAGTACTGGAAAAAAATGACTTATGACTAGTGCTTGCACATAAAATCTTGCAGCATCCCCATGGTTCTGGGGTCAAAATTCAGGTGCTTGGTTTCTCTTCAGATCATATAAATCTTTCACCTTTTATTGAAAATTCAGGTGCGTGGCAACTAGCATTTATTTACAATGTGGAAATATGCCTGCTGCTTGGTGCCTGAGCTATTCTACAGACTCCATAGCTAGAATGAAATTCCTTTCCCTTCCTCAGCTGCTAAAACTGAACTAGCTTCAAGCTGAGTTGATTGCTGTTTCTCTTAATGTATAATTTGGCTCACTTGCTTGAAGAAGCAATTCTCTGTAGAAGTGCTATCAATTTTGCAGCGTACTTAATTTAGCAGGAATGGAGGGTGGCTAAACTAGGGATAAAGAGTTTTACTTTGGGTTAATAAAACATATTTAATCACTAAAATCTATGGTTTCCTCCCACAATACCTAATGAATTTGCAGAATTCACTTTTTTTAAAATAAAAAAAACACCTCCTGAAAGATGCAGCTTGGAATAATTCGGGAACTGCTCATCCCTGAATACAAGTTGAAAGAAGAAATGTTACAAGTTGAAAGAAGAAATGTGGAGTGGATAAATAAATACTTATGGTCCTGTTTTATATACTTTAAAAGAGCTCTTCTGTTCTACTCTCCTCGCTGTGAAACAGGGAAAAAGGCAGCCCAGCTTTCAAGTCTATTTGGAGGACAAGAACAATAAATACTGCAAGTGTTTCAAAAGTGCCTTCTATGAAAGATTAATAACATACTTTAGAGCTGTTGGTTTTTTTGTTCTGCAACCAGGATGGAAAAATAAAGGTTATCTTATCTTATCTTATCTTATCTTACCTGCCACTCCTAAAATCTCAGCCTCTCTGTCCTGTGCCCCATTTCCTTCATTTTTTTCCCTTCTTTGAGAAGAGGCCATTCAAAAAATTAGTATCTTTGGAAAGAATCCAGTGTTTCCAGGCTTGGACCATCTTTCCCGATAATTGCAGCTGCATTTCTGTCTTTCCTTCCAGTGGAAAGTAATGTTGACTAGCTGCTTGACCTTTTTTTTTTTTTTTTTTTTAAAGACAACTAACCCAACCAGCTGCAAACAGCAGGGGTTGTGTGCATGGATGTTATACATCAATGGGTAAGATACATTGGGGGAAATTGACCCGTCCTGGAAACTGAGGCAAAAGGGTGGTTGTAGTGAGGTCACGGGGGTCTCGAGAAACCAGGGGGCGGCTCTTGGATTCTGCAGAAGCCTCCATGGAGTCAGACAAAGGAGGCTTTCAACGGGCCAGGGGGCTGTGTTAAATTGGGAATGTATTAAACTCACTCAAAAGCTGTTCAGAGCCACTTAGAATAGAATAGAGCTGAAAGGGACCTTGGAGGTCTTCTAGTCCAGCCCCCTGCTCAAGCAGGAGAACCTATATTTCTTCTGAGTGGTTGGGTGGCCTGTAATATACACCTATGGTAATGTCACTTTTTTTTCTCTTTTATATTGACCCATATACATTCTGGAGAGATTTTTGTCTTGGATCATGTGCATTTCTGCAGATATGTAGTGTTCTCTTACATATAATGCAACTCCCCCTCCTCTTTTTGTAGACCTGTTTTTTTAAAACAATTTGTATCCATCCATCAGTCCATTCCATTCATGGGTTTTGTCCCACTAGGTTTCTGTAATGCCAACTATGTCATACCCTCCCTCGGGTACCATTGCTTCTAGTTCGCCCTGTTTGTTTCCCAAGCTTTGAACATTTGTATATAAGCATTTAAAACTTTTATACCTGTTCGTGGGCATGTTTCCTGCATCTCCTGATTGTTGTTTGGATTTTTCTTTTTTCTCGTCTCTGCCTATCTCATGGTTTGATTTGTTTTCTTGGGATTTATGATTGGTTTTGGGTTCTAGAGATTCTAAAGATTGGTCACCCTCCCCCCTCAATTTTAGTTTAAAGCCCTCCTGATGAATTGGGCCAGTCTTTTTCTGAGTACATTTTCCCCTGTTTTCGTGAGGTACAGCCCATCCCTTGCCAGGAGTCCTTCGCATTGGAAATGCAGTCCATGATCCAGGAAACCAAAGTTTTCTTGGCGACACCAACCGTTTAGCCAATGGTTTATTTCTAGAATTCTTTTTTCCCCTCAATGGGTGTTAGCCTTTCGTTGGGAGTACAGATGAGAACACTACTTGTGCTCCTAGCTTCTTAACTTTATTGCCCAATTGTTTGCAATCTCTCACTATTGTACTCAGGTTCTCTGTTGTGTCATTCGTCCCAATGTGGAAGAGGAGGAAAGGGTAGTAATCAGTAGGCCTAATTATTTTGGTTAGATTCTCAGCCACAGGAGGTTTGTTAGTTGTATACTGCTTCTTTCTTTGAGCATGGTATTTCCTTCTATGTGTGGCATACCTCCACTTGTCTTCCTCCAAGGGTTTATCAGTAGGATCAAATCCTCTGGGAGTTATTTGTTCATTATTTGGTTCTGTTTGGGTATAGCTTTCTTTCGTAGATTGGGGTTTGGCTAGAGTTGCCTCTAAGTTCCTTACTTCCTAGAGTGCTGTCTGATGGTCATAAAGAGAGATGCAGGCAGAGAATTACCTCCAACTGCGAATGAGTTGTCCTCTATATCTGGGATTATTACCTATAGCTAAAGCATTGTCCCAAAGGTGCTTTTTAGCACTTATTACTATGGTTTTATGTAATATGCAAACCACTTTAAATGTAAGGGTTGACGGCACTTTTATTCTTTTTTTCCTACCAGTTGAGATTTATAGCTGTTTGCAGGGCCCCAGAGTCACATGACCATAGTTTATGATGTTTTTGACCTATGTTTAAACCTATGCTGGCTGGGGAACCCTGAGAGTTATAATAGTCCACGCATTTTAAAGTTGTTGAGACTGAGAAACGCTGTCTTACAGAATGCTCTTGCTTTCTGTTCCCTAATGGTGGAAAGAGGCTTTGAGGAACAGCTCATCTGGATTCTTCTGAAAGCTGAAGGCATCAGCAGAAGCAAACGGGAAGCCGTTTTAAGGCTTCCCCTCCATGGTTCTGCATCTCAGTTCTCAGTTCTTCGTAAAGAAGGAGGAACCATTGCTCTAATCTAGAGAAATGGAATGAGAAGCAGTGATGAATCCTCTTGAGAGACAGCCCTCCAGGCAACTGGGGAGAAAAATTGCTGTCCTAGCACAGCCTCAAAAGGGAATCCCCAGGTGAGAAAAGAAAGACGTAGTACAAACGAGAACAAGATGCTCCTTTGGGGATTTTTTGGCTTGAATTCCCCTAGAGCAGCTTGCTTCAACTGAGCATGCTTCAGATAGGTTGGAACTGCAACTCCCAAAATAATAATAATAAGATCTATGGCACTGGGAGCATGCTCAACTGGAGAAGAATAACCTGTTATTTGTTAGCCAATCAAAGTAATAGAACTAATAATTATTACTACTAATTACTAGCAACTGCTAATTACTAGAACTAATAATTATTACTACTAATGCAGTAGTAATAATACTAGTAATATAGTAGTAATAATCTAGTAACATTATATATATATATATATATATATATATATATATATATATATATATATATATATATATATATATAGTAACATATACATATACATACACACACACACACACACACATATATATATATATATACATACATACATACATACATACATATCATTTAAAACTCTAAAAATTTTAAAAGCTGGAGGTTGACTCCTGGGTAAATTCATATCTAAAGAATCACAACCGTGAGACCACCAGGAGATAAAAAACTATAATCAGTTTATTTACAATTAAAAGCACCTAGCTTTCGCCGGCCTCCTGCCGGCTTCGTCAGGGTGGCTAACCATCAGTGGGTGGCTGTTTTTATNACCCCTTCGTTTGGGACCTCATCCTGCTGTTCACTAACCTTTTTTCTTTTCCTGGCCACTTGCAATCCCATCTTACTTCCCCTCTCCTTCTTCCCCGTAGCGCTGTCTGACTTCTCTCTTACCCGTGTCCCCACCACTCTCACCACTCCTTCATTCTCATCCTCCAACCATCTCTCCTCTTCCTTTTCTCCCCCCTTCATATACATACATATATATGAATTGTTTTTATACTACTCTTCCTTGAAGGAGCACAATATAATTACATCAGAATATCTGACTTAGAATCTACAGCAGGCATGTCAAATGCGCGACGTTCCCCATTGCCGGTAATGGGGTGGGTGCAGTTTCGGCGTGACGCATCCGGCCCACGGGCTGGCAGTTTGACATGCCTGACCTACAGCAACCATTCCCAGTTATGACAGTGATGAAAAAAGTAACTTTATGGCAATCCTCACATTTACAATTTTTGCAGATCTATAAAGCAAAGAAAAGTTGAAGAAAGATTGTAAGCACAGTCGCAGTTTCATTCAGTGGCCACTTCACTTAACAACTGATTTGCCAGTTCCAAATTGGGTTCCTAAACAAGGACTACTTGTACTGTGCCATGATATAATGGCTATGTTCATATAATATGCCCTAATTAGATTTTACAATTGACTGGATTCACACAACCTGCTTGACCTAAAGCAGGGTTTACAGACCACGGGGGGAGGTTCACATCCCCAAAAGCAAACTGCGTTATGGCTTACAGTATTGTATGAATCTAGGTCAGGGGTAGGCAACCTTGGCTCTTTTATGACTTGTGGACTTCAACTCCCAGAATTCCTGAGCCAGCCATGCTGAGGGGAAAGGGAGAGGTTTCCAAGCTGAGCCATGCTGGCTCAGGAATTCTGGGAGTTGAAGTCCACGAGTCATAAAAGAGCCAAGGTGGCCTACCCCTGATCTAGCTGGTGTGGTTTGCTTCATTTTCACTTAGCCTGTTGGTTGAACTCTGGGAGGAAGGGTGTTTTAATCAATAAGCTACTAGTAAACAGATTGTGCCCTGGTGTACAGATAAGTCCTTGGCTTACGATCGCAATTGAATGCAAAATTTCTGCTGCTAAGTAAGACAGTTAACTGAGTTTTGCCCCATTTTGCAGCCTTTCTTGCCATAATTGTTAAGGGAATCACTGTAGTTCTTAGGTTTAGTAAGGCGGTTGTTAAATGAATCTGACTTCCCCATTGATTTTGCTTTGTCAGAAGGTCACAAAAAGTGATCACATGACTCTGGGACACTGCAACCATCATAACTCTGAGCCAGTTGCCAAGAGTCTAAATGCTGATCACATAACCATGGGGATGCTGCAACGGTCGTAAGTGTGAAAAATAGTCATAAGTGCCTTTTTCAGTGCCATTGTAACTTTGAGCAGTCACTAAACCAGGGGTCTTCAAACTTGGCCCTTTTATGACTTGTGGACTTCAACTCCCAGAATTCCTCAGCCAGCCAGTTGAAGTCCACAAGTCATAAAAGGGCCAAGTTGGAAGACCCCTGCACTAAACTAATGGTTATAAGCCAAGAAATACCTGTAATGTGTCAACCCATTCATCTTGTTCTTTGTAGAGCTGCCCCATTGTGGGTTCAGGCAAGCAAACCTTTCCCCAGTAGCTGTGTCTCTATGTTAAGTGAAGGAAAACAATTTCTGAATTCCTGCCTGTTATGTGGCTAACCAAGGCCGAGGGGCTCTGCTCACAAAAAACACTATCCTGCCATCTCTGCCTGTCTGCTGACTTGATGTACCATATGAATTGTGTCCTCACAGGAATGGCTGATGCGCTACGGCTACCTTCCCCCACCGGATCCCAGAGCAGCAACTCTTCAAAGCCAAGAAGAGTTATCCGTTGCTGTTAAAACGATGCAAAGGTTTGCAGGTCTGCCTGTAACTGGGAAACTGGGTAGGTGTCTCTGTCCACTGAAGGATGCTGGCATGAATGTAGGATTACTAGACAGCCAACAAAGGAGGACATGTCCTCTTTTTGCCCTCAAGTTTTTATTATGTTTTTATTTGTGTCTCACCTGCATTGTTTTTACAAATAACTCAAGTTGGCAAACATATCTAGCACATCTTCCTCCTCCTATTTTTCCCGCAACAACGACCCTGTGAGGTAGGTTGGGTTGAGAAAGAGTGACTGGCCCAAGATCACCCAGCTTGCTTTCATGCTTAAGGCGGGACTAAAACACGTGGTCTCCTGCTTTCTAGTCTGGTGCCTTAACCACTAGACCAGGGGTCCCCAACCCCCGGTCTGTGGACCAGTACTGGGCTGGGGCATGCCAGCAACCGGTCCACACAAACAAGCAAAGCCCCATCCACGAGATGCAGGCAGCACACAAAACCACGCCCCCTCCGGTCCGTGGAAAAACCTCTCTCCACATAACCGGTCCCTGGTGCCCAAAAGGCTGGGGGCCTCTGCACTAAACCAAACTGGCTCTAGTTTTCCATCCAACAGCTTTTTAAGTATCTTGTATTTTTGTAGGTGTGTGTGTGTGTGTGTTCTGGACTGTTTTGATAAAAGTAGACATTCAAATTTTCATGTAAAGTTGTCCTCACTTAATGACCAGTCACTTAAACAACAATTCAAAGTTATGACAGATTCCACCCCCAAAAGGTACTTACGATCTGCATTTGAAATTCCGATTGCCAGTCTTCCACTTGAATTTATGACTGTTTGCAGCGTCCTGTGATTGTGTGATCATGATTTATGACATTTTTGCTGGAAACCAGTATTTACTTCCTGTTTCTGGCAAAAACCATCCATTGGAAACAATGGGTTTGCTTAATGACCACAGCATTCACTTATCAACCACCACAAAAATGGTAAAAACAGCTCTCTCGTTTGATGACCCACTTAACAACCAGCATGACTTATAACCGTAATTCCTTGTTCAATTACAGTCGTAAATCGAGGACTACCTGTATTGTGACATAAATTATTGCTTCATTGTTTCCCAACACACTCAACACCCTAAGTTATTTAAGTCATTTCATTGATTTTGTGATTCCAGCACTTGGCTTAAAGCCAGCCAGTCAAATCTATGATTGCTATAATCTGCAGATCATATGATTTGCCGTATTTTTTTAGGATGAAATTTGAAAAGTATGTTGTCATCAATTTGATATTATTGTTAGCATATGTTTTTGAAAGTAAAGTGTCATGGTTCCAACGGATGAAACTCTTCAAAAGAACTTTGAGGCATCGTTTACCTTAAAGAATCTTTATTTTAAGTAGCATAACTTGGGCACTGCATAATCGAAGCCAAAAACTGAATTCCCCTCCCCTGAGCACATAGTATCAAAGCACAATTCCCTCCTTCAATTAACAGTCATAAATCACATTCCCCAATTAGCTTGAAGCGGAGGTCTCCTCTCCAGTTCACCAGCCCAGCCAAGTCCTTATCAGCTCTGGTTACAATAACCTTGTTTTCTCGGCTAGGTTTAGTGTTATTATGTCTAGCTGGATTCTTGTTCACATCCCCTCTCCCAGCATCATGTAACTCTAAAAGCAAAAGGTAAAATATGGCTACATTTCTCTTTGTTGTCAATGCAAAAACATCCGATGTTAGCAGGGTTGACATAAAGATTTCTTGGAAAAATAATTGCACTTGAAAAAGCAGTTTTTCTGAGGCTAGAAAAAGTAATTTCATATTCATGTGCAGGTACAGTAGTTCTCAACTTACGACTGGTCACTTAATCACCCTTCAAAGTTACAATGGACCTATCCCTGGGCCTGCTGATTCAAATTTCCAACAGTTGCCCTCCAGATCATGTGACCAAACGTGAGGCACTTGGTAACTAGGCCATATTTACTGCTGTTTGCAGCATCCCGTGGTCATGTGACTGTGTTTTACAATGGTTTTGCCAAAACTGGCATTTACTTTTAACATTAAGTCGTTTGCTTAATGACTGCCGCAAAAAGGATAATAAAATTGGTTCTGTCCTGTGAACGATCTGTTTTACAACTATCGTGACTTACAACCATGATGTACAGGCTCCATTACTGTCATAAGTCAAGGACTAACTGCATGTCTAATTACTTTTGTTTTGTAGTTTTTCACTATAATTTTTGTTGCAAATACCAAGAAAATTAAACTAATTAGCGTGTGTCCTCCTTTCCAATGTTCCCTGTCTTCCTTGGCCCTAGATGCATTTTGATGGAGTCACATCATGCTTCTTGCTAGTAAACTGGGATAAATAGAGCCTTCAAGGACTACCCCTCCTGATCCGTGCTCCCTAGCTTCTCTTAACTTGTGCCAATTTTCTGAATGATATTCTTTTTCATGGCTCAACATGTTCTTCAATAGTTCCAGATTTGATATAGGTTGTGACACCATCCACTAAAACAGTAGTGGCGAACCTATGGCATGCTTGCCAGAGGCGGCACTCAGAGCTCTCTCAGTGGGCACGTGCGCCATGCTCCGGAGATGGCAACCGTCCCTCTTCAACCAGCACCCGCTAACTCGCCAAGGTCCCATGTGGCCGGATGCATCCCAGCACAGCTGGTTTCCCACCCCCTGTCCCATCCCTCCTGACCTTGCATGCTCTTCTTTTCCCAGGCACCTCGCCCCCTCAGCTGTCAGTCATCCATCCAGCTCAGAGGCAGCTTCTCTGAACTGCTGGTGGTGGGCTGCGGAGTCCCAGAATGTGCCAGTCAAGGGGCCGGCAGGCTGTGGCTGCTGACGGACACTGTTGGCTCCCATGCACTCGCTGGCCTCTGTGTGCGGGGGCCGATGGTGTCAGGCAGCCGCCGCCCCAGTCCCTGCCTCGCCTTGCCCTGCAACTATGGCACCCCAGCCCTGCCTCGCCTCGCCAGACAAGCCTTCTGCCCACTGTCCCACTTGCCAGATCCCCTGGATCTCCCCCAAACCTGCCCGGCCCTCGCAGGCGTCCCTCCCACAAACATCGAGGTGACCACACCCACCTTGGCCACACCCACCCAGTCTGCCACGACCACCAGTCACGCCCACCCAGTGGGCCACGCCCACCTGGCACCCAGCGATAAATAAGTGGGTTTTGGGTTGCAGTTTGGGCACTCAGTCTCTAAAAGGTCTGCCATCACTGCACTAAAAGCAATATTTGTGGCCTGACCATCACCTATTTGCACTGGTTTAGGATTGGGGATACTGTTACTAGAGTCCAAGCAAGTGTCTTTTAAATATTCTCACATACAGGAACTATACAGGTAGTCCTTGACTTACAACCATTTATTTATTTAGTTAGTTTTTTATAAAACTTATAGGGCACCCATCTTACTCCAAGATAATGATTTAGTGACTATTCAACATTATACCAGCGCAGAAAAAAAGTAATTTTTGAGGTTGCAGCATCCCTAAGGTCACGTGATCAAAATCTGGGCACTTGGCAACTGGCTTGTATTTTTGACAATTAAAGTATCCCCGGGTCATGTGATCCCTTTTTGCGACCTTCTGACAAGTAAAGTCAATGGAGAAGCCAGATTCACTTAACAACCGTGTTACTAACTTAACAACTGCAGTGATTCACTTAACAACTGTGGCAAGAAGGGTCGTAAAGTGGGGTAAAATTCACTTAACAACTGTCTTGCATAGCAACAGAAATGGGCTTAATTCTGGTCGTAAGTCGAGGGCAAATTGTAATTTCAGATGGGAGCAGAGAAAGGGACCTTGAATTAAAATCAAAACATGGAAATTCCTCTCTCTTTTGCAGATCGTGAGACTTTGAAAATGATGGACAGGCCTCGCTGCTCTCTCCCTGATTTCATTGGCACCGCGGAGTTGATGCGACGTAGGAAGAAACGTTACGCTCTCAGTGAAACCGCCTGGAAAAAGACCGACTTGACATGGCAGTAAGTCTAATAATCCCCTTTCTTTTGAAGGAGGAGTCCTGGGAATGCAGAGTTAAGCTAACCACGTCTTCTTTGCTGTGGTTTTTGTCTTCCTGTGATTTGTGTTCTGACTTCCAGTTCTCATAAGAATCATAATTCAGCATCTCCCCTAAATTGAAGATTTATACTTTCAGTGTGCAGGTCGTGCTCGACTTACGACCGAAATGGAGTCTGCCCACTACTTTGTAAGTAGTGACGGGCATAAAGCAGATCAATCATGTGACCAACCCAATTTTACGAGCTGTTTTGCAGTGGTCATTAAGCGAATCCATGCTCATTAAGTGAACAACGTGGTTTTTAAGCAAACTCATTGTTTGCTATGGGGTGTTTGGCTGAAAAACAGAAATAAAAGCCATTTTGGGGCAAAAGTGTTGTAAATAGTGATCATGTGGCCACAGGACATTGCAAATGGCTGTAGATGCAGACTGGTTGCCAAGCACCCAAAATGCAGTCATGTGACCATGGAAAGCAGCAGCCATTGGAACTTTGCAAATACCTTTTGAGGGGGGCCACCATAACTTCGAACGGTTGCCAAGCGACTGAACATAAGTTGAGGACTACCTGAATACTCTCTTGTTAATTTCTTCTCTATTGACTTTTGTTATCTACTTCTCATTACATAACTTACTGACTGGGCAGCTGATGGAGTTACAGGTAGTCCTTGACTTACGGCAAGGGTCTTGAAACTTGGCAGCTTTAAGACTTGTGGACTTCAACTCCCAGAATTCCTCACCCAGCTGGCTGAGGAATTCTGGGAGTTGAATTCCACAAGTCTTAAAGTTGCCAAGCTTGAAGACCTCTGACTTACGAGCACAACTGAGCCCAAAATTTCCACTGCTGAGCAAGATAAGTGAGTTTTGCTCCATTTTACGACCCTTCTAGTCACCATTGCTAAGTGGATCACTGCAGTTGTTAAGTAACATGGTTATTAAGTGAATCTGGTTTCCCCATGGACTTTGCTTGTTGGAAGGTTGCAAAAAAGTGACCCAGGACATTGCAACCGTCATAAATATGAGCCAAATGCCAAGAGTCCAAATTCTGATCACGTGACCACAAGAATGCTGCAATGGTCATAAGTGTTAAATGGTCATAAGTCACTTTTTTCCATGCCATTGTAACTTCAAATAGTCACTAGATGAATGTCTATAAGTTGAGAACTACCTATACTCTATCAGAGCCGTTGCACCCATTTGGAAAAAAGCTACTACAACTTACTGCTTCTTGTTTCATTCTTTCCTTGTGTCTCTCTTGTTCCTGCACCTTTATTCACTTTGCCATCTGTAATTAATTTTCATTATTCTTTTTTTCTTGTGACACTGAATACCACAAGCTGGGAACAAAAGTGTCCTGTAAGAGGATATTGCCTACACATCCTGTTTGTGGGCTTCCAGTAAGTCTTTGGTTGGACATCTTGCAAAACGGGATAGTGAACCACACAGGACTTTGTTATACTCTCATCCATCGAGACTCATCTGGCCTTACCTTATTCCAGGGGGTTCTCAACCAGGGGTGCTCGCACCCCTTGGGGGTGTGAGACAATATTCCAGGGGGTGCAAAAACTTGGGTTTTAAAAATTATAGTGTATATGTATAATTCGTTGCCATTATTTCGAACTTTTGTAAGGGGTGCGAGAATATATCAGAAGCGTTCTAGCGGTGCAGGGTATAGAAATGTTGGGAGCCGCTGCCTTATTCTTTCTTTCTGTTCTTTGTTTCCCACACCAGCATCCGTTCCTTCCCTCATTCCTCGCAACTAACCCACGATCATGTCCGGAATCTCATTTTCTACGCTTTTCGAGCTTGGAGCAATTCTTCAACCTTGACCTTCAAAGAAGTGTCTTCTCAGCAAGCGGACATTGTGGTGGATTTTACGGCCTCTTATCATGACGACCCATACCCCTTTGATGGGCCTGGAGGCACCCTGGCCCATGCCTTCTTCCCTGGAGAATATCCCATTTCAGGCAATACCCATTTTGATAATGAAGAGATCTGGATTTATGACCCACAGAATGAATCACCAGGTATCTTCAGAATTACGACACACCACACTACGGGACTTCAGTATCTGATAAAAATATTGTCCAAAGAACCTCAAATCTTGACTAAAATGTCCTTTTTCTCCTGATTTCAGGCCGCGGCACAGATCTATTTGCTGTAGCAGTGCATGAGTTTGGCCATGCCTTGGGACTGACTCACTCTTCTGTTAAGGAGTCCATCATGATGCCATATTACCAAGGTCCTGTCGGTTTGCCCCACCTCTATCAACTTTCCACAGATGACGCCATGGGAATTCAACAAATCTATGGTGAGAGGCTTTGGTCTTACCAAAAACACAATTCTTTAATGCCATCCTCTTTCTTTCTGCCTTGATTGATACTTCTCCTCCTTCTGGAGCATTTTACATGTACCAATCACTGTTTCTCTATTGCTTTCTCTTGTGCTCTGCAATAACTATGATGGTTAGGAATCATGGATGTTGTACAAAACAAGTTTACAAAAACACAATTCTTTAATGCTACCCTCTTTCTTTCCACCTTGACTCGTATTTCTTCTCCTTCCTGAGACATTTTACTTGTACCAACCACCGTTTCTGTATTGCTTTCCTCTCGTGCTTTGCAATGACCACGATGATTAGGGAGCATGGATGTTGTACACAACAAGCTACTAAGAGTGAATTTGAGGAAGTTGTTCTTTTCTTTCATCTTTTGATATATAGAAGTAGTCCTTGACTTACAACAGTTCATTTAGTGACCGTTCAAAGTTACAATGTCACTGAAAAAGGTGATTTATGACCGTTTTCCACTCTTATGTCCACTGTAGCACCCCCGTGGTCATGTGATCAAAATTCAGACGCTTGGCGACTGCCTCATATTTATGACAGTTGCAGTGTCCCGGGATTACGTGATCCTCTTTTACGACCTTCTGACCAGCAAAGTCAATGGGGAAGCCAGGATTCGCTTAACAACCGTGTTACTAATGTACCAACTGCAGTGATTCACTTAACAACTGTGGCAAGAAAAGTCGTAAAATGGGACAAAACTCACTTTCACTTAGCAACAGAACATTCCTTCTCCTTTCTCATGTCAGGAAATATCTCATACCGTCTGTTGGTCCATTTGATCTGTGGCCACCTCATTATTTCTCTCCTGTTTGTAGGTAGGCGGCATCATAGTTCATATCCAGATCAAGACATTCCGGTGCCACCGGTTCCCACAGCACCCCCGATCCCAGACCTACCACCAGACAAGCCGAAAGAAAAGTGAGCCTCTTTTCTGATTGGTTGAGCCTACTAATTCTCCCTTTCCTCATTGGCTCTTGTAACTGTGATGCAACAAGAGTCCTTTCCATAGAATGACAGCCAGTGAGCCAAATCAGAGCACAATTCAATGCAGGTGGTCCTCAACTTACAACCATTTAGTGACCGTTCAAAGTTGCAACAGCACTGAAGAAAGTGACTTATAATTGGTCCTTCTACTTATAACCATTGCAGTGCTCCCATGGTCACGTGATCAAAATTTGGGTGCTTGGCAACCAGCAGATATTTACAACAGTTGCAGTATTCTGGGCAGTGGTGGGATTCAGCCAGTTTGCACCACCTCGGCAGAACCGGTAGCTAATTTTTTGTTGCCCAGGCCCAGAATGGACTTCTGGAAACAGTATCCACACAGAGAACTGGTTGTTCACATATTTGAATCCTACCACTGGTCCTGGGGTCTTGTGATGGCCATTTGCATCCTTCCCAGCTGGCTTCTGATAAGCAAAGTCAATGGAGGAAGCCAGATTTCTGAATGACTGCATGAGTCACTAAACAACTGCAGTGACATAAAAGGTTGTAAAATCAGGTGCAACTCCCTTAATCCTGGGGCACAAAAGCCAGCTGACAGACAGACAGACAGGGTGAAGGTTGCAGTTGCTTCTCTTTACAGGCCCAGCTTGGTCCTTCTCCAATGCTGCCTCTTGGAATTGTACCTGATCTTATTGCCAGTTTTCATGCGAATCCACTGTGGAATGGGACAGTTCTGCTTCTGCTTCTTAGTGAGGAACCGCTTGATCTTGAAAGTCTTATGGGACGATATCATACAACGCGGCCACCGGCTACCACAATGGCAGCAGACGAAGAGCGCAACCTAGGTTTAGATTCAAAGGACCACACTAATGCCAACTGAAATAGCAGCCTAGAACAGGGCTTTTCGACCGGTGGTGTGCATACCATTGGTGGTACTTTGGCACCTGGCAGATGGTACGCGACCTAAACAAGTGTAGCGGGGGCATGAGCTGAAGTGGCGGCAGTGCCGCACAGGCCTGCTAAGGGCCCAGGATCGTCTCACGTGGCTCTAGCTGATCGGTGCTTCCAGCGGCTTTGGGGATGGCTGGCAGCCACACGCAGTCTTTGGGCGGAGAGTCAGCTGGAGCTGCGGTGTTGTTGAGGCTCTGCTGAGGGCCCTGGATTGGTGCGTGCAGTTCCAGCTGATCAGTGCTTCCGGCAGCCTCTGCTATCACCAGGAGCAGCAGATAGGCCTTGGGGTGAGAGAGTCAGCTGGAGTTGCAGGGCTGCCTGGGCTCGGCAGAGGCCCCAGGATCGGCGCATGCAGCCAGAGAGTGGGTGACTGCATGGGGGAGTGAGACTGGGGTAGCGACTGATGCTAGAGCTCTCCCTGAGCCCCAGAGAGTTGTGCACCGGGAAGAGAAAAGGAGGAGGAGGGGGGAGAGAGGAGAGGAGGTTTTGGCGGGTGAGGGAGAGGGGAAAAAATATGATGGGGAAAGAGAAGGTGACAGAGAAAGAAGAGGGAGAAGAGGAGAGGCTTCTGTGAGACAAACAGAGGGATCAACGAGGGAGTAAAGGTTGTGAAAGAGAGAGAGAGGAGAGGGAGAGAGAAAAAAGGGCCGACCAGCCACCTGACCACCAAGGAAGTGGTGCGTATTAATAAATATGGATAAATTTATTATACATTCGTCAGTGTAAAGGAAAAGTGATTCAGCAAAGGAACTGCCACTGAAGAAATCAAAATCGGTACTTTTTTCCTTTTTTTGGGGGGGGGGGGTCATCACACCTTGCTAAGCACTGGTGAAACTCGAATATTGTCATGTCCTAAAAGCGGTACAATCTGTGAAAAGGTTGAAAGCCCTGGCCTAGAAGAACCAACTGGGAATGGCCAGGAACCCAGGAAAAGAAAAGAAAAAAAACCCTTAATGAACAGGAGTGTGTCTTTTTGATGAGTAGAAAATGAAGGATCTATATTTTTGATATCTAGAACCACAGCCAATGAGCAACCTACTAGACAACATGAGTAGTTAAGGCATTTGGGTCTAGGACAGTGGTTCTCAACCTTTTTAATGCCGCGACCCCAACCGGTTGTAAGTCGAGGACTAAACCGGTCGTTAGTCGAGGACTAAACCGGTCATAAGTCGAGGACTAAACCGGTCGTAAGTCGAGGACTACCCAACCGGTCGTAAGTCGAGGACTTTCCCTGCCCGGGAGCGCCGCGCATGCGTGGTTCCGCCCCCTGCGCCGGCCGAGGCGTAGCTGGCAAGCGGCAGAGATGGAGCAGGCCGACCACCAGTTGGCCCAGCCCAAGGGATGTAAGGCACCCGCCGGAAAAGGGGAAAAAAATGGCAGACAAAAAAATGGCGGACAAAAAAAATGGCGGACAGCCTTGCTTGGCGACCCCCATGAAATGGTCGATCGACCCCAAATGGGGTCCCGACCCACAGGTTGAGAACCACTGGTCTAGGACAATTTGCCACGGCCAATTCACCACGGCTAATTCAGCACGGCCAACTCACCACACCCAACTCGCCATGGGATAATTCGCCACGGCCAACTTACTGTGGAACAAAAGTTATCTAATATCAAAGAAATGGTGAAATAGCATCATTAAAGAAAGCACGCAAAAGGAGGGACAAAATGAAATGGCAAAGGCAAACATTAAAATCATTTAATAACTATTAAAATTATTTTAAATAATGAAATAAAATTGTTGAACTGGCCTGCGGTGAGTTTTCCCGCTGCGAATTGTCCCGTGGCGGATTGTCCCGTGGCGAGCTGGGCAAAGTGAGTTGGCCGTGGCGAATTGGCAGCCGGAGTTGTCCCATTCCGAAGGCATTTAGCAGCTGGTATTGTGGTATTTAAGTAGCTACCCAAAGATAAAAAACTCTTGTGCTAGTTCCGTGGTGGCGAACCTATGGCACGGGTGCCAGAGCCGGCACTCGGAGCCCTCTCTGTGGGGACGCGCACCATCGCCCCAGCTGACTTTTATAAAACCTTTTCACTTTAGGCCTTTGTCGCCGTGTGCAAAAAAAAAAGGTTCAATCAATCAATCCATTTCAACTTCTTTCAGGAAAAAAAAGATCTCGCAAAGTTGGAATTGATTGATTGAGCTTTTTAGTCCCACCCAGTCTGCCGTTATCCCCAAAGTCACGCCCACTCAATGGGTCACACCAACCCAATGAGTCATGCCCACCCAATGGGCCACTCCCCCCCCCCGGCACCCGACAATACATAAGTGGGTTTTGGGTTGCAGTTTGGGCACTCGGTCTCTAAAAGTTTTGCCATCACAGTGCTAGTTGTTTTTAAAAATAAAAATAAAAAAAAATTCTTAAATTTTCTTAAATTTCGTTCCTCTATCCTTGGGGACTTTTTTTTGCTACTTTCACATACCCTAAGAATCGTCTTCTATCTTAGGTCAGCAGCGCAGAGGTCATGAGTGCACCTTGGCTGCTTATGAGTGTGTATGTGTTGTGTGGGGTGTGTGAGGTTCAGCAGGGAACAGACTGCTGATTTTTTCCTGCTGGTGCAATTGGGATTTGTGAAATGCACCAGTAGGAATCAAAAAACTAAAACTAAAAACCAAGAACAGGAGGGGTAACTATAATGATCTCATGCAAAGCCCAGGGAGAGGAAGATTGATATGCATATCTATTATGGGATGCAGAGGAGGAGGAGGAGGAAGTGAGGCTCAGGGGAATTCCAGACAAGGCTTTTATTGTGCGCCCTCAGGCTTCATGCATGGAATTTAGCATGGAAGGCAGCATTGTTGATTTCCATTGGTAACTCCCCCTTGTCTTCCCACTTTCCCCTATTTTTTTTTCTTCTTCCTACCATAAAGAAATCCATTAACAAGGGGAACAGAATAGCTTTGTCATCTTGTTTGTTTGGATCAGTTTAGAAACATCCAGTGTTAATGAGGAAAGCCAAGTTTGGTTTTAAAATCACTGGCCATATTTTATCCTGGTGGTCTCAACCTAACCCCAATGAATTAATTGGTCCTTATATTAATTCTCTCTCCTTTCCAGGCCTTCCTTGCCAGCATCTGAACGTTGCAAAACCGGGTTTGATGCTATTGCTAACATTCGTGGTGAAGTTTTCTTCTTTAAAGGTAAGTCAAACAGGGCTGCGTAAAAATAGTCCTTGACTTACGACCAGACCAGAACTTTTGCTGGTAAGCAAGGCAGTTGTTAAGTGAATCCCCCTCAGTTTTATGACTCTTTTGGCCATGGTTGTTAAGTGGACCACATAGTCATTAATTGAATCCAGCTTCACCCATTGGCTTTGCTTGTCAGAAGCCAGCTGGGAAAGTTGCAATCACGTGACCCTGGGACGCTGCAACCATCACAATCATGTGACTCTGGGACGCTGCAACCATCACAAATACATGCCGGTTCTTGAATTTTGAACTCTTTGCTATGGGTGTGGTTTTGTCAAAAACTAGAAGTAAATGCCGATTGTTGGCAAAACTGTCATAAAACAGAGTCATGTGACTACAGGATGCTGCAGATGGCTGTTAATATAGCTGTGTTATTGAGCAGCCAAAGTTTGATCACATGACCACGGTGGGGCCCAACTGTTGGAATTTTGAATCCAGGTTGTAAGTCCCCGTTTTTTGAGTTGGTCGTAACTTCAGCGGTTGCTAAGTGATCGGTCATAAAGCAAGGACTATCTGTAAAATGGGAAAACCCATAGTAACTGGTTGTGTGGACTTTTGGAATTGGAATACAGTGATTGCTGCGACAGGAAACTGCAGCAAACAATTACATAATTTACTTGTGTTGCTTACTTTCTCTCCATCGGTAACACAGCAATTCTAATGAACTGCTGCTGACTTTTGGCAATGCAATCTTTTTTATTA
This sequence comes from Protobothrops mucrosquamatus, assembly GCF_001527695.2. Classification (NCBI taxonomy): domain Eukaryota; kingdom Metazoa; phylum Chordata; class Lepidosauria; order Squamata; family Viperidae; genus Protobothrops; species Protobothrops mucrosquamatus. The sequence goes on from NW_015386398.1 coordinate 1,126,947, forward strand.
TTATTTTGAGATATTGGGAGGTTTAAACGGGAACGGGCAGCTGCCCCCATCCACTTTGGTTTCTATGAATGTGGCCACATAATTTTTTGCAGCGAGACATTTTTGGAGGATTCAGCCATCCCAGAATCTGGTTTCTATGGAGCCAGCCCAGACTCTTCGCTTCTGGAACGGACTCCCCCCAGATTTTAAGATAATTGATGCTGCGTACGAACGTGCCAACGACAGCCAGATTGTGTTCTTTATTGGTGAGTGTGGCAAGGTGGCAATGGGGGGGGGGGCAATTGGTGAGTGTGGCAAGGTGGCAGATTTATTCAGAAGGAGAGTCTATACTTTTAGCCTCCTTTTAAAATAGGAAAAATCAGCTTAAAATCAAGATTTTAGAGGAAAATCTTAAAGGCCGAGGTCTTTCAATTAATCTGCAAGTCAGAATCCAGGAATGTGTAAATCATTCACTGTCAGGTCCAACAAACCAAGAACGACACATGGACTTACTTCTGAATAGTTTCTTTACTGTGGGATCCTTCATGCTCTTTGAGCTTGGTTGTTTTCTTGCAGATGTTTTGTTACCCAAGTAGGTAACATCATCAGTGCTTTGTTTATATACAAGTGGCTAAAACTGATGATGATATATAGTTTGGTAATGAAACGTCTGCAAGAAAACAACCAAGCTCAGAAAGCACCAAAGAGCCCCATAATTCAACCCTGAAGTATAAATATTCTCTTCTGTTGAGAGTTTCTTTATTAGAATCTTGCCAGACTAAAACAACTATTTGCATAAATACATATTCTGTGAACTGCTAGGGAGGGTCTGTCTTTGCCCTCTTCCTGCCTACCAGACATTCCAAGCTCCTGTCTCTTTGAAAGCAGCCCCTCCCTCCTGGGACTGCCGATTTCATTCCCCCACCTTCCCCTACAGCTCTGGAGAGATGACTCCTCTAGGAGAGTGTAGCTTTGGAGTAGCTAGATGTGCACTGCACATACACGCACCACCTAGGTCCGAAGTTTGAAGAAGCAGCTTCTTTGATATAAATCAAACAGCACATTACACACCTAAAAATGAGCACCTCCTAGACCAGGGGTAGGCAACCTTGGCTCTTTTATGACTCGTGGACTTCAACTCCCAGAATTCCTGAGCCAGTATGGCTCAGCTTGGAATCCTCTCCCTTTCCCCTCAGCATGGCTGGCTCAGGAATTCTGGGAGTTGAAGTCCACGAGTCATAAAAGAGCCAAGGTTGTTTACCTAGACCATCCTAGACCATCACGAGAGGTTGCAAAAATCCAGTGTGGATCACACCATAAATCAGAATTCTTGAGGAACAGGCTTCTGTGTAGCTTTCTGGCTAACTCAGAAGGAGAGAGGGAGCAAGAAACAAGTTCACTTCTAAACAAGTAGAAGCATAATACTGTCAGCTGTCCTGTTTGGCATATTCAAAAAAATTAGGAACTCCTGGTCCAAAGAGTTTACAAAGAGTAAAATCTCCAAGGTGTTTTTTCACGAGGCAACTGGACTTTCTTGTTTTTTTTTTTCTTTGAAGACGTTTTGCTTCTCATCCAAAAAGTTTCTTTAGCTCTGGCTGGATGGTGGGGAATGGAAAGATTTATACTCTTTGCAGACAGTTGGTCGTTTGCATTCTTTTAGAGAGTCGTTGAGGCCACCTGGAGGTTTATCTGTGTCGTCAGGGTCACTTGAGTAGTGCAAATGGGCATGGAGCCTTCTTGGAACTGCTGAAAGGACTGTGTTGTAGACTGGAGATAGATGATGTCATATCCCTCCCCCTCTGCTGAGAGAGGGCTGTTCAATTTGGACATAGATGGCCTGACGACATAGATAAACCTCCAGGTGGCTTCAACGTCTCTCTAAAAGAATGCAAACAATCAGCTGTCTGAAAGGAGTATAAATCCTTCCATTCCCCACCATCCAGTCAGAGCTGAAGAAGCTTCTTGGATGAGAAGCAAAACCTCTTCAAAGAAAAACTAGAAAGTCCAGTTGCCTCGTGAAAAAAGCACCTTTGGGATAACTATGACCTGGATGACTGAGAATCTCCATAGACACCAAGAGTAAAACTTTATTGAAAGATCCATCTAGGTACAGCAGAAGCAAAGTCAATTCTGAGGTTTTCCCGTGAAAACCAACATAGGTAAAAAAAAACCTTTTCATCCCTGGGCCACCCACAATTCCTTGTCCACCAATTGAATGCAGTATTTTTGTTTTGGGAAAACAGTCTGCACCATTTGAAAAGTTCTCGGAACTTGACTTGGGGGATAACGTTGCACAGGCAACAGAAGGCTCTTGTGCATTCCTTAGCCCTCCCCATTCCCTAAGAATTTACACAAAAAAAAAACCCTCCCATTTCTGTTTGGCAAACTGTGAACTGAAATCAGGTGCAGGCAACGATGAAGCCGAATCAGCTTTGACAAACACATTAATTCACCGTGCCTATTAATTAGCCAACATAGATTATATATATATATATATATATATATATATATATATATATATATATATATATATATATATATATATATATATATATATATATATATATATATATTTACTAAACAAATTTATATACCTGGCCAACTCACAGATACAGTAGTGCCTCTGGGCAGCTTATGAAATTTGGAAGTTAGATAGATATTTGATATATGGGAGATACATATGTTGTTGTTTTAACCAGTTGTGTCCGACTTTTGGCGAGTGCTTTCTAGGCAAATGCTCTCCATGCTACCCTGTCAAGCACAGCTTCTTTCAGTTGTTGGACATTCATCTTTGTATCGGTTACAATGGTACCAAGCCAGCAAGCTCTTTGCTTGCCTCTTGTTCTTGTTCCATTAACCATTCCTAGCATCATTGGCTTCTCCAATGACTTTGTTTGCATGACGTGAACAAAGTAAATCAGATGTAGTCTTGTGAGCTTGGTTCCTAATGTGTCTGGTTTTATATGATTCAGCACCTTTGTGTTGGTTGCTCTGCTGTCCATGGTTTACACAGTAATTTACACCAGCACTACAGTTCAAAGGCATCAATTCATCTTTGATCAGCCATTCTTAATGTCCAACTCTCACTCCCATACATCATTATAGAAAAGACTATTGTTCTAACTAGCTTGCTTTTTGTATTTATATCAATATCTCTGATTTTCCAGGGAGATGATGATAGTTAGATTATAGATGATTGATAGATGATAGATGATAGATAGATGATGAAGATGAAGATAGATAGATAGATGATAGATTAAAAGATGATGATGAAGACAGACAGACAGACAGACAGACAGATAGACAGATAGATATTTGGGGGCTAGGTATTAGATTTTGAAAATATCTGATTCATATCTGGAAAATATGGATCAAATGCATATGGCCCCAACAGAAATTATTTATGGAATTGAATTTGCCTCTCTTCTACAGAATTAATTTCTTGTTTCCTCCTCTTTGCAGGACCCTACTACTGGGTTTTTTCTGACACTCGAGTCAATCATGGTTATCCCCGCCCCACATCCGATCTGGGACTCCCTCCTGGCACCGTAGTTGGGGCTGTGTTTGTTTGGCCTCACAATGGTAAGACGTATCTCTTAGAGAAGAACCGCTACTGGCGCTATGATGATCAGCTGGGCCACGTGGAACCGGGATATCCCAAACCGGTCAGCCTCTGGAAAGGAGTCCCTTCTGAGCTGGATGACATCACCCACTGGAATGATGGTATGTTCTCCTTTCTCAAATGCAGCAACTTTAAGATGTGTGGACTTCAACTCCCAGAATTCCCCAGCCAGCAAGTTAAAGTTGCTGAGGGTGAAAAACACCAAACTAAGGCATACAATACTGTAGGACTGTGGCCCACTACCGGGCCGTGGCCTGTTTGAACACGAGCCAAGCTAGCGATGGGCTCCTCTTGGTGAGCAGAGGGTGCTTGTGCTTGCATGCGAAGTTCCACATGCGAGCATTCTTCGCTCATGCGAGTGAGGCTTTGCGCGCGAACACAAGCACCCTCCACTTGAGAGTGAGTGGAGCTTTGTGCAAGCACCCACCACTCATATGCGAGGCTCCATTTGCTTGAGTGGAGGGTTTGTGCGCCCGCCACTCGCACCATTGGAGCTCTGCGTGCGCACATGCACCTGCCACTCACACGCCCCCCTACCCCGCACCAGGCTGGTACACCAAGGTGGAAAGGTTAGGGACTGCTGCTGTAAGGAGTCTCCAACAAGTCTGTTCCAGACTTTAGTTCCCCCCCCCCAATAATTATTAGTGACACCCAATTGCAGAAATGCGCAGTGCAGCTCCCACATATCAAAGCACTGAACTATGCAGATTTTGGTACCGAGGTGGTCCTCAACTTACAACCATTCGTTTAGTGACCGTTTGAAGGTACAGCACCACTGAAAAAAGTGACTTGTGACTATTTTTTACACATACGGCCGTTGCAGCGTCCCCAGGGTCATGTGATCAAAATTCAGACGCTTGGCAACTGACTCATATTTATGATGGTTGCAGTGTCCTGGAGTCACGTGATCCCCGTTGTGACCTTCTGACAACCAGATTCACTTAACAACTTAACTGTAACTAACTTAACAACTGCAGTGATTCACTTAACAACTGTGGCAAGAAAGGTCGTAAAATGGGGCAAAATTCACTTAACAACTGTCTTGATTAGCAAAGGAAATGTTGAGCTCAGTTGCAGTCATAAGTCGAGGACTGCCTGTATTGAGTCTTTGACTTAACCATTCTCCCAGCAGTGCCGAGAATAACTTGCAGATACTGAGGCTCATCTTTGAAAATAAATTCACAGAAAAAAAGCAGGCCATATTTAAATATACATCCAGTTAACCAACTTTAGCAGAATAGAAAAGCGATAGTAAAATAGAAAACAACCTCTAAGTCAAATGAACAAAATTCTACATCTGAGAATTCCTAGCATTTAAGCAATATAGCAAGTTTATTGTTAAACATCAAAGGATGTTCAGAAGTGAGACTGCTGGGCCCTATAGCAGGGTTCTCCAACCTTGGCAATGTTAAGACTTGTGGACTTCAACTTCCAGAATTCCCCAGCTAACATGTGCTGGCTGGGGAATTCTGGGAGTTGAAGTCCACAAGTCTTAACATTGCCAAGGTTGGAGACCCCTGCCCTACAGGCATTTTTTTCTGTCCATCACTTGCCTTAAAAATGCCAATGATGTGAGGAATTGTTCTGTATTCTGATATCCTTCCCATTCCCATTTTATTTAAGTAATTTATGTCACAGACATATACATATTTTAAAGTATATTACCAAACTCCCCTAGGATTGTTTATCTTTTCAGCCCCTTAAAATTCATTCAATTTTCTTTAAATCATCTTCCAAGCTGAAAAAGTCTTCCTCTCTTTCTACTAAAATATGCATCTAGTACAAGTTAAAAGAGGTGGGGAAAAAGTGGTCTCAAAAATAGCCAAGGTACTTTTAACACAGTAAAATCTGGATGCATTTATTTCCACAGTGAAGTAATGGAGCCACTTACCATAGTAATCTCAGGCATTGTTCACTTCAGATGGGTTCTTCCAAATTCAGGGACAAAAGAAATGTCATATTCTTTCATTCATTCATTCATTCATCCATCCATTCATTCTTCTTTCCCTTGCAGGCCATATATACTTCTTCAAGGATACTCACTACTGGCGCTTTAAAGGTGGCAGTGTAGAGGCCGATTCAACCCATCCACGCTCCATTCCCCGTGACCTGATGTTTTGCTCAGATCCTACCACGGTTTCCCCCAAAGGACCAAAAACTGGGCGGAGAGGGGAGGATGGTCTATGCCTCTGTGGGACGAATGGACAAAACAAAAACTCCTTCACAGCTTGGATCTTAATTCTGCTTTGGATTATATGGTGATTGCTAGATTAGCTACACAACTATGCACTTTACATTATAAAGAGAAGAGGAGACAAAACAGTGGGGGGGGGGGGAATACGGTATTCCCTAGCAAAAGGTGCTGGATACTTTTCCTTTTATTCTTTTGGTGCTCTCAATATTCAATACCGGCTTGGCGATTTTGCTCTCATGCTCAGTTTCTGAAAAATAAGTGCTTAGCCTTAAAACTAACATGGAAGTCCTGGATCCTAATCCTGAATGTATGATTATATCATTTCTCAGGGGCGAAAGAAATGCTTTCTGCGCGTGCTCAGGGGTGCTGATCTTTCTGATTCTGTCGTGTACCAAAAAGCTCAGATTAACCATAAATTACGTGATACCCTTTGTGTAGGGTTGCCAGGTCTGCTTCCAAAAAATAGCGGACAAGCGGGGGGGGGGGTTTAAGTAGTAAAAAAAAGTAGACTGTACAGCTTTAGATTACGTACCATTTCATCATAAAGCTTTTGAATAAAAAAAATGTCCACTATTTTGTGAAAAAAAATAGTGAACATAATGTGAAAAAAGTGGACTGTCCACTCAAATAGTGGACACCTGGCAACCCTACCTTTGTGCTTTCTCTGAATGGAAAGCAGATAAGGGTTTAAGCTCATATTTGTTTTCAGGATGTTACTAGAGGTAGGAGACGGGGGGGGGGGGGGAACCCAACCCCTTGGAAAAGTAAGTCTAACCTGTGAATACATCCGCATATAAATAAGAAGGATGTGAGAAAACCAGGGGTGAGGGATATCTCCGGAAAGTAACTCATCCGCATGGCTGCTGTCATTGTCATATTGTGTACTGGCAATTATGGTCTGTGTACATTTGACTTTGTGGGATGAACACCATTTGGGACTGTATAGGATTCAAAAATTTTAGGTTCATTGCTTAGATTCTAAGAGAAGAGCCCAAGAATTTTAGAGGAAGTTAATTTAATATGATTTAAAATCTGCTTGGAGATGAGGGGAGGGAAGAGCAGATTAGCCAGGAAGAAATGAAATGTGCATCATATTTTAATAATAAAACCCAGAAGAAAACCATCCTGACTTGCTATTGTTGTTTGGTCTCATCTCCTAAGACAAAACTAAGACTGGAAAGTAGCGAAGTCAGTGTCTGAGTTATGGGCATAATTTGGCTCCTTGGTTTCGATCCTGTAGAAATAATTTTTGTGCATCTAAAGATATCCAGTTACCACTATTACTCAGCCTTGGCCACTTCAAGATTTGTGCATTTCAATTCCCAAAATTCCCCAGCCAGCATTCTCAGAGTTGTAGTCAACACATCTTTAAATAACTAAGGTTAAGAAATACTGGGTTAGATCACCAGGATCCCACATTATATTCCATGCCCTTGTGATTTGCTTAATAACTGCAGTGGTTCACTTAACATCCAGGGCAAAAAAAAATTCATAAAACCAGACACAACTCTTAACAACCTCTTTGCTTAGCAACAAAAATTCTGGTCCCAAATTGTTATCATAAATCAAAGACTATGTGTAGTGTCTTGAACCTCTGAATTAAATATGGGATAATAAAAATGGGTCAGTTAAATAGGTTATTATTAAATGCAACTTTAAAGAGATTCTAAACCACGCCTGGTCAATCTGTTCTGCATACTTTGCCCTCCATGAAAAAGGAACTGAAAAATCAAGATACACCATCTCGTATATAATTTGCAAAATATACCTTCCACAGTTGTTGCCCATCCAGCTAATGAGAAAGACATTTGCTTGGCCTCCCTTCCTGCAAAGGCTCATGGGATGCTAGAGAAGAGTGGGAGGGGGACTTTGCATTTCCAAAATCAGAACTTTGGACCAAGGGAGTGGGTTTCATTAAGGCCAGGGATTTTTCAAAATCTGTACTTGAAGAACGATTTCCTAATTTAGTGCACAAGAAGGGGAAAAAAATGGGTTTCCACACCGTTCTATGAAAACCTTAAATGTAGCGGTTTGATGTCAACAGAAAATTGAATCATATCCCGGTGAGCTTATGGGAAGGTCCTGTTAAACTCACTTTAACTTCCTTATTTTCAAAACAGCAGCTCTTAAATGTATTGGTACAGAAGATCAAGAGGTTTCTAAATACTCTTGCCACTTATCTATTATCTCTTTCTCAACCCCTCAGCCCTGCCTCTCAGGGGAAGGAAAAAGGGAGGGAGGCTGCTCTTATCCATCAGGCAAAAAGCCATTAAGTGTGGGCTATTTTGATTTCAATCCAGATGGAGAGAAGAGCATTTAGAGGAAAGTCCCCTTATGCGAAGAACAAGGCCTGGACTCTGCTTTTAAAAAACCAGCCTTCTCTAGATGCTACCAGATACAGAAGTGTGGCTGACTTCAGGGCCCTGGGCAGGCTAGAGAGACAAAAACTTGGAAAGAGCCAGGGCTCCCTGCAGAGAAGTGGGTTGGCCTGTTTGAAACCCAAGGTCTTTTGAATTCTCAAAACAAATTCCAGCTCTTGTCTGGTTAGGATTTGCCAAGCTGGGTAGGTTGTAGATTGTGTGTAGAGAGACTAGCAGCTAAACTGGAGAAGTCAGCCTTTGCTGATCTCAACATGCCACGTTCTGGCCTTTTGAGATATATTTGGAAGCACAGAGGCCCCGGGTGGGGATTGAGCAGGTGCAGAAGATTTACCTCACAAACGCAGGTGCTCCAAAGCACCCACTTGCCTTGGAATATGAAGCCTCACCCAGTCCTTATGTGGATTACAGGTAGTCCTGGACTAACGACCACAACTGAAGCTGGAATTACGGTCATAAATCATTGCAGTCATAAATAGATGCACCCACGTGACTGGAAGTAACTTTCTGGCTTTTATCATGATTATTAAGCAAACGCCAAAGTTGTTAAATGAATGTCATAGTCATTAAGTGAACCCATTCACTTGAGTGGGCGTTTTTGCTGGAAACTGGCAAAAAGCATCACAAAACAGTCACATGACCATGGGATGCCATGACCGGTCATAAAGATGACTATCCGATATGTAGTCATGTGACCGTGGAGAGGGGAACAGTGTGACAATTTAAATGGCCAGGAGTGCTTTAGGGCCATAAAGCACCTGTACTGCGGCTGTCATAACCTCAAAACAGTTATAAAACAACCCGCTCATTAAGTGAGCACTACCTGTATCCTGACTACATCCACATGACACATTGAACCACAAACTGCCACTACTATCTAGTGCAGGGGTAGGCAACCTTATCCCTGATCTAGTGGCTCTGAAAACCCCATCTGTGTGAGTGGTTTCTGACAGGGCTTTTCAACCAGTGGTATGGGGACCACCTGTGGTACATTGGCACCTGGCAGGTGGTACGTGACCATCCTAGAAAAGTGGTAGCGGGGAGGGGGATGAACTGAACCGGTGGCAGCACCGCACAAGCCTGAGTGAGAGATGGCTGGAGCTGCAGGGCTGTCAGGGCTCAGCAGAAGCACCAGGATCAGCGCCAGGCTCCAGCTGGAGCTCGGTGCTGATCCTGGCGCTTCTGCTGAGCCCAGAAGAATCGCTGATCAGCTGGAATGTTGCAACATCTCCATGGTCTTGTGATTTACATTCAGATGCTTGGCAACTGATTCATATTTATGACGGTCACAGTGTCCCAGGGTCATGTGAAGTGACCAAAACCTGCTGCAACCACCCAGCAGACCGGGGGAATAAAAACCAAACACCCCCCACCCCACCCCCACTGCCAATCCTCAACAGAAATGCTCACAACAATGAAAATCTCGAACAGGAGGAAGAGCGCCGCCGGGCGGGCAGGCGTCTTGCTCGGCTGTGGCTTGGGGGGCACTTTTTTCAGTGCCATTGTAACTTCGAACAGTCACTAAGTGAACTGTTGTAAGTCGAGGACTACCTGTACTTCATCAGTTTTTTCCTTTTTTTGGGGGGGGGGTCATCAAGTTTTTGACACCTTGCTAGGCGACTGGTGGTACTCGGATATTGCCATATCCTAAAAATGGTACAATGGGTGAAAAGGTTGAAAAGCCCTGGTTTATGATACACTAAGTTGTATAAATCCTGGAAATTGAATCAACATAGCAAACCACAGCTAAATTATTGTGTTGTGCAAAGCTAGTACAGTATGTGTAAACATGCTACATTAGGCAAGCGTAGCCACTGTTGGACTGTAAATGGGGAACACAGAGCAATTTCATAAGAAAGAAAAAAGAGACAGTCACTCAGAAATGACTATGGCAAAATTCTTCTCTTTGCCATCAAGTCAACCAGAGGGATGGGCAGTGCATAGGAATTTAACGATCTGAAATCTAAAATCTTATCTTGGAGTCAGGCACTTGCAGGCACCCAAGAAAGAGACAGCTGGACTGCTCTTCTGCAGTGCTACTATGCCATAAGCAGCATGTTTTGAATTCCTGCAGAAGTATTCCCCATCAGAGTGGGAGCATTCCTGGATGACTCTCTGGTGGGTCATTTTCCCAGTGGTATCAATTTGTTCAAACCATTTTCATAGGCAAAAAAACTGGCACCATACTTTTGTTTTTTAATATATAAATTTATTTGAATTTTAAATTAGTTAATTCTACTTAGCTTCTAGCCCTCTCGTCTCTCAATCCCTCCCCATCCCTTCCATTCGTTTCCGAGTAATCTATTCTAGAGGTCCTGCCTCTCCGTTTTTCGATCCTGTTCGACTGGCTGTATTATTCCTGTTCCAGACAAAGCGGGAATCCTGGCTTCCAAGTTGCATCCAGATCCAGAATCCCTTCCTCCCTTAGGAAGCAGCTGAAGTTGCAGGAGCTTGGTCACTGGGAGCAGCTGCTCCAGCTGCATTTGCATCCATTTGGGGTACACGCTTGCGTTTAAAGAATCCAAACTGGAGAGATGATAGAGGCGAGGGGGGGTAGGGAAGAGAGAGAAAAACAGATTTAAGATGGAGAAATTGCAATGCATCTCTCCACAGTACTAAAATAATAGGATCAATAACAACAGGATCTTCTAATCTCTTTTCTAAAATACAAAAGTAGCTGCAAAGAGTACCTAACAAGAAATCTGTTGCATCTATTTTATCCAACAGATTTCCTTGGTTCTGAAAAGATCCAGGGCATACAATTTAAATGTGCTAATGCAGAGTTTTTCAACTTTGGGAATTTTAAGATATGTGGGCTTCAACTCCCAGAATTCCCCAGCCAGCCACTGATCTAGCAGATCAGAGATAACTTAAGAATTAAAGTGTGTAGGACAGATGAAGTTAAGTTGGCTGGGGAATTCTGGGAATTGAAGTCCATGTATCTTAACTTTGCCAAGGTTGAGAAACACTCTGCTAATGTATATGACTGTACAGGTAGTCCTCAATTTACAACCATAATTGAGCCTGGCAATTAAGGGGGGAAGTTGTGACAGTCGTAAAGTAGGTCACCCTATGACTGGATCCAATATTACAACCTTTTTGTGGTGGTTGTTAAGTGAACCCATTGTTCACTATGGGCTTGTTTTAAGCCATCGTAAATTGTGATCACATGACCACAGGGCCTGGCAAATGGCTGTAAATGTGGGCCAGTTGCTGAGCACCCAAAATGCAGTCACATGATTGTGGAAGGGGTGACATCAGAACTTCAAAATTCAGGGCATAAGTAGCTTTTGGAGAGCCCGTTATATTTCAAACGGACACTAAGGGACAGGTCTTAAATACTTTATTGATTCTTCCTGCCAGATCATATTTTGAGCTACAGGAGGCTGAGATTTTCTGATGTAGTATGTGGATTGCCAAAAAATATTTCAGAGGTTAATAATACTGTGGTAACTTACAGTGTATGGGGAACACAGCCTATGTTTACACTTTATTTCTATCTGAAGTTCCTGCTAAAAACTTAGCTGCCCTACTTTGCAATCAGATAGAGCAGGGAACTTCAAACGTGGCCCTTCATGGCTTGTAGACTTCAACTCCCAGAATTCCTCAGCCAGCCTGGCTGAGGAATTCTGGGAATTGAAGTCCACAAGTCATAAAAGGGCCAAGTTTGAAGACCCCTGAGATAGACGGACAGCCTCCACTGAAACAGATCTAGGTTCTGAGGTTGATTTAAAGGAGAGATGGGAATAAGGTCCCATAAGCCCTGATCCTAGCAAGACCCACATCAAACAGCCGAAACAACCAGCACAAACCTTATACAAGACAGCCACTATAATGGCTAAAAGCACAATGCCTCCAATGGTGCTGCCAATGATGATGGGGACAGGATTGAACGGCGAAATTAACTCAATTTGTGTGAAGATCTGAAAAAGAAAAGCAATAGGAAGCTGAAATCTGTTCCTACAATTTGTTTCAATTTTAGGAATTGAAATTACCCAGAAGCCTGCTTGCTAGAGTCAACTGCAAAACTGCCCAAAAGATAGCATAAGAGACTCGGAGAAATTAGCCTTTGCTGAACACTCATTTTGTTATTCCTCTTTGGCGTAAGCATCTTTATGCAATGTGCCAAAAAAAAGAGGAAGAACTGTAGGCAAAGGAATTGCTGGGTGCTCTCTGAACTTGGTTGTTTTCTTGTAGACATTGTATTACCCATCTAGGTAACGTCATCAGTGCTAGAAGGGAATTGGATTCTTCTAGCAATGTTAATATTACCTAGTTCAGTAATGAAACATTCAAGAAAAAAATAGCCAAGGACTTCACAGTTCAACCCTGATCTACAAATAGTCTCTTCTGTTGGTAGGCAAATAAAAGATATGAGGTAAGAAAATGAAAAATGGATGAATTGAGTTTGAACGATACTATTCACCATTCATTCTCTCTCCAGGACAGAACTATCTCAGCATACTTTTGTACCAGTCACTTGTGTTGCATTCAGTCCACCTTCATTCAGTTCCCACTCATTCTTGACTCTCTTTCTTCATTCTCCCAAGTTCAGCTTATTATTGCATTTCTCCTGACAAACCCAACGCTCACTTCCACATTACAAAGATGGCAGATGCACGTTTTTTTACTAGCAGGCATTTCACTTCCTTTCGATAAAGATCCACTCATCACGACAGAGCAGATACGATGGTGGGAAGCCAAATCCATTCGCTTCCCACCTGGTTCTTCCCCATTGCTCTCCCTTCTCTTGCGTTCCCTGTGTTTCAAGTCTATAAGAACAAATCCTTTCTGTGCATCTGATGTTTAGGAAAGGTTTTGCCCTAAGAAAGTTGGTTAGTCTTGAAGATGCTATCAGATTCCATGACTCATTTGCAGCATGGACTAACTAAAAGAGCTCTCCAAATAACCTGAGGGCAAGGCAGAAGCAATGGGTGGAAGCTCATCAAAGAGAGATGCAATCTGGAACTAAGGAGAAACTTCCTGACAGTAAGAACAATTAATCAATGGAACAGCTTGCTTCATGGAGTGCACCACTCTTCAAGAAAAGATTGGACAGACCTCCTTCCATTCCTCTGAATCTATGACTCCTTCCTTGCATTTCCACCGCTCAACCACTAACTCTTTAGTCAACCAATCCTGGCTGAATTACCTGGCTGAAATGAAAACCCTCTTGTTCGTTCAGGAAAAATCTGGTCTCATCCACTCTTATGGACGCCTCGCTGCCAACGTGGAATATTTCGTACTTCAGCTTTAGAAGTGATAAGCAAATGAAAGAGATCAATATAATTTGGTCAGTGAAAGATCAATGAAAGAGGTCTATATAATTTGGTCTTAGAGGTGAGACAGGGGCACTCCTGAGCATGTTTAGAGCGTCTGGCTTAGGTTTGAGCAATCTTTCCCTGGAAGCCTCCCCGCCCCTCCGTTATTTCCTAATAACCAATCTACAGTAATAACCAGGTTGGACTAGAAGACCTCCAAGGTCCCTTCCAGCCTATGATTTTATATTTTTAAATTTCTTTCTTCATTCCCTTTTGCGTAGCTCACCAATCATTTTTCTTATTTTCCACACATGAATCTCAAATCAAACATCTAAGGCAGCTGTCATAAGCGTTTCCCTTATAGGAATCAACAATGAATAGGAAATTCTATACAATGCTTTCTTTGCCCAAGGTATTTAGTAGAAATATACCTTCCAAACAGAATAATGTAATAGTCCTATTATCTGATAGAGGTACCACTTACTTTGAGAGATTTGTCTTCTCTGTAAAAATCTCCAGAAAAATTGAATCTGATCCATTCTCCCTCAGCAAGACTGTTGATAAAGCAGTAAACTTTGGGGCAAGCAACAGCCCCCTGACAGCCTCTCTGTCAAAAGAAGATAAGAAAAGAGAATTTGTATTGCAGGGTCCAATCTGGGTCAGTCACCGGACCAGAGGTTTAGTCTTCTGAGCTTTGAGACTCATGATGGAGGCCTGCCTCAGGGAACTTCTATCAGAATGTGTGCTTTGTGCTATTCTACACGTAGTATTTATGTGGTGCCTGGTTGTATGACGCTTTGGCTCCTGAGGACCTGATAAGTTGGTGGTAAATCAGCACTCCTGTTGACTGACAAGGGACCCATTTCCCAGGCTTCAATAATTTCCCTGGCTATTTTTGTCCCTGCTCATCCAACAATCTTAGTAGCTGTGAAATTGATTGTATGTCTTTGTTAATTGCATACACACAACCAGCCACCACATAAATACTATGCATAGAATAGCCCATAGCGCACATTCTGGTGAAAGAAAAGTTCCCTGAGTTTGGGCTCCAGCACGAGTCTGAATGCTCGGAAAATTGAACCTCTAGTTCTGGTGACTGACCAAGATTGCATCCTGCGACATTATCCTGGGACACGTATATATTCGCCTTCATTCGTGAGAATTGGTGTTGCTGTTTGCTGTCACCATCTCAGACAAAAACACCCCTCAGCTTCAGTTGAGGAATTTCTTCTTATAAAAAGGTATCAACCCAAAGGAAGGTGCAATCCTTGACTTACAACCATTCGTTTAGAAACCGTTCAAAGTTAATGCAGCACTGAAAAAGGTGACTTACAATGAGTCCTCCCACTTATGACAATCGCAGCATGCCTACAGACATGTGATCAAAATTTGGCTGCCTGGCAACCAACCAACACGTATTTATAACGGTTGAGATGTCCTGGATTCATTTGGTTGACATTAGCAACCTTACCAGCTGGCTTCCAACAAGCAAGTCAATGAGGGAAGCTGGATTCACTTAACAACTTAACAACTGCAGCAATTCACTTAACAACCATGGCAAAAAGGGTCGCAGAATTGGACCTGACTTGCTTAAAAAAACACCTTGTTTTGCCACGGAAATTCTGGTGCGAATTGTTGTCGTACGTCAAGGACTACCCGTACCAGATTTTTACCTTGATGGGTTTTGTGACATTCTTCCTGTTGATTCCTGTTCTGAGCGTAAACAACGGTGTGCAGGAGAAGTGATTTTTCTAGGAAAAAAAAGAAAAGTAATTTTGCACAAGTGGAACTTACAAGAAAATGCACCAAGTGATGCTATGAAAGAAACAGGAGTATCCCAAAACATTAATGTGAACAAGTTAATGGACATTTCAAGGTCAATCTTATCTGGAAAAGCAATAAATAGCTCTATGATTAGCCCTTCTTTCTTGCATGCTGGGAAAAATGGGTTCAAAAGACAGACTCTGCCTTAACTGATTTAACTAATAAATGTGTGCTACAGTTTGTTATTTCCAAAAATGTATATATAAGCCCATTATCTTTTTGACAATAACCCTAACTTATGACATTCATCACAATTCTTTCTGGATACAGGTAGTCCTTATGACCGTTGCAGCACCCCCATGGTCAAGTGATCAAAATTCAGACACTTGTCAACTGGCTCATATTTATGACGGTTGCAGTGTCCCAGGGTGATGTGATCCGGTTTTGCGACCTTCTGACAAGCAAAGTCAATGGGGGAGCCAGATTCACTTAACAACCCTGTTACCAACTTAACAACTGCAGTGATTCGCTTAAGAACTGTGACAAGAAAGATTGTAAAACAGGGCAAAACCCATTTAACAAATGTCTCACTTAGCAACAGAAACTTGTGACTTGCAACCACAACTGAGCCCAACATTTCTGTTGCTAAGTGAGACATTTGCTAAATGAGTTTTCCCCCATGTTAGAAACTTTCTTGCCACAGTTGCTAAGTGAATCACTGCAGTTGTTAAGTTGGTAACACGGTTGTTAAGTGAATCTGGCTTCCCCATTGACTTTGCTTGTCAGAAGGGTGCCAGAGGTGATCACATCACCCTGAGACACTGCGACCGTCATAAATATGAGTCAGTTGACAAGCATCTGAATTTCGATCCCTTGACCATGGGAATGCCTGCTACAGTCGTAAGTGTGAAAACTGGTCCTAAGTCACTTTTTTCAGTGCTGCTGTAACTTCGAATGGTCACTAAATGAACTGCTGTAAGTCGAGGACTGTGACAGTTACCAATGTTTATGATTCAATCAGGCCTGTCTTCTGTCCCTCCCACAACAAACAATCCCTTGTTCTGTCCCAACTGGGCTTCCTACCCATTTGCAAAACCCCTCCAGAGTATTTCTGCAAGCGTGGGCTTTTGAAAATTTGAAGTTTGGTCCACATGGACTTGAATCTCCCTGTCAATAGCCCTTGACTTACAACCACAGTTGGAACTAGAATTTCCACCACTAAGCAAGGTGATTTTTAAGATTTTACACTGTTTTCTGCCACGGTTGTTAAGTGAATCACGTAGCCATTCAGCAAATCCGGCTTCCCTTATTGACTTTGCTCATCAGAAGCCAGCTGGGAAGGTTGCAAATGGTGATCATGTGACCCAGGACACTGCAAACACTCTAAGTAACTATCAAATGCCAAGGGGGGCGAATTTTAATCACCTAGCTGTGAGGAGCTGCAACGGTTGTAAGTGTGAGGACTGGTCGTAATTCACTTTTTTCAGGGCCATTGTAATTTTGAACGGTCCCTAGCAGCCATTTGTTTAGTGATCCTTCAAAATTTGAGGACTATCTGTACCCTTCCAATACTAAATCTTTCCTCCAGGTTTCTAGTCTTCCTCCTGACAAACATTATCCAGATGTTCTCTACTCAACCAGCAATCTTCTTCTTACCACATTGCTGTAGGATGGTGTTATATTCCAAAAGAACCCCTGTTTTGTCATCAAAGGCAGCTCAAAAGTCACATTGACTGCAGTGGAGTTTGAGTCGAAATTCCTCACCTGCCAGAAGAAAAAAAGGGAAATTGAATAAATTGGGAAGACATGGAATCAGGTATGGAAGCAGATGTTGGCAGAATGAACTTATCAAGTGCTGGCACCAAACCATTTGCAACTGAAAATAGCAAAGTGAGCAGATTGTTCTGTTACTCCCGGTAGATTTCAATACACTTGGGTGATCTCTTCATTTCCCCCCGCCCCCACCAGTTTTTTTTTCAATCACCTTTTTTCCCACAGAAAGAGAAATTCTCTGTCTACCAAAAAAATAGAGAGAGACCTCTCTCATAAAGACCCATAGAGAGACTGTTAATTGTAGGTATGTATGCAAAGAAAGATGGATAGCTGGAATGGTGGACAGATTGAGTAAAAGCAGATTTATTTATGCCTTTGTTTAAATGTTATTTGTGAGTCACTCTAATCACATAATTTTGGGTGATGAACAATAAAGTAGAAACATGGTGGAAAATAAGATCACAAAACAATATAAAAATATGGAAATAGATTCAGGTAATACTCGAGTTATGACCATAATGGAAACTGCCTACAGATAGTCCTCAACTTACAACAGTTCATTTAGTGATTGTTTAAAGTTATGACGACACTGAAAAAAGTGAGTTATGACTATTTTTCACACTTATGACCGTTGTAGCATCCCCATGGTCAAGTGATTTAAATTCGGATGCTGGAAAATTGACTCACATTTATGACGGTTGTAATGTCCCTATGATCCCCTTTTGCAACCTTCTGACAAGCAAAGTCCATGGGGAAACCAGATTCACTTAAGAACCCTGTTACTAATTTAACAACTGCAGTGATTCACTTAAGAACTGTGGCAAAAAAAGTGGTAAAAATGGGGCAAAACTCAATTGACAAATGAATTTTGGGTTCAATTGTGGTCGTAAGTTGAGGATTTCCTGTATTATGGTTGTAATTCATAATGGTTCATAAAAGAGGTCAGTCACATAATTTACCTGATTTTTCAACCTTTTTTTTTCAGCAGTCCTTAAGCAAACATAGTGGTTGTAAAATGAATGCCATGATCAAGGGATTGCTACAGTCGTTAAGCAAATCCATTGCTCGCTATGGCACAGGTTTGCCAAAAACCAGAAAAAAAATGCCACTTTTCGGCAAAACCATTGTAAAATGTGGCCATGTGACCGCAGGACACGGCAAGCCACCATTGATGCAGCTGTATTGCTAAACACCTGAATTGAGGTCACAGGACCTGGGAGGTGGTTGACCATTAGAACTTCGGATCCAGATCTTAAGTTCTCCCTTTTTGGATCAGTAGTAACTTCAGTGGTCGCTAAACCAATTGTCATAAGTCAAGGACTACTTCGACTTATACAGATGGATGCCCACAATCAAATGGAGCTAAATGCACTAAACTAGGAAGTTTTAACACTCTTCTACAATGTGAGGGCATCGCTTGTTTGAAGCCTATTCCATAGTAATAATAATAAAGTTGGAAGGGACCTTGGAGGTCATCTAGTCCAACCCCCTGCTCAGGAAGGAAACCCTATACCATTTCAGACAAATGGCTGTCCAGTCTCTTCTTAAAAACTTCCAGTGTTGGAGCATTCACCACTTCTGGAGGCAGGTTGTTCCACTGGTTAATTGTTCTAACTGTCAGGAAGTTTCTCCTTAGTTNTTAGCCTCCAGTCCCCTAATCATCTTTGTTGCTCTTCTCTGTACTCTTTCTAGAGTCTCAACATCTTTTTTACATCGTGGTGACCAAAACTGGATGCACTATTCCAAGTGTGGCCTTACCAAGGCATTGTAAAGTGGTATTAATACTTCACGTGATCTTGATTCTATCCCTCTGTTAATGCAGCCTAGCACTGTGTTGGCCTTTTTGGCAGCTGCAGCACACGGCTGGCTCATATTTAAGTGATTGTCCACTAGGACTCCGAGGTCCCTCTCACAGTTACTACTATAATATGGGGCTACCACAATGAAGGCCTCCTTTTTCATCCAAGTCTCTCAAACCTCATGAGCAGGTTGGACTTTCAGCAGGTCTGCTTAAGAAGACCAGAGCAGATGGATGGAATCAATTTGGATAAGAAAGATATGGATTTAGTTAGCAACAGAAAAAAAAAACACAAGTCCATTACCTCATAGCTATGTGTAAGTATTTTCTTCCCTGGGTCCTCAGTAGAGAAGTTGAGATATGCAGTGGACTGAAGCCTAGAGGGGAAAGGAGAGGCCTTCATTTGGATCGTAAAAGGGGAAGTCCTACTTCTTCCTTCAACAACAGCCCTGTAAAGTAGGCTGAGCTGAGAGAGCATGACTAGGCCAAAGCCACACTAAGGTTGTCTATAATATGAAGTCCCTGCTGATAGCCCAGCACCACCCTGGTTCTTAAGCTGGGAAGGACAAACTAGACCAGGGTTAGACAACCTTGGCTCTTTTATGACTTGTGGACTTCAACTTCAAGTTGAAGTCTACGAGTCATAAAAGAGCCAAGGTTGCCTACCCCTGAACTAGGCAAAAGTCAACCAGGGAGCTTCTGTGGCTGAGAATAGGCTAGAATCCCAGTTTTCCAGCTCCTACTTCAACTTTTTCACTACAAACGAAGATTATTCCTGGGAAATGGGCTCTCAGGGTAGGAAATCACAAAAAAGGGCACAGAATTACTCTTTCACTATGACGTTGATGGGGTACAAAACAGGTAGCCGGCCGGTAGCCTCATTGTTCTGCATGTTGCTCTCATTCTGACTGGAAGAGACCAAAAAGGAGAAGGCAGTTAGGAAAAGCAATTCAAAAACTGCAGAGAGAGGCAGACACTTTGTGGGGTTCCTTACCTTTGTGCACGGATGGTGAAGTAAACAAATTTGTCAGGCCAGGTATCGCCTTTGGAGGAGCGGAAGGAAACCCAGAGGAAGGCCTTCAAGAGAGAACATCAGAGAGGGCAGAGCCCATAAGAACGTCTCTTCCTGTTAAACCCCACGTTCTTTCGTCAGCCCTTCCTTCAGCTAAAACAGCTTCCCCCCCCTAACTCCAGCAGCCCCCCAAATACAGGTAGCCCTCCACTTATGAGCACAATTGAGCCCAAAATTTCCGTTGCTAAGTCAGACAGTTGTTAAGTGAGTTTTGCCCCCATTTTACTTTTGCCACAATTGTTAAATAAATCACTGCAGTTGTTAAGTTAGTAATACAGGTGTTAAATGAATCTGGTTTTTCCGTTGACTTTGCTTGTCAGGTTACAAAAAGGGATCACATGATCCCAGAACATTGCAACCGAGTCAGTTGCCAAGTATCTGAATTTTGATCATGTGACCATGGAGATACTGCAAGGGTCATAGATGTAACAAATGGTCCTAATTCACTTTTTTCAGTGCCGTTGTAACTTCAAACAGTCACTAAATGGTTGTAAACTCAAGAACTACCTGTATCTTGGGATGCTGGTTCCCACTGCCTCCAAAACCTCACCACCCTATATTATTGGTGGGAACTCAAAGGGCCCAGCTTGCAGAAATGTTACGAATTTGCCTGTTTTCGTTATGGTGTTGATTCTGTTTCCACCAATTATTGGGAGAAACGAGGAATGGAACTTGCTTATTTATATATATACTAAATTTATATTCCACTTTGGACAGTGAGATGGATGGCATATACATTTAATAAATACATGAAAATTGTAATTTGTGCTCTGTCTCTCAATCCCTTTTCCGCTTTTCTCCTGCTGGTTTTTAAGGTTGCATCACATCGTGATTACATTTATAAATGTGCAGAGTAGAAAGGTTTTCTTTGAAAACAAGAGAATGATGAATTCTCTTTCTTCTCTGCACAGTAATTATGCAGAAGCAGGACACATAGCTAGCCTCGCTTACATTGGCATCCTGCACAGGAACATTTTATTTTTCACATTTTGCTTTCACGTATTTTTGTTCTCATGGCTGTCCTTTGCTTCTGTGCTTGACTTCATTTCCCATTTCTTACCCGAGTGCCTCCCTTGAGAGCAGGCGGCCTGAAACGGCAGGAGCTATGGCGCACGGTGTCATTTCCTTGGGATCTGTGCATCTGACAAGCCAGGAACAGGGGCCAATTCGACTTGAAGCAGAGAGAGATTTAAAAAAAAAGATCAGATCACGCCCAGAGAATATAAAGGAAAGTGATATACAAGAACCAGGCTGGCTGTCTTTTGCAGAATTTCAGTAGATGCTTAGTCTCCGTTATACCTTTGTCAAAGCATATTTAATGGGAATGCAAGCAAAGACCTTCTTCGGGAATAGTTCCAAGCTATGGAACTAAAACATATAAGGAACGGTTGCTGGAATTGGGTATGTCTAGTTTAATGAAGAGAAGGACTTAGGGGTGACATGATAGTAGTCTTCCAATATCTCAGGGAAGATATTCTCCAAAGTGTCTGAAGGCAGGACAAGAAGCAACGGATGGAAACTAATCAAGGAGAGAAGCAACCTAGAACTAAGGAGAAACTTCCTGACAGTGAGAGCGACTTGAAGTTGTGGGTGCTCCACACTGGTGGTTTTTAAAAAGAGATTGGACAACCATTTGTCTGAAATGGTATATGGTTTCCTGCTTGAATAGGGGGTTGAACTAGAACAGGGGTCCCCAACCTGTGGGCCGTGACTCGATAGTGGGCCATGGCCTACTGGCTACCGGACCATGGGACAGGCTGGCCAGTGCGCGTACATGTGCACGCACACACACCCACTCGCCCTAGTGCTGCAACCATGGGGCATGCAAACGGGCCACCGCCACACCTCGAGGCATGAGAACGGACCACCACCGTACTTTGGGGCGCGAAAATGGGACACCACCATTCCTCAGGGCAGGAAAACGGGATGCCACCACACTGCAGAGCATGAAAACGGAACATCGCTGCGCCACGGGGTGCAAAAACCGACTACCATCATGCCTTGGGCCATGAAAACAGGATGCCACCACACCGTGAGGTGCAAAAACGGGATGCTGCTGCGCCTCGGGGCACGAAAACGGGCTGCTGCTGCACTGTGGGGTGCAAAAACAGGTGCCACTGTGCCGCGGGGCGTGGAAACAGAGCATTGCGCTGCACAAGAATGGGGCAGGGCTAGTGAGTGTCAAGCGGGTGCTAGCCCCGCCCTTTTTGCATCGCGGCCCCGTGCACACGCACCCGCATGTAAAAATGCTTCCCCCTCCCTTTCCCTCTGGGTTTGCCAACCGAGAAAGGTTGGTGACCTCTGGACTAGAAGACCTCCAAGTCCCTTCCAATTCTGTTATTCTGTTATTCCGTTAACTCTCTACCCAACTCATTAGATCCAGCTAATCCAATCCCTGTTATTTGTTTGCTGGCAAAAGTAATTTTCTTTTGGTTGGCCTTTCTTTTTCCCGATAATTAAGGGGAAATTAATATATTGCTGCATAGATTGGTTGCTTAGACTTCTGTTAGCTTCAGATTGCTTTGCAACAGACTGCTATGTGGGGAGCTTGCCATTGTCATCTTCGGAGGGGAATTTTTCTAGATTTCTGTCTGAATCAGATCCCCGGGGTTTCCTAATATTCTCCCATCTATGTACGTTTTAAGCTGGTTTGAGGCTGCTTGTCTTTTTCTAGATCATGGAGCATCCTTGGTGCTCTCTGAGCTTGGTTGTTTGCTTTCAGACATTTCATTACCCAGCTAGGTAATGTCATCAGTGCTGGCGAGTGTGGGGTTTTCTCCCTGTTTATATACAGCAGCTGTATATTTTCTCCTGCTAGCTGATGTTCTATGCCAGTGATAGCGAACCTTTTAGAGACTGAGTGCCCAAAATGCAACCCAAAACCCACTTATGCATCGTCGAGTGCTGGGTGGGTGTGGCCCATTGGGTGGGCGTGGCCCATTGGGTGGGCATGGCCCATTGGGTGAGCGTGGCTGCAGTGGTAACGGCAGACTGGGTGGGACTAAAAAGTTCAATCAATCAATTCCAACTTTGCAAGATCTTTTTTTTCCCGCGAGAAGTTGAAATTGACTGATTGAACCTTTTTTTTTTTTTTTGCACACAGCGGCGGAGGCCTAAAGCGAAAAGGTTTTATAAAACCCAGCTGAAGGCCTAGGAATGGTATGATGGTACGCGTGCCCACAGAGAGG
Organism: Protobothrops mucrosquamatus; assembly: GCF_001527695.2. Lineage (NCBI taxonomy): Eukaryota > Metazoa > Chordata > Lepidosauria > Squamata > Viperidae > Protobothrops > Protobothrops mucrosquamatus. Next base: position 1,149,976 of record NW_015386398.1, read on the forward strand.
GCTCTGAGTGCCGCCTCTGGCACCCGTGCCGTAGGTTTGCCACCACTGTTCTATGCTGACTGTACAGTGGCTGATCTTTTTCTAGATCAACCAACTCTGCAAGATCATAGCTGCCAGGTGACCCTACTGGTGACACCCGAATTCTGATCTACAAACGTCCAGCATTGCCACCTTAATCCCCCCCCCATTCTTTTCCTCCCCACTATATCCCCCCCCCCCAAATTCATCAAACTCACCTGAAGAACTGAAGCTCCCTGGAAGGACAAAACAGAAGAATAGTAAAAGGAAATAACCGGCTCATATGCCAATTCTCCCAGATTTTTTAGTTCCACTGTTAGGTTTAGTATGAAATTTGGACTCAGCTTCAGTCCTTTAGATCTGAAATATAACAATGGAAAATATTTCCTCAGTGCCAAGGTGACTTTCTGTCTGTCTCCACTTCCCAACATCCATAATGTAGAAATTGTCGCTAAATCTACTACATGAATTACAAGAAAATGAATGTAACCTCTTCTATCCAATGGCCAATGTTAGCAGAGCACAAAAGCAATTAAAATGGGCATTTGATGGGCTGGCCTTGATTGCAAACCACTAGATTGCCCATCTCCAGCACAAAAGGACTGATAGAAACAGATACAGGACACAATCCAAGCGATGCATTTCAGACCCATTATATAAAGAGGATTGTGGAAGAAACAACATTCACAGGCTCTGGTATTTTATGTATGATTTCACAATAATCTTGGATCTGTCTCTCAGCTTGCGCACAGCTTCCTACCAATCAGAGGTAGCACTTCCAAGTGGATGGCTGAGGTGTATAAGGTATAGGGCAGTGATGGCGAACCTTTTAGAGACCGAGTGCCCAAAAACTGGCCCCGGCCCCGCTCCAGCCTTCTGCCCCGTCCCCACTCTGCCCCCTCATACCCCGCCCCGCCTGCCCACAGGACCACTCACTGCCTCCACGGCCCACCGCAGATTGCTCAGGCAGCCCAGCAGCGCTATGGCGGCCACACCCTCTACCCGCGCCCTGCAGCATCAACTGCATGATGGGGTGTGAGGGCAGAGTGTCTACGCTGCCTGGCTGCCATGTCCTTGGCCGCGCTGCTCCGTGTGGGCCACACTCGGGGGTGACTCTCCTTCAGGGGGGCTGCTGGAGAGGAGGGGGTCACGGGGGGAGGCAAGGCTGGGGCAACAGCATGGGTGCCCACAGAGGGGGCTTTGAGTGCCGCCTCTGGCACCCGTGCCATAGGTTCGCCACCACTGGTATAGGGTCTCCTGCTTGAGCAGGGAGTTGGACTAGAAGATCTCCAAGATCCCTTCCAGATCTATTCTGATTGTGTATCTTTTGGCTCTTGCACCACATAATGTCTTTCCGTGGGATCCAAGTTTGGACCAGCGAAGGACAGAATTAAAAAACCATGGACACCACACCTTACTCACCCTGAGAAGTTAAAAGATACGGAAAGATCAGAAACACAAATTCCATCCTCACCACAGTCTTTCTGGAAGGGAACCTGATAGAATAAGAGAAACAGCAATGAAGTGAGCAACATGGGCTAATTGATAGAGTGAACTTTCTTAAGGAGGGCCCATATAGAAGGAGACAAAGGCATAAATTGATGTACAGATGGGTAGAATCATATATCTAACACAGGATAACATATATTATGAGTTTCTCAAGCATCTATATACTACTATGTACTTTCATTATGTTTGTCTGCTTGTACCCTCCAGTTAACCCAAATGAGACATTATACTACCACAATTTTTGAACTGAGTACCTAAAACTTGCTAACTTAAAGAATGCACAAAAATCCAGGACTCGGTACTTCTGCAGAATTGCAATTTCCACAATGTTCAGTCCAGTTTGAATTGCACACTTGTGGCTGTTGCAGCGTCCCTGTGGTCTCCCAGTTGTGATTCCTGACTCTCTCTACCATTCCCCAAGCAAAGTAAATGGGGAAGATGGCAGGAGTCAGAGGTTGCTCCTGCTCCCACCGCTTTTTTGCCCAACTGTGGTCTTCCTGTTTATTTGTTTAAGTAAGTTAATATTAGTTAACTTATTATGAAGTTTGTTTCCCCCTACAAATATTCACCTTTCTCTCAAAGGATGACCCAATGGGTCACAGGGTTGTTTAGTTTTATTTCTTTAGGACAGTGATGGCGAACCTTTTAGAGATGGAGTGCCCCAAACCCGCCCCGGCCCAGCCCCGCTCCACCCCCTGCCATGCCCGCTCTGCCCCCGCTCCACCCTCCGCTTGCCCTGCCCCACCCCCACCCCACCCCACCACAGGGCCACCCACCGCCTCCACGGCCCGCCACAGATCGCCCACGTGGCCCTGCAGTGCCATGGCTGCCATACACACCCCGCCCGTGCCCCACAGGGAGTGACGGGAGTTTTGTCCCTGCTGCCCGGCTGCCATGTCCTTGGCTGCACTGCTCCATGCGGCCCGTTCCCAGGAGTGACTCTCCTCTGGGGGGGCTGCTGGTGAGGAGGAGGCCATGGAGGGACGCAGGGCTGGAGCAAGGCGCGCATGCCCACAGAGAGGGCTCTGAGTGCCGCCTCTGGCACATGTGCCATAGGTTCGCCACCACTGCTTTAGGAGGATGGCATTTTCCTGTCTTCTCATTATGAAATCTGAATGATGGTTATCCTCTATGTCAGTATCTCTCAACCTTGGCAACTTTAAGATGGGTGAACTTCAACTGACTGGGGAACTCTGGAGTTAATAATAATAATAATAATAATTTAATTTGTACCCCGCCCTTCTCCTCATAGGACTCAGGGCGGCTAACAGCCTCATAAAAACCACAATACAATAATACAATAATATCTATATTAAAAACCGAATTAAAAGAAAATATTTAAGAAGGCCAATCATTAAAATTACCCTTAAAATTACCCTTAAAAAACCCCGCTAAAAT
>NW_015386398.1:1153865-1237199 GCF_001527695.2 Protobothrops mucrosquamatus
GGGCACGGATCCAGTAAACATGTGGTTGCATTCAGCCTCCCCAAGATCCTGTCCACGTCCTCAGGAGCCACAGAGTCAAACTCCTCCCATACAACAGTCTCAAGACCTGCTCCCGTATCCTCCCCCGGGGCCACCCAGTCAGAGTCCAGGCCTTCTCGGATCCGAGCGACTTTGTCATACAGATATTGCGCAAAGTCCTTGGCCCTCCCCTCCAGGGGATCCCCCCCCTCCCTCAATTGAAGGAGAGAGCGGGTCACCCTGAAGAGGGAGGCTGGGCGGTTATCTGATGACGCAATGAGGGTGGAATAGTAATTAGACCTTGCCACCCTCATCGCCACAAGGTAGGATCTAATATGAACCCTTACCTGTGCTCGGTCGGATTCGGTTCGGCTAGCCCTCCAACTGCTCTCTAGGCGTCTTTTCCGGCGTTTCATTTCTCTCAGCTCCTCCGTAAACCAAGGAGCCAGTTGAGATCTACGCCGGGTCAGAGGCCGCAAAGGCACGACTCGGTCTAGTGCCGCGGCAGCGGCTGCTTCCCAAGCCGCCGCCTGATTTTCCGCCGAGTCGTGAACTAGATCCTCTGGATATGGCCCAAGCTCCGTCAGGAACCTCTCAGGGTCCATCAGGCGCCTGGGACGGAACCATCTGCGCGGTTCCGTCTCCCTGCGGCGGGGGGGAGCGGTCCGGAAGTCCATCTTCAGGAGTAGATGAAGTTGAAGTCCATCCATCTTAAAAAGTTGTCAAGATTGAGAGACGCTGCTTTTATGGACACAAGTAGAATCCATTTGATCACACAGTCATAACCAGTGACCTATTTCAATTTAGCCAGGTTATCACATTCCAGAATCTTTCACACTTGTGAAATCCCTTCATAACTGACATGCAAGCCTGTGAGAGTTTGGGGGTAAAGCAAGCGGTAAGTCAGCTGACAGATTATTTTATAGTTGATAACTCAGCTCAGGTGGAGGGAGATTTAATCTAAAGCATTTTAGAGATTCCACATTAGTGACCTTAATAAATGAGGCTGGGGATGTCCTATGGCACTTTCCAAGATTCCATATTTATCCGAGACCCCATTCAAAATTCCTTGCCGATATCTGTAGTTCTTGCTTCCTCAGTTTTGCCATCTCTGTGGGGCTTGGTAACACAAGTGGTCCTCGACTTACAACTATTCATTTAATGACCATTCAAAGTGACAATGGCACTGAAAAAAGTGTGTTACAATTGTTTTTCATACTTATGACCATTGCAGCATCCTCATGGTCACGTAATCAAAATTTGGATGCTTCGCAACTGGCTCAAAGTTATGACGGTTGCAGTGTCCCGGGTCATGTGATCACCTTTTGCAACCTTCTGACAAGCAGAGTCAATGGGGAAGTCAGATTCACTTAACAACCATGATATCAATTTAACAATTGCAGTGATTCATTTAACAACTGTGGCAAGAAACTGGGGCGAAACTCACTTAACAACTGTCTTGCTTAGCAACAGAAATTTTGGGCTCAATTGTGGTCATAAGTCGAGGACTATCTGTACCCAAGCCTTGGGTCTATAAGAAAGCTAGTTTTTGTGGGCGATGGAAAGAACCCTCTTTTGAACAGATTTGCTTATAAACACGCCTTCAAATTTGCTTCAGGAACTGAAAATGGCATGAAATAAGAATGGTGGGTAAGACAATGAGTGGACCCTTGCATTGAGATGTTGGGCAGCCATTTTCTCCCCTCCTGGCTACCATCTCAATGCAGCTCCTGAGAGGAAAGGTGGATTCAAATGAGATGTAGTGGACTGGCACAAAGTCGGAAATGCTCAGGACTGGCTCATGACAGAGGAGATGTTAGTTCCAGATAAAGAAAGTGAAAAGACAGAGTACAAAAAAATACCTCAATGTCCATGGAGGTTTTTGTCTCAGGATGAAGGACGGGTCGCAGATTCCTGTCAGAGACAACTGGTTGTTCCTGAACTGAGAGCTTTGTCTGCAGCACAACTGGAGAGAAGGAGTCATCCAGGCAGACCTGGGCCCAATTAAAAAAGAGATTCTGGAGATCAGACATTTCCACCCAGATCAGTGCATTTCTCCATTCAGTGTTATAATAATTCTTACACCTACACTCCTCACTGTAGGAGTTCCAAAGGCATCCATTCTCCATTTTGTCACCAAACCATTTGAAGCAACCTACCTTGACTTCTAATCACTTTGAAATGCTGAAAACATGCACAGAACACCACAAACAAATTCATGCTCTCTCCAGATAATCAGTTAAAAAGTGCCAAGAAATCTCATTTAATCACGTGATTATCTGATCCCAAGTGACTTCAGTCCCAGAGCAACAAAATCTCCTTCATTTCCATTAGATCCAAAATGGAAATCAAATTAGACCCCAAATGGAAATCAAATACATTTCTAGCATTCTCTACTTACCTACAGGTTTAGTACGTGATATATTCATTTCTGTGAAAACATCTGAGTTCTTGCTAGGAGGGAGAGTTTCCTGGCTGTAACACTACAATTCCTCTACTTATATAATGCTTTATAGTGCTTTACAGCCCTCTCTAAGTGGTTTACAGAGTCAGCATATTGCCCCCAACCATCTGGGTCACTTTACTGACCTCAGAAGGATGGAAGGCTGAGTCAACCTTGAGCCACTGAGAATCGAACTGCTGGCATTCGGCAGAATTAGCCTGCAATATGGCATTCTAACCACTGCACCACCACGGTTCTTTCACCTATGAAGGTGAAAGGATTGCATACTTAGCATTTCTGCAACCATGATCTCCTACTCTCTGCAGTGGCCAGAGTAGAGAAAGAACATACAGATGGTCCTTGATTTATGCCCGGTCATGGACCTCCCCAGGGCTACCTACAACTCAGATTCAAAGTTCTTACAGTCAGCCCTTCCCATAGTCATGTGATTACATTTTCAGTACTCAGCAACTGGCTCACATTTATGTCCACTTGCAGTGTCCAGCAGTACATAACCGCATTTCACTACAATTTTTACCGGCAATCGGTGTTTACTTCTGATTTCTGGCAAAAAAACCCGCCCATTGCGTAGAATGAATTTGCTTATCAATGGCTGTAACAAAGGTCATAAAATTGATGCAGTCACATGTGACTGGATTAATGACTGGCACAACTTAGGATCATAATTCCGGGCTCAATGACCGTCGTAAATCAAGGACTAGCTGTATAGTCTTTGTAATGCCAGCACAAGGCACCCTGACAGGATGTTAAAATTTGGAGAAATGAGGGAAGAGTAATAATAACCTTGAGTCCAAAAGCAAGGCAGTAGGCAGACAATTTTGTCACTGGGAAAATGGACAATCCATAAGGTCTGAAGCAGCTCACAGGTACAAGTTTTTCTTTAAGTTCCAATAAGCTGGTATAAAGCCAGAAATGAATGGGCTTCACTCCTCAAAACAGCTGATTTGATATGATGAGACAGGCCTCTGAATCAATGCAAATGTAATTACAGGCTTCCTCAACCAGGGGCTGAAGCAATTTGCATAATATCAAAGAGGGAAGAGGAACTATACTGTCTAAAAGGGAAGAAAGACTATAAAATTGTAGTTATCCACTGAAAAGAAGGTCAGAAGTTGTTATACTTCTTAACTGCAGTGTTTTTTCTTTCTTTTTTTCCCATTTCCTGCACTTCTTTCTCTCCTTTTTTTCTTGTAATTTGTCTTTTACTTTATGAGAAATTCTTATTTTTTTTTTAAAAAAGGAAAGATTAACAGTATCTATTAATTATTAACAGTGGGGGGAGGGAATGAGGACTAATATCACAGGTTCTGTGATTTGTCCAAAGAAGCCAGAAGAAACTTAAGATTGGTGAAATGTAATTTGTGATATCTTGTTGCTGCCTTCTTAATGGACCCACCTACAGTTCTTAGAATTCCCTTCTGGGCACTTTGGATAAGGACATAATTGTGCCCTTAACCAGTGGAACAGCTTGCCGTCAGAAGTTGTGGGTGCTTCATCACTGGAGGTTTTTAAGAAGAGACTGGACAGTCACTTGTCTGAAATGGTACAGGGCAGTGATGGCAAACCTTTTAGAGACTGAGTGCCCAAACTGAAACCCAAAACCCACTTATCTATCACAAAGTGCCAACATGGCAATTTAACCTGAATACTGAGGTTTTAGTTTAGAAAAAAACAACAACTCATACATTAACATCCTTTGTCTTAAAAGAAAAAGACAATAACAAAGCTTTCAATGATAAAAACAACTTTTCATTGAAAGGTAAAAGTTTGCATTTGGCATGCTTTTGAACAATTAATATGATTTTTGCTGTTGTATGCATGCTGATAATTTGTCTAACCTTGGCTCATACTTTGTAAGTTTGAGAGCAACACATTTCTCAAGCCCCTTCCTAGCCAAAAGAAGCCTCCGGAGTGAGCATGCTCTCTCTGAGTCTGGAGGCTTATTTTCACAGGATTGCTCTTAAGAAGAGCGAGGTGTGCTCGCTCCAGAGGCTTGTTTTGGTTAGGAAGGGGCTTGGAAAATGGCTTTTTCCTGTGAAAACTTAGCCAAAGTGCGAGGTGCACGTGCCCACAGAGAGGGCTCTGAGTTCCCCCTCTGGCATGCGTGCCATAGGTTCACCACCACTGGTATAGGGTCTCCTGCTTGAGTAGGGGGTTGGACTAGAAGACCTCAAGGGTCACTTCCAGCTCTATTCTGATTGATTGATTGTGCCTACCTGAGCCCACAGAGTCTTGTTGATGCAGATGGGCATAATTCCAATTTGGAGAGAATCTGAAAAACTGGGTGTCTCGTTCTCTAGCATCAGGCGTGGCAAGGTCTGTTTAACATCAACGTGGAGGCTGAAGTCAATTCTGGCTTTCAAAGAACCTTGTTTAAAAAAAAGCGAAGGGGCAGACAGAAGAAAAAACCCTCAACCAAATGATCATTGAGTAAGAGAACTTGATAAACAAGTTAATGAATGAGTTAGCATTCAGATAAACATTTCAAAAAACATGGGAATATATTGCTATTTGTAATTGTCGTAGAGCAGTGTTTTTCAAATTTGGCACCTTCAACTCCCAAAATTCCCCAGCCAGTAACAACTCCCAAAATTTCCCAGCCACTATGTCCACACATCTTAAAGTTGACAAATTTGAAAAACACTGCCGTTGGTACTCAACTGGTTTGAAACTCATCAAATTTGGTATTCAATGCGTTTTGATGTGAAAATTTTGTCCTGATACTCATTGTTTGTTTGATATTCAACGCACAAGCTAGAACTTGCTGGTGTCAGCTGCCTTGTGACTTACTACATTATGGGAAAAATTTGATATTCATCGTTTTTTGTACTCATCATACCTCTCGGAACCAATTAACGATAAGTACCAAGGTACCGCTATATAGTCTGGCAAGCCATCAAGGAAGCTTATAATTTAAAAACTCCAAAAAGTTAAAATTTCAGGTTTGAGTTAACAATAAAATAATATTGAAATCATATCTTTACAGATTTTCTAGAACTCAACTGAATAAGGATTAAACACAGTTCTTGTGGAAGGATATTTCATAGCTAGGACAGCTATGAAACACAACACAGGACTTGACCTGCTCCCACATATACAATGCCTTGGTAAGGCCACCCTTGGAATACTGCATCCAGTTTTGGTCACCACGATGTAAAAAAGATGTTGAGACTCTAGAAAGAGTGCAGAGAAGAGCAACAAAGATGATCAGGGGACTGGAGGCCAAAGCATATAAGGAATGGTTGCTGGAATTTGGGTATGTCTAGTTTAATGAAGAGAAGGACAAGGGGGGACATGATAGCAGTGTTCCAATATCTCAGGAGCTGCTACAAAGAAGAGGGAGTCAAGCTATTCTCCAAAGCACCTGAGGGCAGGACAAGAAGCAATGCATGGAAACTAACCAAAGAGAGAAGCAACCTAGAACTAAAGAGAAATTTCCTGACAGTTAACCAGTGGAACAACCTGCCTTCAGAAGCTGTGAATGCGCCAACACTGGAAGTTTTTAAGAAGAGACTGGACAGCCATTTGTCTGAAATGGTATAGGTTTTCCTGCCTGAGCAGGGGGCTGGACTAGAAGACCTCCAAGATCCTTTCCAACTTTTATTATTATTATTATTATTATTATTATTATTATTATTATTATTATTATTATTATTAGTAGTAGTAGTAGTAGTAGTAGTAGTAGTAGTAGTAGTAGTAGTAGTAGTAGTAGTAGTGTATCAGGAAGATGGGCTTCGGACCAGGGAGGAATTGCCAAATAAGCCTCTCCCGTTAATCTTAACGGCCAGATGAGTACAAAATAAGACAGACAGTCCCTTAAATAGCCAGGCCCTAACCATGAAGAATTTTAAATATTAATGCCAATATATTATATTGTATTATGGAAACCCTGAGTTCTAGTCCCACTTCAGACACAAAGCCAGCTAAGAGGCCTTGGGCCAATCACTCTCTCTCAGTCCAACCACCTCACAGGGTTGCTGTGGGGAACTTAGTAGTAGGAAATGATGGCTACGGCTCACAGAAGGAGTATTAAATATATGAGTTATATATACAAATAATAAAGGTGGAATACAAATAAACAAGTTAATTGATGAGAAACAGAAGTTGACAGATAAAAAGAGTGGTTGCAAAGCAAACTATCAACACCTTAGATGTGAAGGAAAGACGAGAGTTCCAAAACCTAAACATTAAGATTATTAAGCCAAAGAACAGTCACACTGAGATATTACCAGAGCTCCATTTCATGCTGAGTAGAGTTAAGGTGAAGCAAAGACTGACTTGCCCACGAGAATCAATTCTTGAAATCTTCCTGCTTCCACAGTCTGGATCATCCAGAGGGATCGAATCACGGGAGAATCTCAGTGAAGTGAGGACAGTGAAAACAGGCCGGGATCTGGAAAGAATAAAAAAGGTATTATGATTTTCATAACCAATTGTCTTCTAAAATACAGAAATCTCTAGTAAGGCCTAGTCTGGGCATGGGAGAAGAGCCATTTCACAATACCCATGTATTTCTATGCAATATGCATCACAATTCCTCTTTTACCATTAACAAGGGTGAAGTCTCTTTTGAGTCAAGTTTAGCTTCTGGCGATTTTGTGGACTCATTCATGTAGTTTTCTTGGCAGCAAGAAGTGATCTGCCATTGCCTCTTCCCACGTTGTCTACTCTGTACCCTTGGTCTCTATCCTGGTGGTTTCCCATACAATTAATAACCAGCTCTGCTTAGCTTCCGAAACCAGACAAGATTGGCTAGAAGCTGTCAGCTGCTATGATTCTACAACTAACAATTGCAGATAACAACCATCTCAGCTCACACATGTTCCAAGTCAATATGAAACTACCACTGTGACATAGGCCAAGCCATGCCCCAAAGCAGTGGTGGGATTCAAATATGTGAACAACCGGTTCTTTGTGTGGATGCCGCTTCCAGAAGTCAACTTTGGGCTTGGGCAACAAAAAATTAGCTACTGGTTCTGCCGAAGTGGTGCGAACTGGCTGAATCCCACCACTGCCCCAAAGGTATTTTTTCAATTACTTTTATTGATTTTATCCCAGATCATTTACACACACACAAGCACAAAAACAGATAGGTAGATAGATAGATAGATAGATAGATAGATAGATAGATAGATAGATAGATAGATAGATAGATAGATAGATAGATAGATAGATAGATAGATAGATAGATAGATAGATAGATAGATAGATACCGTATTTTCCGGCATATAAGACGACTGGGCGTATAAGATGACCCCCGACCTTTCCAGTTAAAATATAAAGTTTGAGCGCGAGGGGGGGGGGAGAGAAAACTTGATGAGTAATATGCCAAACCACATGTGTAAAGGAATAAAATAGAATACCCGTATTTTCCAGCGTATAAGACGACCCCCGACTTTCGATACGATTGGGCGTATAAGACGACCCCCGACTTTCGAGAAGATTTTCAGAATTTAGAAAGTCATCTTATACGCCGGAAAATACAGTAGATAGATAGATAGATAGATAGATAGATAGATAGATAGATAGATAGATAGATAGATAGATAGATAGATAGATAGATAGATAGATAGATAGATAGATAGATAGATGGATGGATGGATGGATGGATGGATGGATGGATGGATGGATGGATGGATGGATGGATGGATGGATGGATGGATGGATGGATGGATGGATCTAGTCCAACCCCCTGCTCAGGCAGGAAACCCTAGATATGAGAGAGGGAGAGGGAGAGGGAGAGGGAGAGAGAGACAGAGACAGAGAGAGAGAGAGAGAGAGAGAGAGAGAGAGAGAGAGAGAGAGAGAGAGAGAGAGAGAGAGAGAAGCTCTCCTAAGCTGATGGATATTTTATTAATTTCTTGTGTGTCCAATCACACTTGGCCAATGAAGTATATTCTATTCTTGCCAACCATCCCACTGCATTAGACAGCAAAAGAAGCTCCTCGTATATTTTTTTTCTCCAAGAGTATAACTTTACTGAAAAGCCATATGGCAACAGAAGTGGAAAAGGCAGTTCTGATGTTTTCGCGTGCAAACAGTATAGGAAACCTTTTCCTTTTCCCCTCCTGGACCTCCGATGTCCCATTGTCCACCAATCCGTTGTACTTGCTTTATTTTGGAAACAGCCTGTGTGCCTTGGACATTCCCAGTCAATGACCTTGGGGCCTGGGTCTGTCTCAGGCTTCCAGGCAGCACACTTGCATTCCGGAGTTCCCTCCCAAATCTCCCTTACATTCCAATGCTTTCCTTCCCCCCTCCCATTACTGTTGTCTGGTTGGGAGCAGAGCTACATAGCGAGTCAACCATGACTATTCTATTCTATTCTATTCTATTCTATTCTATTCTATTCTATTCTATTCTATTCTATTCTATTCTATTCTATTCTATTCTATTCTATTCTATTCTGTTCTGTTCTGTTCTGTTCTGTTCTATCCTATCCTATCCTATCCAATTCTATTCTATTCTATTCTATTCTATTCTATTCTATTCTATTCTATTCCTATATTATCAGTGCACTTTGCACATACACCCTATACCATGAGGGTTAATGCATTTATACATTTTCACAAGAGGCCACATGAGAAACTGGGACTGTTGGGGGGGGGGGGCTGAACCAATAGAGCTGTGAAGGTGCTCAGGCATGCACATGCTCACATATGTAAATTGGAAAAAAAATAGCAGTCGCCTTCAAAATAAAACCAATCTTCACAGTTAGGGCAGGGACAGCCAAAGGGACAGATGTGGCCTGGAGGCCATAAAATGCCCAGGTTTGGTCCATGCCCATTTCTACCCCACTAATCCCTACCGAAGCACCACTGCACTTCCAAGCGCTCCAATGGCTAAGTCGGTCAGCTCATCCCTGCTCAGATCCAACCTTCCTTGGATGGATTGTCCAAAAAACTGGAGCACGGGAGAAACAGAGGTGGCAGAAATCCGCTGCAGGGAAGAAGGAAGTAAAAAAGAGATCAAGACTGGGGCACATCAATACACGTAGAGAAACTTCAGACTGCTATTCTCACCTTTCTTATTTTAAACATTTGGACTTACCTGGCTGTGCACTTCCTTCAGTCGGTCTGCTTCACCCAGGAAGATATAGATGGCCCCCCGATTTTCATTCTCCATCGGGGCTCCTACGGCCACGTCCGTAAGGCCATCGCCACTGATATCCCCTAATGCGGCTAGAGCTGCCCCAAAAAGGCCAAGTCCATTATCCGGGACTCCATGCAACGTTTGAAGGTGAACAAGATTACCCTGGAATGAAGCATGTGAGTTACATTGGTTAGTGTACTTTTACTTTGCTGCTTATTAACCACTTTCCAGGGATCTCATCCAGTTGAGCTAACCAAAGTGAAAAACAACGTACATTTCTATATTTAAGCACTCATATAAAAAAACGCACTCATTAAAAGCATGTGGCCAGATGAACTAATATAATACGACAAAGAAGTAGCTGGATTAAAGTGACATACCATATTTTCCGATGTATAAGACAACTTTCTAAACCCTGAAAATCTTCTCAAAAGTCGGGGGTCGTCTTATACGCCCAGTCGTCTTATACGCCGGAAAATACGGGTATTCTATTTTATTCCTTTACACATGTGGTTTGGCATATTACTCATCAAGTTTTCTCTCCCCCCCCCTCTCTCGCTCTAACTCTATATTTTAACTGGAAAAGTCGGGGGTCGTCTTATACGCCCAGTCATCTTATATGCCGGAAAATACGGTACAATAAATTCTTATTATCTGCAATAGTTATGTTCCAAAAAATGCTGCGACTGTTGTATTAGCCAGAACCAAACTGTTGTTCCTGGGGAAAGGCAGGATTAAGTTCCTACCAGCCTCTGTTCACATATTTGTCAACTAATTCATACCTAACTTTGTTTTATGTGTGTTTTTGTTTAAAGACACTTTAATATGCGTGTATGTGTGTATTACAAATAAAGTTCTGAAAAAGAAGCATTCAAAGGTTTTATCAAAAAGTCTTATTTTGATAGCCATTTCAACCAGCAAATCACTGAGAGTAGCCAGATGTGTGCAGAGTACCAACTCAAAATTTTCACTGCCCTGGGCATGTCTATGAATACAGCTAGTCCTCAATTTACAACGGTTCGTTTAAAGACGATTCAAAGTTACGATGGCATTAAAAAAAGTGACATGACTCATTCTCGAAGTTACAACCGTCACACTATCTCCACCATCACTTGATCAGAATTTGGGCACTTGTCAACCAGTTTGCATTTACAACGGTTGTGGCGTTTTTTTGGGGGGGGGTCATGATATTGCAATGTGATTGCAAGCAAAATCAACTGGGGAAGTTGGATTTGCTTATCTACTGTGTGATTCACTTAATAACCAGGACAAAAGAAGTCATAGAATCTTGTCCAGTAAACATGATGTCTTGTTTAACAACTGCATCCCTTAGGGACCAAAATTCATAACACAAGGACTATCTGTAAATTGCAACAATGTCAGGAAGATTGAGTTTGGAGCTACAAGTTAATTTTAGCGAGTAGGCAAATTTGCACTAGTGGAACCCATAAAGGGATTGCTTGTGTATAATTTTGATTTTAAAAAAAAGACTTTAGCATTTGAAGCTAAAAAATGAAAGCTGTGAAAGAGAAGCCTTGAAGATTTCATTATAATCTGCCTCCTTTGGTAGAAATACCTAGAGAAGAAAAGCCAACACAGTGCTAGGCTGCATTAACAGAGGGATAGAATCAAGATCACATGAAGTGTTAATACCACTTTACAATGCCTTGGTAAGGCCACACTTGGAATACTGCATCCAGTTTTGGTCACCGCGAGGTAAAAAAGATGTTGAGACTCTAGAAAGAGTACAGAGAAGAGCAACAAAGATGATCAGGGGACTGGAGGCTATAAAGCATATAAGGAACGGTTGCTGGAATTGGATATGTCTAGTCTAGTTTAATGAAGAGAAGGACGAGGGGGGACATGATAGCAGTGTTCCAATATCTCAGGGGCTGCCACAAAGAAGAGGGAGTCAAGCTATTCCCCAAAGCACCCGAAGGCAGGACAAGAAGCAACGGATGGAAACTAACCCTAGAGAGAAGCAACCTAGAACTAAGGAGAAACTTCCTGACTGTTAGAACAATTAACCAATGGAACAACCTGCCTCCAGAAGCTGTGAATGCTCCAACACTGGAAGTTTTTAAGAAGAGACTGGACAGCCATTTGTCTGAAATGGTATAGGGTTTACTGCCTGAGCAGGAGGCTGGACTAGATGACCTCCAAGGTCCCTTCCAACTTTATTATTATTATTATTATGGATCATCGCACAGTCAGCCAGATGTTCAGACTGGATTTGGCATTTTGTCTACCTATCGAGTCCTTACCCAGGACCTGGGATAGGCAGATGTGGGTGTTTGATGGTATTACAGATATTGTCGCAGGATGGAAGCAGTTCCTAGTAAGGCCGCCTTTTGCAATTGACTAATAGCGAATTTGTCAATGCCAATGGTGTTCAAGTGGTGCTCCAGTTGTTTTGGGATTGCATCCAAGGCGCCTATTACTATTGGTACTACCCTTGCTTGCTTTTGCCACAGTCTTTCTATTTCTATTTGTAGGTCTCTGTATTTTGTTATCTTCTCCAGTTCTTTCTCGTCTATTCTGCTGTCTCCAGGCACTGCCACGTCCACTATCCAGACTTTTTTGTCTTTCTTATCGACAATTGTTAAGTCTGGGATGTTATGTTGCAGGTGCTTGTCTGTTTGAATTCTGAAGTCCCAGAGCAGTTTAATTTTATCATTTTCTATGACTTTCTCTATTTTATGATCCCACCAGTTTTTGCTTACAGGCAAATGATATTTCTATTATTATTATTAAGAGCCTGCTGAGATTACCAAGCATTTCCTCCCAAAAAATGAACAGATGGAGTGAAAGACAATTCACTAAATGTGAGAAAGCTTCTTCCCAATCCTAGACTTTTCTTCCTGCCTCCAATGGTTTCACTTACCGTGCTGTTGATGGAGGAGACATGGACATTCCCACCTTGGCTTCCATTGTAGTAATGAGGAGCCCCAATTAGAAGGAGGTCCGTATTTCCATCCTCATTTAAGTCCACGGAGGCAAGTTCAGCACCAAAGTAAGAGCCCACCTGAAAAGAAGAAAACACGTTCTGTGGGATCACACAACACACAGTCTGTAGGCCCAGCATTTTGTGCATATCCAGCCATTTTAACATGACAATCCTATTGAGACATATAATTTATTTGTTTATCATATGATCTACTTGTAACCCTTATGACTTATGGCTTTGACAATCAGACGAAATAGATAATGGGGGGAAAATGAGCTTTCCTTTTTGCAACATAAAAAGGTAATTCTGTAATTGTACTTATGGTATATTCGCTGCAAAGAAAATAGAAAGCTATTTCTTTCTATGTCTTTTCTTTCTTTCTTTATTTTTTATTTATTTCTCTCTTTCTTTCTTTCTTTCTTTCTTTCCTTTCTTTCTTTCTTTCTTTCTTTTTTCTGCTTTTCGCCTCCCCCTCCTCTTTTTTTCCTTTCCTTTCTTTGCTCTCTATTAATTCATGTTAGTTTTTAATCTCCTTTTCAAAAGTCTTAATAAAAAAAGTATGCAAGAAAAGGGTCACAGAGCTGAACTGGCTAGTTTGCGGTTAGCCGTTTTTAAGGAAGTGCTGTGCCGCAAAGAAAAGCGGCCCAGCAATCGATAGCTTGTTTAGGCAGTCTCTCCACTCTGGTGTGTATGTGTGTGGGTAAAGAGATTAGACACAGGACAACATAGTCCTGCACTAACACCAATTTAGCTTTGACTGTTAATTGACTAGATTCTTGTGTATCATCACGATCATCACAATTGACACTTGGGCTTGGCTAGTCTAAAGAAAAGAAGAAATAGGGGAGACATGATAGCAGTATTCCAGTATTTGAGGGGCTGCCACAAAGAAGAGGGGGTCACGTTATTCACCAAAGCACCAGAGGACAGGACGAGAAACAATGGTTGGAAACTGATCAAAGAGAGGAGCAACCTGGAATTAAGGAGTAATTTCTTAACAGTGAGGACAATTAACCAGTGGAACAGTTTGCCTCCAGAAATCGTGGGTGCTCCATCACCGGAGACTTTTAAGAAGAGGCTAGACAGTCACTTGTCTGAGATGGTATAGGACGGTTCTCCTGCTTAAGTGTGGGGGGGTGCTGGAATATTCATGAGCAGGAAGAGTCATGTGGTAACTCAGTCAGCCAATGTGAAGAAAGTGCTACTGAGTCTGTGCAAAAAGTATTGAGTTAGGAGCTGGATTTTCCAGTCTCGGGTCTGTCTCTGTATCTCTCTGTAAGGAGTATTCATTGTGCTATGCTGCTGTAAAGAAGAATGTATGGTATTGTAAATATTTTGATATGAATATAAAGAAGTTATTTGAATCAGCTAAAATGCAGACAACTGTGAGAGCTTCTGATTTATTTTTTCACCAATAGAGAAATTAAAATTCTCGTAACAGGGGGGCTGGACTAGAAGACCTCCAAGGTCCCTTCCAGCTCTATTCTATTGTAAGCCACGAGTGGCACAAAGAGCCATGGAAAGATACAGGCTCGGCATTACAAGACAAGACAGAAAGAACCGCACACGGATTAGAGAACAAACGAAAGTATACAATATCGCCAAGAGAGTAAAAGAATGGAAATGGAAATGGGATGGTCACATAGCAAGAAGAACCGATAGCAAGTGGCCCAAGCCAGCCACAGAATAAACCCCACTTAGCAAAAAGTGCCCACAAAAGAGACCTAAAACAAGATTCTTGTGCATAGGTAGCAATAATAAACTCCTCTATAATTTGAACTCAGGAATGGCTATTTGCTATTTGCGCTTGACTATCACAGAGGTTTTATTAGCTGAGGACCTGATTATCAAAGGGAGCCTAATTCTATTATTTAGCATCTACCCAGCCACAGGAATCTAGAGATATTCTTAACAGAGGCTTGGTATTCTGGCACCTGGGAAAAGGATGCTTTTTGCACGGCTGCCAAGCTGTACGTGCTGTCTTCCTTGGGAGAAGGGTTCAGTTCCCATTATTAGAGGGGCCAAATTACATTCCTTTTGCCAAACTCTTAATAGCTAATGAATGCTTGGATTGATTTTAATTTATGAATTTGTATTTTTGTACTGTCTTTTCCTGAGTCTTAGCCACCTAAAATGCTCATGGTTGAGTAGAAAAATGGGGTCTGTCAAATAAATTGCTAAATAAAACAGATGGTTGATGTTGCATTCCAACCCTCATTAGTCCCAGCAAGCAAATCCAACAGTATACAGGTAGTCCTTGACATACTATATAACTGTAACTGACCTTGAATTTTGGTTATACTGTAAGTCATGGCAGTCATCAAATGGATCACCACAGGATCCTGCCTGTTTTTATGACTTTTTTTTTTGCTGTAGTTGTTAAGCAAACGCAATGGTTATTAAATGAACCTATTTTCTTCAATGGGCAGTGTTTGCTGGAACTAGGATGTCAACAGCAGAAATTGGCAAAAAATATATATGTGAAAATTGTGATCGTGTGACCATAGGATGCTGCAAAAGGTCATAAATGTCATAAATGTGAGCCAGCTGCCAAGTGCTCAAAATGCAGAAACAGGACTGCAGTTGTGTATGTGTTGGTGCAGCCATTGGAACTTCAGAACCGGGTTGTAAGTAGCTCTGGGGAAGTCCGTTGTAACTCTGAATGGTTGTTAAATGACTGGTCATTAGGTGAGGACCACCTGTACCGAGGATTCCCCTATTCTCAGTTGTCTCTGAGAACAATTCTCTTAAATTCTAGCAGAACTGTTGCTGGATTTAGACTAGTTATGAATTTAGACCAGGGGTTTTCAAACTTGACCCCTTTATGACTTGTGGACTTGCTGGCTGGCTGAGGAATTCTGGGAGTTGAAGTCCACAAGTCATAAAAGGGCCAAGTTTGAAGACCCCTGATTTAGACTATGAAACCCTATTCTTGATGCAAAACAAAAATCCTATGAAGTTTTACAATTCCTCCACCATGACAATAGAGGCTGATCTGCATTCCATTTCCTATCCTCCCTTACCTGTTGACCCTGAATATTCCCTATTAAGCTTCCACTCTTGCTTTCAAAGACCAGGACTTGGCCAACGTGCTGGTACCGAGGAGCTCCAGTGATGTAGAAGGTCCTTTGGTGAAAGCGAGCTAAAGCCACAGAGTAACCTGTCCAGCAAAGAGAAGAAACAACCTGTGGTTCTTGGACTTGGTCAATTTAGCACTTTGGGGCAAAGGGTGGAGAATAAGACCTGCCTCCATCACTCACCTATATACGACTCATCGATGCTGACATTCAGGAATTTGATCTGAGGAGGTTCTCCAAAGGATGCTTCTTCCAAACCTCCAGTCCAGCTATAAGCACCAACAGCTCCAGTCACTGCATGCTCCTGAAGAGGAAAGCAAACAAGGAGGAGATGAAAGAGGGATAAGTCATCTAGCAATAGCAATTAGACTTATATACCGCTTCACAGTGCTTTACAGCCCTCTCTTAGCTGTTTACAGAGTCAGCATATGGCCTCCTAACAATCTGGGTCCTTATTTTACTGACCTCAGAAGGATGAAAAGCGGAGTCAACTATGAGCCAGTGAGAATAAATCCTAATCCAGTGATGGCGAACCTTTTAGAGACCGAGTGCCCCAAAACTGGCCCCGCCCCTGCCCCACCCCACTCTGCTTGCCTGCAGGGCCACTCACCGCCTCCAAGGCCCACCGCAGATTGCCCAGGCGGCCCAGCAGCGCTATGGCAGTCACGCCCTCTGCCCGCGCCCTGCAGCATCAACTATGCAAGTTGGGGCATGAGGGCAGAGTCTTGTCTACGCTGCCTGGCTGCCATGTCCTTGGCTGCGCTGCTCCGCGTGGGCCACGGTCAGGGCGACTCTCCTCCAGGGAGGCTGCTGGTGAGGAGGGGGTCACGGGTGGAGGCAAGGCTGGGGCAATGGCATGTGTGCCCACAGAGAGGGCTCCGAGTGCCGCCTCTGGCACCCGTGCCATAGGTTCGCCACCACTGTCCTAATCCATACATATAGCCGTTTCACCAAATACAGGTAGTTCTCAATTTACGACCCCAACTGAGCCCAAATTTTTGTTGCTAAGTGAGAATTTCTTAAGTGAGTTTTGCCCCATTTTACGACCTTTCTTCCCACAATTGTTAAGTGAATCACTGCAGTTGTTAAATTAGTAAAATGGTTCTTAAGTGAATCTGGCTTCCCCATTGACTTAACTTGTCAAAAGGTTGCAAAAAATGATCACAACAACCCCTGGGCACTGCAACGGTCATAAATACGAGCCAGTTGCCAAGCATCTGAATTCTGATCACGTGACCATGGGGATGTTGCTACTGTGCTAAGTGTGAAAAATGGTCCTAAATCACTTTTTTCAGTGCCCTTGTAACTTCGAACAGTCACTAAATGAACTGTTGTAAGTCAAGAACTACCGGTACCAGAAAAATTCAGGAGAAACGTGAAACAGCTGGGCAATTTTTTATTGTATGGCAGCCAGATTCCCTCTCGGAGGATAATGGGTGGTTTAAAAATGTGAAAAATAAGTAAGTAAATAAATCCTCATTCCCCCACCCACAAGGAAACTATGTGCAGGTTTTAATAACTTATTTCTTATTCTCTCCTATAGGTTCAGAGCAGCCTACCGCAGGATTCTTTTTTTAAAAAAAAGGGGATGGCTTTATTCCCTAAAATAGTGGTAAACAAATCAGGGTCTCCTGTGACTTTCAGCTATGAAAACAGTCAGTAAAATTTTCAAACTTCTCCCCCCCCCTTTTTTTTTTTTTTTTGCCCTTTGGATTTAGAGAAGCACTATAGGCCAGAATGGGTGCCTAAAACATCCACACCATGCCTTAAAACCCCAAGTCTCTGCTTTTTTAGTCTCTTTTCTTTTTAAATATGACTAAGCTTTATATTTTCACAAAGGATACAAATTACTGTTGTACATGCTATCTACTCACTGGTGTAAGAAGGGAGCTGAATCCACCTTGGGAAAATTCTTTCTCGAAAAAACTGCTAGGCAAGGCATCAGGCAATGGTTTAGAGACTCCTTTTTCAACGAAGAAAAAATAATTAGGAGCAATAATTGGCAGCATCATCAAAATACTTGAATTTATAAACCATGTGATCAATCTATGCAGTTTCCAACGCTATCAGTGGCTTCTATGAGCTTCGCTGCTACGAGGCCTGTGCGTGATGTCATGATTGTGAAATCAAATAACTCCTTCTTGAGCATGGGGATCACACTCATGACATCACGTGACGTGTCGTGACGTATTGTGACTTTTTTCCCATTCCTGGCAATGATGTGGGCACGGTTTTGGTGTGATGCATCCGGCCGGTGGGCTGGCAGACACCCCTGTTCTTGAGGATTGTAACAGTGGAGGGGCGATGAAGTTTGCTAATTATGAATATTCATGGTTTATTAATGTTGAAGGAAAAGTCTTCATCATGGTTCAGTCCAAGCTGGGAATAAACAACATGGCGACTAATTTAGAAAGAAGGTTGCAGTTTATTGAAGAGGAGAGCCGGACAGACAGATGGCTCTGGAAGAAAAGAGAGTGAGCACATGTAGGGAGTCGGTTTTTATACCCTCTGGAGCCTCTTTTTGGAGTTGTTCCTCTGGTATGAATTTTGACCTGAGTCTGAGTGTGCTTCTTTGGTATCTGTGGGTTAATCCTATTATGTCCTGTCTTAGAGTTTGGGTGGGGTATGTAGATTTTAAGGGCCTTTGTCTTCCTAAGCTTCTAGCTGGGAGCCTCCAACCTTCCTGAATGGAGTACCACATCTGTATTTCTACAGAGCTGGTTTCTGCTTGAGGGAGGGAGACTTGGGGCTATTAAGAAAACTGGGCATGCTTTTCTGCCTCTTTAAGATCCTTTGAGAAAAAATATTTTTCTGCCCTTTTAATATTTCCTTCTCTGGGGGGCTGACTTCCCACATGCATATTTATGACTGTATCATCTTCTCCTCCTTTCTTAAAATGTATAAATACGAGTGCATCCTTTTGTCTCTAGGAGTCCTGCCCATTATTTTCTTGAGGGAATTCCTCCGGTATGCATTGAATAAATAATTTTTGCGTTGAGCCTTGATTATTGGTTTTTGGGTCCTGTGTTTGTCTTTTGGACAGAGAGGACCAGTGGTTTGAAAGAGGGATCAAAGAGGCCATCTATGTCAAAACTGAACAGCCCTCTCTTAACAGAGGGGGAGGGATAGGACATCATCTATCTCCAAGCTACATCACAGTCCTTTCAGCAGTTCCAAGAAGGCTCCACAGCCATTTGCACTATTCAAGTGACCCTGAGGACACAGATAAACCTCCAGGTGGCCTCAACGACTCTCTAAAGCAGGGGTGTCAAACTGCCAGCCTACGGGCTGGATGCGTCATGGCGAAACCGCGCCCACCCAGTGGTGGGATTCAGCCGGTTCGCACCAGTTCAGTAGAACCAGTAGCTAATTTTTTGTTGCCCAGACCCAGAATGGACTTCCGGAAGTGGCATCCACACAGAGAACCGGTTGTTCACATATTTGAATCCCACCTCTCCACCCACCCCATTGCTGGCAATGGAAAAAAAGTCGCAATATGTCGTGACACCCCTGCTCTAAAGGAATGCAAGTGACCAGCTATCTGCAAGGAATATAAATCCTTCAACTTCCTTCCAGGCGGGGAAAAAAAAACCCTCCCCAAAAGTCTAAGAGAGGAGCGACGGAAACCAAACAGAGACGCGGCGCCTTTGATCATGTCACTCAGGCGAAAACTAGATGGTGCTTCTCAGAGGTAATTTCAGGAATAAACGCTTCACTTCTCTAGTTTCCTGATTGGTGCATACGGGAAAGGGGGCGAGGCCACAAGTACTACCTTTCGGTATGTCGTTTTTTTATACTTAAAACGGTCATTAGGGCAGAGAACTGGTTGTTAAATTATTTGAATCCCACCCCTGAGTTACATGATTGCTGGACACTGCAAATGGCTGTAAATGTGGCCATGTTATCCAGCATCTGAAGTCCAGTCATGAGGCCACAAAGGAGGGGGTAGTATTGGAACTTTGAATCTGAGTCATAAGTACCCATAAAATAAATGGAAATAATAGAAATAGAAATAGACTAGAACTAGAACTAGAATAGAACAGAACAGAACAGTTGGAAGGGACTTTGGAAGTCTTCTAGTAGAGATAGAGGCAGGTTGTATTTTTGAACTAAGCTACCAGTCAGAAGTCAAGGAGTTCCTATAGTGACATAATCTGTAATGAATGAAGCAAACACCCTTGTTCCCTCATCAGCATGCCATTTGCCAAATTTTAAAAGTTTCATTTATCTTTATTATCTTTTTCAGTTCTCTAGAGATGGGCTAAAGAAATGCTGCCCTGCAGAACGAAGGTGGGTTGATTCTTCATCCAACAATATTTATCTCAGCCTTGAAATAAATCATTTTTATTTACCTCAGCCTTGAAATAAATCATTTTTATTTACCTCAGCCTTGAGATAAATTGCAGAGAAGAGCAGGGAAGCTCTTACAGTTTGCCAGCAAAAGAAAATTTAAGAATTAGAAAAAAATAAACAAATCACCCTCTGAAGAGAAAGAATAATTGGAAAGGGATGGTTTCAAACCTTCAATATTAAAGATCTTATCCTCCAGCTGTTTCTGAAGCTGATCAAGTGCGTCAAAACTTTCCACGGGGAAGACATTTTCATTTGATGAAGCGATTCTGCGCAGCTCATCTTGAGCCGTCAAGAAATTCTGACCCACCTGATGGATACAAGGGGGAGGGAGGGAGAGGGATACACACACTGGATAATACAGGTAGTCCTCGATTTAGGACCACAATGGAGCCCCAAATATCTGTTACTAAGCGAGATAGTTGCCCCATTTTCTTGTCACAGTTGTTAAATCAGCGTACCTGGCTGAGGAATTCTGGGAGTTGAAGTCCACAAGTCATAAAAGGGCCACGTTTGAAGACCCCTGTGTTAAATGATTCACTACAGTTGTTAAGTTAGTGACATGGTTGTTGAATCTGGCTTCCCCATTGACTTTGCTTGTCAGAAGGTTGCAAAAGGTTCCCGGAACATGGCAAATAAATGCTAGTTGCCAAGCAATTGAAATTTTATCATATGACCAGGGAGATGCTACAACAATTATAAGTGTGATAAATGGTCGTAAGTCACTGTTGTAACTTTGAACAATCACTAAATGAATGGTTGTAAGTTGAGGACTACCTGTAAAAACAAATTTGTACTAACTTCCCAGAACTCCATATTCCCTTTGCTTTCTAGCTACCAGTTAGGCCAATTTCATCCAGGATGTTTCCCGGACTTAAAAGTGACTTCCAATGAATCTACTAATACATTGTTCCCATAATCTTCCTTGATAAGTTAGAAGGCAAGCAGAAATATTGCTTATCTTGCTTTTAGTCTTATAACTTAAAAGAAAGAGCTACTTTGCTATCCTGCCCAACAATAGGCAAACATGGGTGAGAATGGGCGGATTCCCCCTTCATACTAAACTGCGGTTTGATTTAGCCAGTTGTATATGTCTCAGTGGTTGGGTTTGCAAAACATGTTACCAGGGTTTCTCAACCTTGACCATTTTAAGACGGGTGGACTTCAACTCCCAGAATTCTACATCCAGCCATGTTGGCCGTGGAATTCTGGGAGTTGAAGTCCACCTGTCTTAAAATGGCTAAGGTTAAGAAACACTGTTTTAAGCCATAAACCAGGAGCACACCACTACCAGAGGCTTGAGGGACACACCAAGCCTCATGCAGCATATCAAGGGTCATCCTCCAAAAGTGGAGCGAGGGGACTCAGTTTGGGAGGAGATTTCAAAGCTTTTGAGGAATGAAATCTCTTCTCCACAAGCTTTCAAGAAATAAAAAATTAAAAAGAATTCTCCAACACTTGACCGTTGTTTCACAGCTACTAAACAGATGTTGGTAGACCACAAGTACCCCTGAATCACATTTTATATATATATTTCTGCCATAAACTATCATTTGTAAACATCAGAACCTGGATTCATGTCTTGCTAAACCAGGGATAGGCAACCTTGGCTCTTTTATGACTCGTGGACCTCAACTCCAAGAATTCTTGAGCCAGCCAGCATAGCTGGCTCAGAAATTCTGGGAGTTGAAGTCCACGAGCCATAAAAGAGCCAAGGTTGCCTACTCCTGTGCTAAACCAACACACAATTTGTTTGATTTCAGCTCAGCATAATCTGTGCCATTTTCTTCCCGAGAAGCCGAAATTATTTCACCTGTCCTATGTACTTTGACTTCTGAATTCTCTATTCCAGGGCTTTTCAAACTTTCACCCATTGTACCACTTTTAGGATAAGGCAATATCCGAGTACCACCAGCCACCTAGCAAAGTGTCAAAAACTTGATGACCAAAAAAAAAAAAAAAAAGGAAAAAAGTGATAAAGTACAGGTAGTCCTCGACTTACAACAGTTCGCTTAGTGACTGTTTGAAGTTACAATGGCACTGAAAAAAGTGCCCCCCAAGCCACAGCCAAGCAAGACACCTGCCCGGCCGCCCGGCAACGCTCTTCCTCCTGTCCGAGGTTTTCATTGTTGTGAGCATTTCTGTTGAGGATTGGCAGTGGGGGTGGGGTGGAGGGTGTTTGGGTTTTATTCCCCCTGTCTGCCGGGTGGTTGTAGCAGGTTTTGGTCACTTCACATGACCCTGGGACACTGTGACCATCATAAATATGAATCAGTTGCCAAGCATCTGAATGTAAATCACAAGACCCTGGAGATATTGCAGCATTCCAGCTGATCGGCACTTCTTCTGGGTTCAGCAGAAGCACCAGGATCAACGCCGAGCTCCAGCTGGAGCCTGGCACTGATCCTCATGCTTCCACTGAGCCTTGACAGCCCCGAAAAAGTGCCAATCAGCTGGAAAGCGGCACTGATCCTGGCGCTTCCACTGAGCCCTGATAGCCCTGCAGCTCCAGCCATCTCTCGCTCAGGCTTGTGCGGTGCTGCCACCCGTTCAGCTCATTCCCCTCCCCCGCTACCACTTTTCTAGGATGGTTGCGTATCACCTGCCAGGTGCCAATGTACCACAGGTGGTACCCGTACCACTGGTTGAAAAGCCCTGCTCTATTCTACTAGAGCATCTCTATTCTACTAGAGCATCTCTATTCTACTAGAGCAGGGCTTTCCAACCTTGGTAAGTTTAAGATATGTGGACTGCAACTCCCAGAATTCCCTAGCCAGTGTGTCTGGTCCTTTAAACAAGCTCTGAGGCTTCCAAAATTCTCAGGCCAACTGATGTTCTCCAGACAGACTTCAACTTCTAAAATGATTAACCAGCAGGGGTAAAATACTTAGAGATCATCAGGTTGTTTAATGTTGTCTTGAACCCTTTAAAGAAGCTCCTAACATTGGCTAGCTTTTGCCCAGTGTGACAAGAATGCTCAAAGTTTCATTTTTAAAAAAATCAGATCTTGACAAGATGGCAATGACTAGAGAACTCCTGTCTCTGTCTATAGGGTGCCACTACAAATTCCCATAAGTCCTTTGTGGTCCATCTAGAGCAGGAGTTCCAACCATGGCAACTTCCAAATGTGTGATTTCAAGTACCAGAATGTTCTTCAGTGGCCATGTTGGCTGAGGAATTTTGGGATCTGCAGTCCACAACCAGCATGGCCAGTGATGAGAATTCTGGGAGTTAAAGTCCACACACATCTGGAAATGGTCATGACTGGAAAACGTTGATCTAGAACCACTGTCTCAACCCCTTTTCCTGCATACCCCAATGGCATAGCGGATTATCCCTTTTTTATTGGCAGCTTCTGTTGCCTCTTTAAATGTGGTACTTCTGTCATTGGAGATGCCATCCGTCAGGACAATGAGCAGTTTCTTGCTGTGAGGGCGCACGCCACGATTTACTGTGAAGACTTTATCCCTGTAAATAGAACCGCAACTGAGTAGGTCTATAAGGCACGTCGTAGATTTATCCCTCCCTCCCTCCCTTCCCTGGTACTCACACCACATGGACAATAGCAGATGGAGTGTAGGTTTCTCCTCTAAAACGACCAAAGTTGTGGATAAGATCTTTAATCTTCTCTCTAGTGTTATTATAGGTCGCGAAATCAAAAACAAGCGTGAATATAGAGGAGTACTGAACCACGGCAAACTGGGGACAGAAAGAGAAAAAAGATGTTTGTGTGTGTTAGTGTATGTAATAAACACACACACATACACAAATATACATACATACAGTACATACATACATACATACACACACACACACACACACACACACACACACACACAGAGTATGTATAGGAAATCATGTAGTAGTCAAATTCTCAACCCACCATATGTGCTGGACTAATCATTTCCAGGACTCTATGCCAAGTGTAAAAAAAAAAAGATTTAAAGTCATTGCCACAGTAAGTATCAAAGTATCAAAGTTGCTCTACAGATTGCCCCTAACCACATCCTCAAAAGAGAGGGAGGAATACAGGTAGTCCTCAACTTATGACCACAATTGAACCCAAAATTTCTGTTGCTAAGTGTGATGTTTGTTAAGTGAATTTTGCCCCATTTTACGACCTTTCTTCCCACCATTGTTAAGTGAATCACTACAGTTGTTAAGTTAGTGACACAGTTGTTAAATGAATCTGGCTTCCCCATTGACTTTTCTTGTCAGAAGTTCACAAAAGGGGATCACATGATCCCCAGAATATTGCAACCATCATAAATACAAACCGGTTGCCCAGCGTCTGAATTTTGATCACCTGATCGTGGGGATGCTGCAATGGTCATAAGTGTGAAATATGGACACTTTTTTCATTGCCGATGTAACTTCAAATGGTCACTAAACAAACTGTTGTAAGTCGAGGACACCTGTATAAAAGAACACACACGCATGCATGCACACGCACACACATGGACAGGAAGAGCCATGATTGGAGATTAGACTCTGATAGCTTTGAAAACTACCCTTCAGATTTGGTCTCAAAATGTAACTAGCCAATATTGGGTTGCATAGAGCAGTGTTTCTCAACCTTGACAATTTTAAGGCATGTGGACTTCAACTCCCAGAATTCCACAGCCAGCAATGCTGGCTGTGGAATTCTGGGAGTTGAAGTCCACATGCCTTAAAATTGTCAAGGTTGAGAAACACTGGCATAGAGCATAGACTTTAAGACTTGTGGACTTCAGCTCCCAGAATTCCACAGCCAGCATAGCTGGCTGAGGAATTCTGGGAGCTGAAGTCCATAAGTCTTAAAATTGTCAAGGTTGCAGACCCCTGGCATAGAGCAGCTCTAAACCAAAAAACATGTGGCTATTCCATAAAGCGGTTGAAATTATCAGCCACACAGGCCACACACACTTCAAGTGTTGCTCTCACCTGTACATTTGCCCCAGCTACCGAGTCCATCAAGTTCAGAAAGAAGTCCTTCATGATGCGGAGGTTGTGGTCACTAATGCTCCCAGAATCATCGTATAAAATCACAGCATCCACACCAAAGACGCACTCTGGATGGACAAGAAGGAAGAAAGATTGAATAAGCCTAGCAAGTTCCTGTACGTTGGTGAGGAAATTTTTCTGGGTTTCCCATATTTGGCATAGAAATTTAACAAACAAACAAATAAATAAATATTCTTCACTCATTACAAAGAAAATTGATCTCGCTGCTTGGTAGCAGAATCTAAGGGAAATTTCGGGTATTTAACCCCTTTTTCCGTATGATCACTTCCCAAGTGGAAGCTAACATCAACGTCAGCTCAAGTTTATAACAGAATAACAGAGTTGGAAGGGACCTTGGAGGTCATCTAGTCCAGCCCCCTGCTCAGGCAGGAAACCCTATACCATTTCAGACAAGTGGCTGTCCAGTCTCTTTTTAAAAACCTCCAGCGATGAAGCACTCACAACTTATGAGAGCAAGCTGTTCCATTGGTTAACTGTTCTCACTGTGAGGAAATTTCTCCTTATTTTTATATTGGTTCTCTCCTTGATTAGTTTCCATCCATTCCTTCTTGTCCTGCTCTCAGGTGCTTTGGAGAATAGGTTGACCCCCTCTTCTTTGTGGCAGCCCCTGAGATATTGGAACTCTGCTATCGTGTCATTATGATGCTATCATTATACTGGTCAATTAAAATCAGGGATATTTTATCTTCTATCCTAACTCATAAATTACATTTCTGCAAGCCATGTCCAAGATACAGCCTGGAGGGACGTGTTACCATTCTCCCTGATTATCTGTGCATGATGGTTCCCTAAAGTTAATCAAAGGCAGCCTGACTGAAATATTATGGGAATATAAGTCCACTATACGTGGTGGGTATAGGATTGGTGAAGACTCTTTTAAGATTTACATGTCAAAGACTACTTGATACCTCCCAAAGTCATTCAAAAAAACCCAAAACCTTTGGAAGGAGATGTTTCAGTGGTGAAGAGATTCACATACAGGTAGTCCTCGACTTATAATCTTTCATTTAGTGACTGTCTGAAGTTACAGAGCTGTGGTGGCCAGTGGTTAGAATGTAGTGTTGCAAGCTAACTCACTGCTCACTCCAAGAGTTCGATTCTCACTGGCTCAAGGTTGACTCAGCCTTCCATCCTTCCGAGGTCAGTAAAACGAAGAGCCAGATTATTGGGGGCAATTTGCGGACTCTGTAAAGTGTTTAGAGAGGGCTGTAAAGCACTGTGGAGCGGTATATAAGTCTAAGTGCTATTGCTACAACAGCACTAAAAAAAATGACTTAGAACCAGTCCTCAAACTTACGACCGCCATGGTATCCCCACAGTCACGTGATCCAAATTCAGGCATTAATATGTGACAGTTCAGCATTCCAGGGTCACATGATTGCCATTTGCAACCATTTCCCAGCTGGCTTCCGATAAACAAAGTCAATGGATTTGCTTGACTGCCTGGTTCATTTAACCTCAGCAGCGATTAACTTAACAACTGAGGCAAAAAAAGGTTTGTAAAACTGTGTACAACTCCGTTAACAGCTACCTTGCCAAGCAATGGAAAATATGGTCTCAGTCACAGTTGTACTTTCAGAACTACCTGTAATGAATCTCTATCTCTGAAGTAATACTTAAATACCACTAACACCTTGCAGTAGCTCCAAGCAGCATTGTGAATGATGGGAGTTGTAGATTGTGTATATTTGAAAGGCCAAGTAGACCACTCCTAGGTAGACACCAAAGAAAAATGTGAAGTAATCTTTGCTGAAGCTGAATTGCATGCTTAATTCATCTCCTTTATTTCTTTGATTACAGCTAATCCTCGACTTACAACAGTTCATTTAGTGACCATTCATAGTTACAACAGCACTGAAAAAAGTGACTTTACGACTGTTTTTCACACGACCGTTGCAGCATCCCCATGGTCAAAATTCAGAGGCTTGGCAACTGACTCATATTTATGACGGTTGCAGTGTCAGGTGATCCCCTTTTGTGACTTTTTGACAAGCAAAGGCAATGGGGAAGCCAGATTCACTTAACAACCAAGTGTTACTAACAACTGCAGTGATTCACTTAACAACTGTGGCAAGAAAGGTCGTAAATGGGGCACTTAACAACTTTCTCGCTTGGCAACAGGAATTTTGGACTCAATTGTGGGCTTCAGGTTGAGGATTACCTGTGCATCCCAACCTGGTTTCTTATCATAGTTGGTTTGAGTAGGAACCAGAGTGAGATAGCTACTCTAGCAATAAATTGTGGGTGTCACAAGAGATCACCAATAATTATTTAATGTGCTATCATTGTCATTTTCACTGTCAAGGAGAAGAAGAATTCCTTACAGAATATTTTGCCTTGGCTAATTTGTGAAAGAGTTGGGTGCCATTTTTAAAATCTCTCAAGTAACAAAGATCTTGGCACAATCTAGCTTTCAAACCTAATGTGTAAATGTGATCTTCTCATTTGACCTTGGAAAGTTGGCTGGATCTTCTTCACATTTCCATCGAAGTCATTTAGAATATAGCAGATGCCGTTCAGATAATCGAGTTGCCCACAGCGTCGTTCCCAGGTGGGACCACAGGCCTGTGTGTAGGAAGAGTCAACACAAATAGCTCTTGTAATCTTCAGCAGAGTCAACAAGAATTCTCCATTATACCTCCAGAGCAGCTAAGCCTCTCTGAGCAATGAGCTTACAGCAGGGGTGTCAAACTGCCGGCCCGCAGGCCAAACTCGTCATCTGGAAGCCATGCCCACCCCATTGCCGGCAATGGCAAAACCAGCCCAATACGTTGTACGACGTCACATGACGTCGTGAGTTTGACATGTCTGGCTTACAGTCTCTGCAAACCAACATAGATTCTAGAATTCATACTAATATTTTTATTGTGCTTAGTTTGTCTTTTTACATTCTGCTTGACTCTTACTTACCATTATTTTGGATTCAGATGCTTCATCAGCAGCCAATGAAACACCCAAGGATATTCTAGGAATGTCTTTGGCATCTGAAAAGATAGAGCAGGGGGTTGGACTAGAAGACCTCCAAGGTCCCTTTCAACTCTGTTATTCTACTTGTCTCTATTTCACAGACTTATCACTTTCACACACACACATCTAACCAAGATGGCCTTTAAAAAAAAAAAAAGAATATCTCCTGATGGATTTTGTTGGTCTTATTTGTGGCTCAAATGCATTCTGCAACTTTGTCTGGCTAGGAGATTTTGGAAGGGATGTGCAGAGTAGAAGCGAGGACCCACACCCACATGTGCACTGCAGTGCATTAATGTCAGAAATTGCTCAAATCAAATGCTAATGCCTAAGAATGTACTTTCTAAAAATGATTTTACTATTATATTTCTAATCTGTCCAATAACTGACATTCTGCAAATTGATTGCAAAGGTAGCAAAAAATTAAAATAGAAATAATAATGTGTGGTTAATTAATAGCACAGGAAAGAATAATAAAAATCATTGTGTCCTACTTCCTGTGAGAACATCTAGTCTTTCTTATTTTTTGAAATTTATTCCCACCATAAGATTGCAATAATTCCCTGTCCTTGGAGGAGAGGAGACTGAGAAAATTAGACTTGGAGTCCTAATAGAATTATCTCATAAAATACAATCCCTAAGACTACAGTTAGACTGGATTCCTAAATTGCAATTTCTTTTTTTTCTTAATTATGGTTTGGTGACAAATCATAATTAACTGGGCTCACTGGCCTGCTAATCTATAATATACAAACTAAATTAGTTTCATGTAATATGCTAACAAAAATCAAACTATATTATGGCTTAGGGACCTATGTGAACCCAGTAACTTATGTAAAACCAGTTTAAGCTGACAATGCCAGTGTACTCTAAGAAACTCTCTTTTCTTAAGATAAAATGGGGAAAAAATCCCTATGTGGGAGAGTCAGAAATGTATTTTAGTTTGCACTTACGGTTGAGGACAATTGATTGGCATTTCTGTGTATCGTATGAGCATCGGAAAAGGGAACCTGTCCGATTGTTTGCAAAGGGAGCGCTCACTACCAACCTAAAGGGATGTGAAATAATGTTTTAGAATTAATCTTTAAATATTATTTTAGAATTAATAGTTGAGACCTGCAGATCACTTCAACAAAAACAGCGACCAATGTTCTTAAGGTAATCAGCTCCAGCCTCACCAGGAAGTGCCACCGGATCTTGTCTGGATAACACGATAGCCAAACTGGTCAGTTTTCTCCCCGAGGAAAATCACAGGAGCCTCAAAATCGAAGAGGCTGAAAGATGAAAAGCACTGAAGGCCTACAAGAGAGGAAGGCAGCAGAGAATCAATATTCCTGAACAGGGGTCTTCAAACTTGGCCTTTTTATGACTTGTGGACTTCAACTCCCAGAATTCCCCAGCCAGCGTGCCTGCATTTCGGACAAATGGCTGTCCAGACTCTTCTTAAAGACTTCCAGTGTTGGAGCATTCACCACTTCTGGAGGCAGGTTGTTCCACTGGTTAATTGTTCTAACTGTCAGGAAGTTTCTCCTTAGTTCTAGGTTGCTTCTCTCCTTGATTAGTTTCCACCCGTTGCTCCTTGTCCTGCCTTCAGGGCTTTGGAAAATAGCTTGACTCCCTCTTCTTTGTGGCAGCCCTTGAGATATTGGAACACTGCTATCATGTCCCCCCTCGTCCTTCTCTTCATTAAACTAGACCAGTGGTTCTCAACCTTTTTAATGCCGCGACCCCAATTGGTCGTAAGTCAAGGACTAAACCGGTTGTAAGTCGAGGACTAAACCGGTCATAAGTTGAGGACTACCCAACCTGTCATAAGTCGAGGACTTTCCCTGCCCGGGAGCGCCACGCATGCGTGGTTCCGCCCTCTGCGCCGGCCGAGGCGTAGCTGGCAAGCGGCAGAGACGGAGCAGGCCGACCACCAGCTGGCCCAGCCCAAGGGAGGTAAGGCACCCGCCGGAAAAGGGGGGAAAAAATGGCGGACAAAAAAAATGGCAGACAGCCTTGCTTGGCGACCCCCATGAAATGGTCGATCGACCCCAAATGGGGTCCCGACCCACAGGTTGAGAACCACTGAACTAGACATACCCAATTCCAGCAGCCGTTCCTTATATGCTTTAGTCTCCAGTCACCTAATCATCTTTATTGCTCTTCTCTGTACTCTTTCTAGAATCTCAACATCATTTTTGCATCGTAGTGACCAAAACTGGATGCAGTATTCCAAGTGTGGCCTTACCAAGGCATTGTAAAGTGGTATTAATACTTCACGAGATCTTGATTCTATCCCTCTGTTAATGCAGCCTAGCACTGTGTTGGCCTTTTTGGCAGCTGCAGCATACTGCTGGCTCATATTAAGTGATTGTCCACTAGGACTCCGAGGTCCCTCTCACAGTTACTACTATTGAGCAAGGTACCCCCTATACTATTGAGCAAATGTACCCCCTGTACCTTTGGTTTTTCTTGAAGTCCACAAGTCATAAAGTCACCTGCTCCCGAACATCTATTTTTCAAAAAGGAGCAGGAGAAGCCCGATGACCGTAATGGAGGTAGGATAGTGAATTATTCTTATATAGATAGTCCTCAGTGTACAACCACAATTGGATCGGAATGTCTGTCACAAGGCAGTCATTAAGGAAGTCATGCCTGATCTTATGACCTTTTTTGCTGCAGTCATTAAGCAAATCACTGTAGTTGTTAAGCGAATCCAGTTTCTCCCTTTGTCTTTGCTTGTACGAAGTCAGCTGGGAAGGTCGCAAATGGCGCTCATGTGGCCCAGGGGAGCTGCAAGCATCCTAAAGAGCAGGTGGTGGCGCAGTGGTTAGAATGCGATATTGCGGGCTAATTCTGCCGATTGCCAGCAGTTCGATTCTCACCGGCTCAAGGTTGACTCACCCTTCCATCCTTCTGAGGTCAGTAAAATGAGGATCCAGATTGTTGGGGGCAATATGATGACTCTGTAAACTGCTTAGAGAGGGCTGTAAAGCATTGTGAGGCAGTATATAAGTCTGTATAGCTGTTGCTATTGCTATCTACCCGATTCTGTAATAGCCTTGTTCCCTATGCCATCCGTCTGGTAATCTCACAAGATTCGTTTTTCTAGCTATGTACATGTATACATAACCCAAACTAGACTGTTGCTTCTCTGTGACATATAATATATGTGGGTATATGCATAATTCTGTATTTATTTATTTATTTATTTATGCCATATTTATGTAGTGTATATTGGAGGTGGCGACCCTTTGAGAGCTGAATGCAACAAAATTTCATTTTAATGTATGCTGTTTAGTGAACATTCAAAGTGACAATAACGTTATTATAATTATTCTATTCTATTGCTAAATATATGCCAGGAGAAATTTCCTGACAGTTAGAACAATGAATCAGTGGAACAACTTGCCTCAGGAAGTTGTGGCTGCTCCAACACTGGAGGTTTTTAAGAAAAGACTGGACTTCCACTTGTCTGAAATGGTATGGGGCCTCCTACTTAAGCAGGGGGTTGGACTAGAAGACCCCCAACATCCCTTCCAACTCTGCCAGATGCCAAGCACCCATATTTTGATTATGTGACTATGGGGATGCCTCGATAGTCCTAAGTGTGAGGATCAGTTGTTAGTCACTTTTTAAAATGCTGTTGTAACTTCAAATGGCCGCTAAACGAATGATCGTAAGTTGAGGGCTACCTGTAATGACATAGTAAAAATAGCAATGGCTGTCTGAAAGCAGAAGCACAAAAATGAACTGAGGGCACCACCAGTTGAAAAATCGGTGTGTTGCATAAACATGCCGAGAGGCATCTTTAAGATTGGACTGTCCTGAAAATGATGTTCAGCTGGTCCTCGACTTACACCAGTTCATTTAGTGACCATTCGAAGTTACAACAGAGAAAAGTGACTTATAACCATTTTTCAGACTTACAACTATTGCAGCATCCCCAGGGTCACATGATCAAAAGTCAGATGCTTCTCAACTGGTTCGTAATTATGACAGTCACAGTGTCCCAAGATCATGTGATCCCCTTTTGCAATCTTCTGACAAGCAAAGTCAATGGGGAAGCCAGATTCACTTAACAATCGTGTTACTAACTTAACAACTGCAGTGATTCATTTAACAACTATAGCGGGAAAGGTCATAAAATGGGGCAAAATTCATTTAACAAATGTCTCGGTTAGCAACATAAATTTTGGGCTCAATTGTATAAGTTGAGGACTACCTGTATATCATTGGGCGGAAACATTACCTATTTTGCTTACTCTGTATTGGTCACTGAATGCTAACCTCGCTTGCTCTACTGAACCAGCATTAGCTGCTCTTCTGATTCAATCTGTGGCCACTTCAGAGAGCTAGTCAGCCGGGTAAAACCCATAAACCAGAACAAAGAGTTGCCAAACAAATAACCTTTACTCTAGTTCCGTGAGTGTTAACATGAAAAGATAATTCACCGAGGTTGAATAATAATTATTTCCTTCCTTTGGCAACTTCCATGCAATGAGATTTTGTGGTATGTCATGGTGATGAGGTCACCAGCATTTTGAAGTGGAAGATACAGTTATCAAGGTGACTACTTGATATATAGCTACATGCGATTCGTAAAATAAATGGCAGCTAACGTATTGTGTCTGCTTGTGGACCTCCAATATGGATTTGTCCACTGTAAGAATATTCAGCTAAATAGATTTCATACTGATCAAGTGTTACTCTTGAGCAGGGAGCTGGTCCAGAAGACCTCCGAAGTCCTGAGGTAACTATTGTACACTGGTGTGTTCTGAGGCAGAGTTAGGCAATTTGATGTCCTCCAGGGTTTCTAGACCAGGGGTCCCCAACCTATGCGCTGCGGCCCACTCCTGGTTCAGCTCAAACCCAGTAAGCTGTTGGCCAGGATTTATTTATATTATTAATCCAATTTTTATTAATCCACTTGATATGGCCACATACCTATCCAAGAAACTTTTGTGGATCAGCAAAATAAAAACAAGTTTGACTTTTCATTAAATTAAAAAAAACAGATAAATCCAGATTATAAAAATCACAAAACCACTAATCATATGTATCCATATTACAGCCCCCATAATTAATTTTCTAGCTCCGGTGCCTGGGGGAATAGACAACTTTCACAACTTTATGAAAGGGCAACAGATTTGGGGCCATGCATACTTCAGGAGAGAGGCTGTTTTATGCTTTCTGAAGCCCACAGGGTGATTCTGTTTACCTAGGCCAGGGGTAGGCAACCTTGGCTCTTTTATGACTCATGGACTTCAACTCCCAGAATTCCTGAGCCAGCCATGCTGAGGGGAAAGGGAGAGGTTTCCAAGCTGAGCCATGTTGGCTCAGGAATTCTGGGAGTTGAGGTCCACGAGTCATAAAAGAACCAAGGTTGCCTAACCCTGGCCTAGGCTACCTGAAGCACTCTGAGAATACGGCTAGGAATGGCAGTCCTGCAAATGGTCCCAGGCCATGTAGGGCTTTAAAGGCAATAAGCAACATGTTGAATTGCATGCAGAAGCCTATGAGAGCCACAGCAGTTCACATAGTTATGGTGTTACATGAGCATACTGGAGTGGCCAAAACCACACATGTCCCTGATTCTTGACTAGCAAGAGGTCGTTTGTTCAATAGTAATTTTATTAAAGATTATAATTACATCAGTTAAAAACTCATACAAACTAAAAAAAAATAGAAGAATATAAAGAAAGTGTAGAAGGTGCAAAAAAAGGAAAAAAGTGGAAAAAAGAATGTAGTAAAAGAGAAGAAAATAAATATATAAAGTGATTTCCTAACTTCATCACCAGCATAAATAATTTTAGCAACATTACCTCCTCTTAAAATACAACAAACGATCTATTCTTTCCATATCCCATCTCTTATCTATACACAAATCCATAAAGCATCAATCTAGTGTCAGCAAAAGCCCATTAAAGACTACCAGAGAGAACAACGTACTTATTTTAAACTTGATCAAATAAACCAACTTTATATTCCTTCCTTTTACTACTAAAAACCTTAATCTTTAGTCCATTCAAATCATGTTGTAGAACTTGTTTTCTTTTCATTTTTTTTCTTTGTCCCTTCTCATGAGATTCTTCAAAATTTTAACAAGCCTCTTTTGTAAATCCAAGATAGGAAAATTATCCAGGTGATTCTCATGGTTAATTGTTTGTATATTTCTTTCAATTATTAAAAATCAGCTGTATTTCCAGTATAACACTTTTTCCATGTCATTCTTGTATCCTATCATTTGTAAATCCACTTTCAACTCATATAATAATAATAATAATAATAATAATAATAATAATAATAATAATAATAATAATAATAATAATAATAATAATAATAATAATAATAATAATAATGTTGGAAGGGACCTTGGAGGTCATCGAGTCCAACCCCCTGTTCAGGCAGGCAGGAAACCCTACACCATTTCGGACAAATGGCTGTCCAGTCTCTTCTTAAAAACTTCCAGTGTTGGAGCATTCACCGCTTCTGGAGGCAGGGTGTTCCACTGGTTAATTGTTCTAACTGTCAGGAAGTTTCTCCTTAGTTCTAGGTTGCTTCTCTCCTTGATTAGTTTCCATCTGTTGCTTCTTGTCCTGCCTTCAGGCGCTTTGGAGAATAGCTTGACTCCCTCTTCTTTGTGGCAGCCCCTGAGATATTGGAACACTGCTATCATGTCCCCCCTCGTCCTTCTCTTCGTTAAACTAGACATATCCAATTCCAGCAACCATTCCTTATATGTTTTAGCCTCCAGTCCCCTAATCATCTTTGTTGCTCTTTTCTGTACTTTTTCTAGAGTCTCAGTATCTTTTTTACATCATGGTGACCAAAACTGGATGCAGTATTCCAAGTGTGGCCTTACCAAGGCATTGTAAAGTGGTATTAATACTTCACGTAATCTTGATTCTATCCCTCTGTTAACTTTTCGTAGAGGCAGATGTCACTATTAATATTAACCTCTGAGCCCATTTTCAAAAATATTCTAATGTTAAAATATTTTGCTTGAGCCAGGACTTGAAAGTCAAGTTTGTGTTCTTCTCTTTTAAT
This sequence comes from Protobothrops mucrosquamatus, assembly GCF_001527695.2. Taxonomy (NCBI): domain Eukaryota; kingdom Metazoa; phylum Chordata; class Lepidosauria; order Squamata; family Viperidae; genus Protobothrops; species Protobothrops mucrosquamatus. The sequence continues at coordinate 1,188,820 of NW_015386398.1, forward strand.
TGTTTAATTGTAATTGACTTTCTATTCACCTTTAGTTCCCTTAGTATTGATTTTAAAGTCTTATTAAAAAAAAAAAAATTCCCAGAGGAAGATTATCAAGCAGTGTGATTAGTACTACTCAGGGCACAATGGCGGTTAAGTATTCATGTTCTCCAGAGTGGTTGAAGGTGTCATGTGAATACACCCAATAAAATGGATCATATGCTTTGAACATACAAAATATCCAGATAAACTCCTAGCTCTCTCTGGCTGCATTAGAACAAAGCTTTCACTTTTTCCATTTAATTTCATTTCATCTTTTTTTAACCACAAAATGCACTTTGTTTTGCTGCACATATGAAGACAGAGGAAAGTGGCTACATTTGAAACATCTTCCCTGCCCCCAATTCCTTCAGAATTGATAAATCACATATTTTTCTTTTCCACAAATCTCAATCTCTTCTACAGGTACCCTATAGACAGACAATTTGATTTCAGGTTTTTTAAAGCCCCTTACTTTTAAAGCCCACAAAAAGCATCAGAATTATATGTTAGAGAGAAGAAGTCCATTATTGCAAATAACTCTTTCACTTTCTTTAATGATTCACAGCAGTCCTTTCTCAGAAAATCACAGGGCTGCCTTAGAAATGAACTCCCAGGCACATAAGTCTCCGTGCTGTCTACATCTCTGTGACTTTTCTTGAGCAAGATGCCCTCGGTGCCCAGTAGTGACCCATCTTGTGTCACAAGAGCCCAAGCTGAAGCAGATGACGGGCACAGTTAAAATAAGCAGCATGTCTGCTCATAAAAAAAGCAAATGAACTCGCTGTTCCTTTTTGGTTGCCTGGATAATAAGGTCAGCAAGAACAGGAAAGAACCAGAGAAGCAGTCAATAGAGTTGCAAGCTCTTCTGAAGGTCTAAAGCAGGGGTAGGCAACCTTGGCTCTTTTATGACTCGTGGACTTCAACTCCCAGAATTCCTGAGCCAGCCATGCAGAGGGGAAAGGGAGAGGTTTCCAAGCTGAGCCATGCTGGCTCAGGAATTCTGGGAGTTGAAGTCCACGAGTCATAAAAGAGCCAAGGTTGCCTACCCCTGTTCTAGAGCAGGGCTTTTCAACCAGTGGTACGGGTACCACCTGTGGTACATTGGCACCTGGCAGGTGGTACGTGACCATCCTAGAAAAGTGGTAGCGGGGGAGGGGAATGAGCTGAACCAGTGGCAGCACCACACAAGCCTGAGCGAGAGTCGGCTGGAGCTGCAGGGCTGTCAGGGCTCAGCGGAAGCGCCAGGATCAGCGCCAGGCTCCAGCTGGAGCTCAGCGCCAGGCAGCGCTGATCCTGGCGCTTCTGCTGAGCCCAGAAGCGCCGATCAGCTGGAATGTTGCAGCATCTCCAGCGTCTTGTGATTTACATTCAGATGCTTGGCAACTGATTCATATTTATGACGGTCACAGTGTCCCAGGGTCATGTGAAATGACCAAAACCTGCTGCAACCACCCAGCAGACAGAGGGAATAAAAACCAAACACCCCCCCACCCCACCCCCGCTGCCAATCCTCAACAGAAATGCTCACAACAATGAAAACCTCGGACAGGAGGAAGAGCGCCACCGGGCGGGCCGGCAGGTGTCTTGCTCGGCTGTGCCTTGGGGGGCACTTTTTTCAGTGCTATTGTAACTTCGAACAGTCACTAAGCGAACTGTTGTAAGTTGAGGATTACCTGTACTTCATCACTTTTTTCCTTTTCCTTTTTTTTTTTTTTTTTTTTTTTTTTTGGTCATCACGTTTTTGACACCTTGCTAGGTGACTGGTGGTACTCAGATATTGCCATATCCTAAAAAGTGGTACAATGGGTGAAAAGGTTGAAAAGCCCTGTTCTAGAGGCTTTGATCAAGGAGAGCAATGCAGGACGTGTCAGGCTCCAAAACGAGCTGAGTTACTCCAAAGCAATTTCCTTTATTGTTCCTCTTGCCAAACTAAAGCAAACAACAAGCATCAATAAAGATATGTTCTGAGAACTTCTGGGGAGGAGCTGTCCTGAGCCTCTTCATCCCAACCAAATTATCTAAACTTCCAATGAAGGGGGATATTTGTAGCTCAGGGTTGAAATGAGGGGTCCTTGGTACTCTCTGAGCTGGCTTGTTTTCTTGCAGACATTTCATTACCCTAACTAGGTAACATCATCAGTGCTAGTAAGGAGTGCCGTTTGCTGTCGGTTTATATTCTGGTGTCTTGCCTGTCTGCGTGGGTGGGGGCAGTCTTAGGGATTCTTTGGTTGGGCTGTTTACTAATGGCTCTGTGGCAGTTTCTTGATTGGGGTATTGCTTACTTGATTGTTGGTCTGAAGGTGACCTTGGAGTTAATCTATGCTGAAATTAATGAACACCAACTGGTAGTCAAAAGACATGAAAAAAATTCTTTAATTTCACAACAGATTTAACCATAGTTTCAATTGGGAAAATGTGACAATCCTAATCTAGGTCAAATCCAAAAATGCCAGGGAATTTCTAGAAGCCTGGCACTCTGACAAATCAGCCATCAATAGACACATGGACACTAACAACATCTATAGATTATGCAAAAGAGACAATCAAGCAGTCCAAAAGAGAATAAGACCTCAGCACCAGTAATCAGCACTCAGATCAGCATAGATTAACTCCAAGGTCACCTTCAGACCAACAGTCAAGTAAGCAGTACCCCAATCAAGAAACTGGCACAGAGCCATTAGTAAACAGACCAACCAAAGAATCCCTAAGACCGCCCTCACCCACCCAGACAGGCAAGATACTCATATCTAAACTTCGCTGTCTCTTGGTCCTCTGGAATGCAGCCCCTCCCGGGAATCCAGACTACATTCCACCATATTCTGGCAAAGAGCAGCTAAAGGCATCATATTTTTTACTTGGTGAATTGCTCAAACACCAACACTGATAGAACTTAGGCCACACAGGCAATCTTGCCCCACACTACACAACTATTCACAAGTGAGCACTAAAACATACATGTCCCATCATACATTATATAAACACAATTGCTCTGTAGTTTAGGGACATGTTGTATAAATTTTCAGGACTGTAATCTCTGTCCCCCCATCTAGTATTTTCTTCTCCTATGTGAGCCACGTATCTTTTTGATTGTAGAAGCATCAAAATATGTTAAATAAACAAGTAAATAAATATTGCTTAGGGGGACAGCTTGCAAAGATTCCTCTAAAAAAATTGGCTATTTGAAGTATGGGACATATTGGAATTAGGCCCAGATAGATCATTTCAGTCTGAGGGGTAATATCCTTGAATTTTCAAAATAAATCCTTAGTGAAAGAGAATCTATAGGTAGTCCTCACTTAACAACCAGTTGTTCAGTGACTGTTGGAAATTACAATGCTGCTGAATGAGACTTACGACCGATCCTCGTAGCTCAGGCTCACCGTTATGACAGTTGCAGTGTCTCATAATCATTTGATTGCCATCTGTGACCTTCACTGATGGCTCTGACAAGCAAAGTGAAGGAGAAGCCAGCAAGAGGTCACAAATCAGTTGCTTGATGTCACCTTTAACAACTGTAGGCGACTTGCTTAACAATGACAACCAGAACTGCTGCAACCGTCTTTGTAAGTCTGTGCAGTCACATGACATCGCAGTTTACAATCAGATCTCTTAGCGATGGAGTTACCAGTCTCATTAAACAAGGACTATCTGTATTTCCCCCCCTCTATCTATCTATCTATCTATCTATCTATCTATCTATCTATCTATCTATCTATCTATCTATCTATCTATCTATCTATCTATCTATCTATCTATCTATCTATCTATCTACCTACCTACCTACCTACCTACCTACCTACCTACCTACCTACCTACCTATCTATCTATCTCTTTTGAGCGTGTAGAAACAAACAGAAAGATTTTTTTGTGTATGCTCAGTAATATTACCCCTACAAGGCTTTTAGGAGTTTTGTTCTGGAGATAATGGGATGTGAAGTCTTCTGGTTGAGTTGGACTTAAGATCATGTTTGGAATTGCTGCCAATGCCCTTATGGCGTCCACTGATAGCCAGGAGTGACCCAGTTCTGATGGGGAGGGTCAGGCAAATACATCTACAGGAGCTCTGTGAAGAATATTTGGGCTGAAATGCCTGGGGCATTTCTTGTTATGTGATTTGGGATAGGCTTTGAGGAAAGAGTTGTCTGCTCTGTTAGTCTTTGGATCCAGGTCCTTCCTGGGTTGTTAAGGCAGCCAGAAAGGTGACCTGTAGTTGGATCTGAATGGACCCAAAAACTTTCCATCCATACTTAGATGGAGTAGCACGTCCTCACTCAAAAGTAGCATATAATCTGAAGATCCTTCGGACTCAACCTACTCAAGGGGGACTTAGTTCACCTCCATCTGATGTATCAGTTCCACCCTTTTTGGTCTAGGAGACACTTTGGACTGTCATTCACATCCTAGTCACCTCAGAACTTGACTACTGCAATGACTGTGCATGGGGCTGCCCTTGACAACCATTCAGAAACTTGAATCAGTCCAGACCGCAGCTGTGCGGTCAGTGATGTGTATGCCTCAATATGCCCATGTACTACCCTCGCTCTACAAGCTGCAGTGGTTGCCAGTCTGTTTCTGGGTGTGAATGAAGGTGCTGGTTATTGTTAATAAAGTCCTACATGGCATAGGCCCAAATTATATGACTGTCTATCTCCCATGGTTTCCATTTGGGCATTCTATATTGGCAGAGTTGCACATTCTAGGTACTTTCAATTAACAATGCCATCCACTGGGACCCAGGAAGTGTGCCTTCTCTCTGTTGTGGTGCCTGGCCTTTGGAATGATATCCCACACCCCATCCTCCAAAATTCATTGATGTTCCATAAAGCCTTAAAGACCTGATTAGTCTCCTTGATCTTGAGATGAGACAGGAACCCCCTTGCAGGCATTTGCTACTTTTGTTTTCTATCTGAATATTTGCCTGGATCCCACCCTGATTTATTATTTGTGAACTACCCAGTCAGAATTGGATGGTGTCCAAATTGAATAAAACAAATAACATATAAATAAAAAAATAAAATATCCATATTCAGATGAAAGTGGTACAACCTGCTCTTTTTTACCTTTTTTACCTATTCTTACTTTAGAATTCAGAGAAGTAATCAAAAATGGCTTAGAATAAAATATCAATCAACACAAGTAAAAACTGTTATAAAAATATGCAGAATAAAACCCGATAGGTTAAGTACAGTAGAGTTAAAAATGGAATGCAAATGACATTGGATTAAAAATAGAATTTACTACATAAAAAGAAGCCAAAGCATTTTATTTTGAAGTATATCAAATCTGAAATGGCTGTTTTTTATGATATAATATAGGCTGTTTCAAGTGTTTTGAAAATATTTTACTCTGTAAATTATTGTTCCAAGTTCAAAATACTGCTAGAATGTTCAGTACAGCAGTTTTGATCTCAGAATGGGAAATTTCATCCTCAAAACAGTTTGAAATCATATGTGTTTTACACACCCTTCCTGGAAAATTATTGTATTTAAAAGCTAGTGCTATCTTTTCCTTCTATTTGGTCTGGCGTCACAAGTTCTTAGCTGCTGTCCAGGATTAGGTTAAGATACTTAGAGCGCTCCAGATTAAATCAGAGTTCATTAGGATGAAATACTGTGTCCTTTTTCAAGCATGTAACGTTGAAAGACAGATATAAATTGATGGCATTATTAGACTACATCTTTCATGTTCTGAATAACATGACATTTTATAAAGTCTTGGAATGTTCCTTATGTTATAATCGCCTCAGGCAGTGATTTTTGCATAATTCTGTAGAAAGAGTTAACGGAGCTCAAAAGCAATCCCCTATTTTAATAATTGTCTTGAAAACTCCTTAGGCAGAAAACAAAACAGGCTGTCAGTGAAAATTAATTCCGGAGCTGGGGACAATAGACAACACTCCTTTCTAATGCTGATTTCTACCTTACGTATTGAAGAAATATTAATTTTATAAAAACTGCTCAGATCAGGTAAGATGTAGGAAGCACTCCTTCAAACATCAGTGAATTTAAACAAATCTAACCACACCATTGTCTCTCAGCCTCGCTTGTGTGGCTCAGTCTAGGAGCATTTAACCTACTTTACAGAGCTTGATAGAAGGGCTTAAGTTGAAGCGATATTTAGCGATCCTCTCATTGTTCAGCCAGTGCAAAACTTAAGAACAGCTTCTGTGCTAATATTACCTTTTCCTTTTTCCGAAATACCAGTAGGTGATCCTTACTGAAATTAATTCAACAGCATCTAGGCTCTCCATTTTGCGGGGGATGTCCAACCCTTGCAACTCAGCCTTCTTTACTTTGGATGGAAATTATCAAACCTCCCCAGCCAATTCTCCCATTCTGGATGAAAGATACCAGATTTACCTAGCCTTTCATAGATTTCAGAGCATTTTCTAGCTTGGGGGTTGGGGAATTATTACTCCTTTATAGAACTAGATTGGTTGTATAAAGGAGTAATAATTCCCCAACCCCCAAGCTAGAAAATGCTCTGAAATCTATGAAAGGCTAGGTAAATCTGGTACTTCTCAGGTCACCTGTTGCCCTGTTCCTGAGCCACCAAACCCAACAGGGCTCTGCTACGTACCGCAGCCGAGGCAAAGAAGGAACACGGCTTGGTAGAAGAACTTCACTTTGGTGACAGGACCCATAATGTGTGGCTTCACCTCTCTGGAGCCTCTTCACTGATTCCTCTGCCTCTCACTTCCTTTTCTTCGTACACCAATATATATTTCCTCCCAACATTCTTAGTTCTTCCAACTTCTGCTTTGGCCCTCCTTTGTGCAATCTCTATCTGAAGTATTACTAAATCACTTCCTGTGGTATATTGAGCACCAGAGTGGTTATATGGCCCCTTTTTCCTCCTGACCAGAGTGTGCTTAATGCTGTAGGCCTGTGATAGCGAACCTTTTAGAGACCGAGTGCTCAAAAACCAGCCCCACCTGCCCCCGCTCCACTCCCGCTCCGCCCCATCCCACTTTCTCTGCCTCCGCTCTGCCCCCAGACCCGCCCACCCCCAGCCTCCATGGCCGCCGCAGATTGCCCAGGTGGCCCAGCAGCGCCATGGCAGCCATGCCCTCCACCCACGCCCCACAGCATCATCTGTGCACGACAGGGCACAAGGGCGGAGTCTTGTCCCTGCTGCCCGACTGCCATGTCCTTGGCTGCGCTGCTCATGCCGGCTGTGCTCGGGGGCGACTCTCCTCTGGGGGGGGGCTGCTGGTGAGGAGGGGACCATGGGCGGAGGTGGGGCTCTGGCGACAGCGTGAGTGCCCACAGAGAGGGCTCTGAGTGCCACCTCTGGCACTCGTGCCTTAAGTTCGCCACCACTGCTGTAGGCTGACAATGGCAGACCTAAGACACACATGTTACAGGTGACACGGCAGGCTATTTTTTTGGTGACATGGCAGGCTTCTGGACCCTCTGGAAGTCACTCAAGAGGGCTCTGCTTGTGTGGCATCTGAGGTCTCCAAAAATTATGTGAGCATCCCTGCGCAGCTTTTGGAGTTTCCAGAGACCCTGCGAGAACAGGACCCTCTCATGCGATTTTCAGAGTCCAGAGAGGAGGTCCTGAGAGGTCTCCATTGTCCGGTCTTTGTGTTTCAGTGTGTGCGATACAGCAGCAGAGGTCAAGGTAGGCATTTTCTAAGGTTTGCCATTACTGCTATAGGCGAACCTAGTGGGCAGAACTCTCACAGGCAATGCTGGTTTCGTTTCTACAATTCTATCCTAGGAAAATTTTGTTTGACGGGTGTTAAGAAAAATTGACAGGGAATCCTATCAATGCCTCTTAGACAAAATTGCCAACTAGGTTCTCTGCTGTTCAAAGGCACTGGTCCTTGACTTGCGACTACAATTGACCCCAACATTTCCAAGCAAGACAGTTTTTGAGCTTTGCCTCATTTTACGACCTTTCTTGCCACAGTTGTAAAGTGAATTATTGCAGTTGTTAAGTTACTAACACAGTTGTTAAGCGAAGCTGGCTTCCCCACTGATTTTCCTTGTCAGAAGGTCGCAAAAGCTGATCACATGACTCCAGAACACTGCAACGGTCATAAATACAGGCCAGTTGCCAAGCATCTGAATTTTGATCACGTGACCATGGGGATGCTGCAATGGTTGTAAATGTGAAAAATGGTCATAAGTCACTTTTTTCAGTGCCGTTGTAACTTCAAACAGTCACTAAACGAATGGTTGTCAGTCAAAGACTACCTGCATCCTAAAGATGGATATTGGCAGGTAAGCTTTCTAGCAATGGCGTTGCTCAAGTTCTGGTTAAAAAACAAAACTAACTAGAACTTCAGTCTGATTTACTGAATAGGCCTAATTTCATTTCTTTCCACAAAAAGGGCCAAATTTACTCTGCTGCTGCAGAGTAATCAGCTGAAGGAATCACACAATTTTTTGGAACATACGACATCTGCTTCCTGGCAGGGACAACTAAATTCACAGGAAACAAAAAGCTAACCTTCCAAGAATAAAGCTATAAAGGAATAATCTGGGAGTTGAAGTCTACAGGTCACAAAGGGCCATAGTCGCCCACCTCTGTCTTAAGGGAATACTCTTGAGGCATCCATTTTACTTAACCATTAATATCTTGCTACAATAGCACACTCTACCTCAGTTGCCATAAATTTGCTGAGTCCATCCAGAGAACTATTTAGAGCGATGTTCCCAAATCTGAAATTTTATTTTTAAGGGATCTTTTGAAAAGATAATTTCCTTTCTATAAATCTAACGACACAGCTGTTCATGTGTAATTGATGTGACTATATGGCTGTAAACTAAGCAAGCCTGAGTATAAAATATGTTGATTTTATTCTAGGCCCATTAGGCTAGTCATCTATCTTTTTTGTGTTTTTAAATCTGTATATTTATCTATTTAAAAACATTTTCCTTGTTTAAAGAGCTCTGGACTGGTGAGTAGCAGAAGCTTCAATTATCACATGATATACTTAAAAACGCTGGGCTGAAAGAAACTATCTCAGGTAGTCTTCGACTTACAACCATTCATTTAGTATTGGGAAAGTCTTATTTTCCACTAACAATCACGTTGACTGCTGCAGTTGATATGAAGCATGTGATCCTATTAGCTCTGGTTAATGAGCTATGCCCAAGTAATCCTGCCTCCATACAGATAATCCTCAATTCACAACCATTTGTTTAGTGACGGTCCAAAGTTACAATGGCACTGAAGAGTGACATATGGCTGTTTTTTCACACTTAGGACTGTGACAGCACCCCCATGGTCCTGTGATCAAAATGTAGACCCTTGGCAACTGGCATGTATTTATGACTGTTGCGGTGTCCCAGAGTCACGCGATTCCCCCTTTTGCGATCTTCTGACAAACAAAATCAATGGGGAAGCCAGATTCATCTAGCAACCGTGTTACTAATTTAACAACTGCAGTAATTCACTTAAAACTGTGGCAAGGTCGCAAAATGGGACAAAATTTGCTTAACAACTGTCTTGTTTAGCAGCAGAACTGCTGGGTTGAATTGTGCTCCTAAGCCGAGGACTATCTGTACAAGATTATTTGTATCTGGCAAACGTTACCCTACACAAAACTTACAGCAATGGGATGTAATAGCCAGCAGGAAAATAGAGAGAGCTGACTAACCAAGCCAATTTAAAGTTATTTTATTTTTTTCACAAAATCCCAAACATCCTCAAATTTAAATGGTGAATCAAACCCCTCTTCCCCTTGGCAAGTGCACCCACCCACCCACCCCCACACACACATATCGTCCCCTTGCCTTCACCCCCCCCTCCCCAAAGTCTGGCAAGTTCTTTCAGTCTGTCGCTGGGTTGAACTCTATCCCTCGCGCTCGGCAGAACAGGAGGTGGGTTCCGATCATGTGTAGAGATCAAAATCAATCCGCTTGGAATTGTAGAACGGGCCCTCGGAATTATCCGCCTTCCGGCAGTAAATCCCATCAGGGAAATAGCCTTGGGATACCCAGTCCTGAAGAGACAGAAAAGAGAATTTGAAAGAAAAGAGAGAAGGATAGCAGGGAAAAGGAGAAAAGGAAAGAAAACAGGCTATGCTAGAGAGAAGTTCCCCGAGGATGGGCTCCAGCACGAGTCTGAAAGCTCAGAAGTCAAAAACTCTAGCTCCGGTGACCGACCCAGATGGGATCCTGTGACATTATCCTGGGACACGTATATATCCGCCTTCATTCATGAAGGAAAACAGACCCATCTGGCATGCAACTTCACGAGAGAGGCAACCAATGTCGAAGAGGGTCCCTTAATTGGCAGCCTTATCAAAAGGGTCAACCTGAAATGCACTCAGCCAATATGGGATCTGATAGGACCATATTAGAACAAATCAAACCGTGTTAATCACAAATGTTTTGCTAATAAAGGACTGGAAGATCATTTATCACAGATCTGGTATTCCAAGGCAACCGAATGCTGCGCACCATTTCTGATCCTACACTCAAAACTGCCAATATGCTGCCCTAGGTTTAGGTTACTTTTAAATTCTAATAAGGAAATCATCGTTCACAGGGTGTCAGGAAAAGAACCAGATTCTAAAAGATGCACATGGGGTGTGTTACTATGAAATTGGGGGCAGTGATGCTGTATCAATCAAAACTAATTCTCAAGCACCATCCCCACAGCAAATGTACTGTCCAGAAAGAAATTCTGACTAAGGAAATAAATTACAACCATGAACAATGTAAATGTGACAAGTGATTAAAAATCCCTCTGATGCATAGGGTTGTCAGTATGGAAATCTTCCTAGGAACAGGCTTTCCTTCTCACAATTGCCAGGAAGAAAGGCCAAAATAATGTGCACCAACAGAAGCCTTCTTCCATCAGTACAGATAGTCCTCAACTTACGACCACAACTGAGCCCAAAATGTATGTTGCTAAGTGAGAAATTTGTTAAGTGAGCTTTGCCCCATTTTACGACTGTTCTTGCCACAATTGTTAAATGAATCAGTGCAGTTGTTAAATTAGTAACACGGTTGTTAAGTGAATCTGGCTTCCCCATTGACTTTGCTTGTCAGAAGGTCGCAAAACGGGATCACATGACCCTGGGACACTGCAACCATCATAAATTGAGTCAGTTGTCAAGCGTCTGAATTTTGATCAGATGACCATGGGGATGCTGTTATGGTTCTAAGTGTGAAAAATGGTCTTTTTTTCAGTGCCACTGTAACTTCGAACAGTCACTAAATGAACAGTTGTAAGTCAAGGACTACCTGTATTCAATGTAAATCAAGTTTTATATACAATTGCAAAATCAAACAACCAGTAACACTAAATAGATGGCAATCAAAATGAATAGAATTGTAGAAAGATGCACTTTTTAAAAGTCACTTGGGAAAAAAGAAAGATAAATGAGATATAAGAGAAGGGAAAAGGATATCTGCACCAATGGGGGGGGGGGGGGGAAATGACATTAACAGGATAGTGAATAGAGAAAAACAGATACAAAGTGAGGAAGTGAACAAGAAGTTCATCTATCGTCCTTTGGTCTCTTACCTGCATCTGAGAGCTGCTGAAGGGTCCATAAAGTTCAGATGTGTTTGTGTTCTCCCACTTATATTCCCACATCACCTCAGAGAGTGTGTTATCATCACTCTCCCCACGCACCTGACTTCCTGTAGTTGGAGAATAAGCACATATGTCAGAAGAAATTTTCCTAAATTTCCTAATAAAAGACACCTACCCCCCCCCCAAACATCAGACAGTTAAGCCAGCGTTTCTCAACCTTGGGAACTTTAAGATACGTAGACTTCAACTCCCAGAATCCCATGCTGGCTGGGGGTTTCTGGGAATTGAAGTCCACACTTGTTAAAGTCCCCGAGGTTGACTTTAAATACTGAATTAAGGATTTGTTGAGTGTGTTAGATGAGGGGTTGTATGCTTTCCCAAATAAGCTCTTGACACACAGCTTTGCAAGTTTGAAAGGAAATTTCCCCTTGACAGAGTGAAAAACACTCCAACAAGTGACCCCTCGCCTGCTGTGATAGAATTCAGCAAACCATCTCGACTGTGTGTTTCCAATCCAGCTCCTCCCAGAACACTGTTGCCCCGCCCACCCCGGACACTCACCTGATGATGTCTTCTCCCCTAGTTTGGCTTCATCGATCTCCTCAGCAAACATATCGAGTTCCGGTTCAGCAGAGGAAGGAGCCGCAGGAGGTTGCTGCAAAGCCCGGAGTCTCACGGCCAGCTTCTCCCGGGTTTCCTGGTAGATCTCATAGACCCCCCGTGCTACCATTTGGTCAGCCAGCCCTGACAGCTGTTCCAGCTGCTCTTTCCGCTCAGGTGACCCAGGCTTCTGGGGATCCTCTTCCTCGGCTGGATCAACTTCATCTACTTTGAGGCGGGACCAGGGCCTCCGCTGACGTCCACTACTTTTGGGGCCACCCTTGTCTCCAAACCTTTGAATGGCTCTAGCTACCGTCTCACCAGGTAACATTAAGTCTACCATCCTTTCCAGAAGTTCTTTCTTCTCCAGAGGTGTCCGGCCTACTTCAAGATCATCATCATCGTCGTCGTCATCATCATCCTCTTCATCGTCTTCCTTGTTATCTGCAGAATTGAATGATTTCTTCTGTCCGGGAGGCTGTTCCTTTATCTTGACCTGGTGAAAATCAGAAAAGCATAGATAAGGTAAAGGGAAAAAGCGAGAGAGAGATATATATATATATATTTGGGCCGACAGGGTGCGCCGGGACATACATATATATATATATATATATATATATATATATATATATATATATATATATATATATATATATATATATATATATATATATATATATATATATATATATATATNACTCCTTCCTTCCCTGTCCTAGTGGTTTTGCTGTGCTGTGTTCCCTGTCCCCCTCCTTTTTCCACGCTCCTCATTTACATACCAGTTGTTATCCCTTAGTCTATGGGGCCACTTTATCAACCTCTCATACTCTCTCTTTACTTCCATTCTCCCCTCTTCTACATCCACACGATCCTCGCTCTTAACGTTGTTATCCCATGTCTCCTCTATTTCTCTCCCCCCCCCCCCGTCTACAATGCTTTCAATCTCCGTATTAACTTGGACACCACCACCGCCCTCATCTGGTGGCCCTATTGTGGCGTGTTCTCTATCCTCTTCCTCTTTTCCATGCCCCTCATTCACATACCAGCTGTTATCCCCCGTTCCATGGGGCCGCCTCTCCAACCTCTTAGACCCTCTCCTTACCTCCATTCTCCCCTCTTCTACGTTCACACAACCATCGTTCATACAGTTGTTACTCCGTGTCTCTCCTGCTTCTTCCCTCCCTCTGTCTTCGATACTTACAACCTTCGTACTAGCCCAGACGCCAACGCCGCCTTCGTTTCCCTTTCCATGTTCCTTTCTTACGTTCTTATTCTTATTTCTATGAGGTTGTACCTCCAATCCCTCCATTTCCCTTTTATCCACTCTATCCACCAGTCAATCGTCCCTATAGTTATTAGTCCATCCAGACTCAGTTTTCCTCCTCCCCCCATTTTCGATGCTCTCAGCCTCCGTGTCGTCTCCAGCACTCAGAATGTCACTCCATTGTCCTCGCTGGTGCGGATGGGCCGTCATTGAGTGGTGAGTCGGTCCGGTCGCCCTACTGTCCCTTAGGTACCTCCGGGTCGCTGTTGCTTCAAGCCAGCCCCTCCCCTTGTCCTCAGCACCTTCATGTTTCTGCGCCTCCTCCTCGGCAGTGCACGCGCGCGCCCCTATCCGCTGTGCTGCTCCTCGGGAGCGCGCGACCACCCCCAAAGCGGAGTGGTTACAGCTGTTGTCTCCTTGTATGTTGTTGGGGGGTGTTGTTTCCTTTAGGTACATTGGACACGCTGGGAAGTGCAATGGAGGTCCCAATCCGCATGGTGTTATTCCCTTTCTACTCAGTGTTCTCTCCGCATGGGTCTCCAATACGCAAACGGGAGAGGGGGTGGTGATGGAAATGTCAGTGGGTTTTTCCTTGCTGTCAAGCTGCTTGCTCCGTGATGGTCACATTTGACGCTGAGAGCGTGGGAGGTGCAGGCTCGACCATCATGGAGCACGGACTGGTGGATAGAGTGGATAAAAGGGAAATGGAGGGATTGGAGGTACAACCTCATAGAAATAAGAATAAGAACGTAAGAAAGGAACATGGAAAGGGAAACGAAGGTGGCGTTGGCGTCTGGGCTAGTACGAAAGTTGTTAAGTATCAGAGATGGAGGGAGGGAAGAAGCAGGAGAGACACGGGGTAACAACTGTATGAACGATGGTTGTGTGAACGTAGAAGAGGGGAGAATGGAGGTAAGGAGAGGGTATAAGAGGTTGGAGAGGCGGCCCCATGGAACGGGGGATAACAGCTGGTATGTGAATGAGGGGCATGGAAAAGAGGAAGAGGATAGAGAACACGCCACAATAGGGCCACCAGATGAGGGCGGTGGTGGTGTCCAAGTTAATACGGAGATTGAAAGCATTGTAGACGGGGGGGGGGGGGGGAGAGAAATAGAGGAGACATGGGATAACAACGTTAAGAGCGAGGATCGTGTGGATGTAGAAGAGGGGAGAATGGAAGTAAAGAGAGGGTATGAGAGGTTGATAAAGTGGCCCCATAGACTAAGGGATAACAACTGGTATGTAAATGAGGAGCGTGGAAAAAAGGAGGGGGACAGGGAACACAGCACAGCAAAACCACTAGGACAGGGAAGGAAGGAGTGTGAGAGGGGGGAGGAGCTGAGGGATACGGAGAGCTTGAATAACCAAAAAAAGGGGGGGAAAGAGTCCACCGGACCCAAGGTTACATGCAGAAATAATGAACAGTATCGCACATGTAGGCAGGGGAGGCAAGAAAAGATTAGTCACCGGCACAAAAGCTGTAATTAGGGCACAGCCCAATCAATTGGGACCGGTGACAAGGTACAGGAGCCGGGCGCAAACAACGTGTTGTCTATAAAGGAACTCTCCCATGGACTGGCATTTGGCCCTGACGATGTCGGAAGATACCGACAAAAGCTTGGTTTTTATCTATTAAAACTTTTATAGTTTTATAATTTTTCCTGGTGATCAAGTTTGTTTGCTGTTCGATATGAATATACCCAGGAATCATTTGTTTATTTTTAATATTATTCATATATATATATGTGTGTGTGTGTATAGTCCTCAACTTACAATTGATTTGGTGACCGTTCGAAGTTACAACGGCACTGAAAAAAGTGACTTAGAACCATTTTTTACATTTACATTTGTAGCCTCCCCATGATCATGTGATCAAAATTCAATTGCTTGGCAACTGGCTCACACTTATGACTCAGCCCTCCACCCTTCTGAGGTCAGTAAAATGAAGACCCAGACTGCTGGAACCAAGAGGCTAACTCTGTAAAACCGCTTAGAGAGGGCTGTAAAGCACTGTGGAGAGGTAACTATGTCTAAGTCCTATTGCTGTTACTAACTTATCAACTGCAGTGATTCACTTAACAACTGTGGCAAGAAAGATCGTAAAATGGCACAAAATTCACTTAACAAGTGTCTCATTTAACAACAGAGATTTTGGGGTCAATTGTGATCAGTAGTCAAGGACTACCTATATTATAGATTAAAATGGATTTTAGGTCTGGAAAAAGAACACAAATGGCTTATCCTTGCAGTTATTTCCGTTTTTTGCAAGCACACTTTCATCTGTCAATATTTCTCTCAATTTTATTGGTGGAGTGGTACTATGTAGAGGAAGCTAGGGAATTCTAAGAATTGAAGTCCAGACATCTTAAAGTTGCCAGAATTGAGAAACACTGCTTTAAGCTGATGACCATTATGGAATGGATGGCAGAGAATTCTATAGCTTGTCCATGATATTTCCTTTCACAGTCCTAAAACTCCCCTATATTTACTTCAAATAATGTTTATGCACGCTTTTTCCATAGCACTGGTCATCTTCCCTTCAACTCTACCCCAAAAGACCTACCCAATCTATGTTGTCCAACCAATTGTCCCGAATCACTGCCTCTTTTTTCAAGAAATAGTTGCCTTCTGAATCAAAATGACCTTCTTCCATCTCCTCTTGTAAATTGAAAGGGGTGATCCGGACACCATCTTCATAGTCAATAGTGGCAGATTCCTGCCCTAAAAAGATAAAGTAAGCAGATTAATTTCTGATTGACCTGACACCAATACAAATATTTAACTTTAATTTTTAACACAGTTAACAAACAGTAAATTACTGGAGTAGAAAGTGTAAATATGAAACCTTCTGCTCCAAAATCATCATTCTACTTGAATTATAAAGTCTTCAAAACATTTTTCTTATTGAGATTTTAAAATTATGTGGTGGGTCACCACAGAATTCAGTGTGTCTTAACTGCCACCTAAACAAAATGCGCAATATTGGGGATTACTGACTTTTTTTTAACTGAGAGAGGAAAGAATATGGAAGTTCTGATTACTGAAATCTATAATAAATACAGTTCCCTACTTACCCTCCACATCATCTGATGCAAGGATGTCATATTTACTACCCTGCCCTTCATCTTCTTCATCTTCCTCATCGCTGTCCAATGAATGCTTGCCTTTAAAGCGGCTGCCTGGCCCTCCAATGGCAGGTTCCACCAGCTGTTCAAGAGATGAAGTGAATGCAGAAGTTCAGCATTTATCTGTTTTCCCCCCAATTGTCAAGTTACAAATTAGCTAACTCTTCAAATTAGCAAGTTACTCTCTGTAGCTTTCTTTATTTTTTTTCCCCTGATAACTTGAGGCACTTACAGGCAGTCCTGGACTTACAACCATAATTGAGCCCAAAATTTCTGTTGCTAAGCAAGACAGTTAGGGGAGTTTTGCCCCATTTTATGACCTTTCTTGACACAGTTCTTAAACAAATCACTGCAGTTGTTACATTAGTAACACAGCTGTTAAGTCAATGTGGCTTCCCCATTGACTTTGCTTGTCAGAAGGTCGCAAAAGGTGATCACATGACCCCGGGACACTGCAACCGCCATAAATATGAGTCAGTTGCCAAGCATCCGAATTTTGATCATGTGACCATGGGGATGCTGCAACGGTCGTACATGTGAAAAATGGTCATAAGTCACTTTTTTCAGTGCTGTTGTAACTTAACATGGTCATTAAACAAATGGTTGTAAATTGAGGACTACCTGCATTTAAGTCTATCCCTATAGCCTTTAACTTCACAGATTGGTGTTTTTCAAATGTGGTAACTTTAGGATGTATGGACTTCAACTTCCAGAATAACCCAGCCAGCATGAGAGTTAAAATCCATCTATATCTTATGAGTTGCCAAATTGAAAAACACTGTTATGAAAAGTTTGCCCTTAGCTTTATTTTCTGGATCTCAAGTTAAAGAACATCCTTCCTCAACCCGAGTTCCATCCAGGTGGTTTGTCCTACAATTTTCAGTTGCTTCTACCACTAGATTGATCAGTATTGATAGGAACTCTAACCAAAAACAGGCAGAAGAGCTCAGATTAGGCAAAGGTGTTAGAAAGGTTTATTTCACCTTCTTCTTTGGGAGACTCATCTCCTCTTCATCATCATCGCCTTGATCTTCAAATGTGACTTTCCGTTTTGACATGATGACCCTGTAAAACGCAACCCAAGTCAACAGTAGAGAGACTTAACAAACTCATACAAACTGAACTTCTTCCAAAACACAAACTTTAATAAGCGTCGTATGCAGCTTTACCAGAATGCTGGTTTCTCTACTGATAAGGACCTTATCGTTACTACACACTGCCTCTGGGGAAAGTTTGTAAACAAGTAACTGTCAACTCTGCGTTTGCTACCCATACCAGTGTAGATGCACACAATACATATTGTCTACCCTTTGGCATTAATGATAGGTTAATATAAATGAAGAATTTCATAAACTCTCAAAACCAAAACACTGCCCAAAATATCACAATCTAAAAAAATTCTGCATACTCCCTCATGACAGTTTTATTCCAAATAGGCATTCCCAAATGTTATAACAGGAAGAATCCTTCATTCTGAAGGTCTCAGGTTGGAATTGGGAAAGTTTGTTAAAGGAATTGCTGAGGCAGAAAATTGCAGCTACAATGAGTAACAAGACCAGTAACGAATGGTGGGATACTAAGGCCTAGCAACAAGAAAGCTACAAGTTAGATACAGGGGTCTTTAAACTTGGCCCTTTGATGGCCTGTGGACTTCAACTCCCAGAATTTCTCAGCCAGCATGCCTGGCTGAGGAATTCTGGGAGTTGAACTCCACAAGTCATTAAAGGGCCAAGTTTGAAGATCCCTGAGTTAGAAGGACGCTGTTAGAAGGATGCTACCTGAGGCACATAGACATAAACTTTGGCAACCTCTAGCTTATTATAATAATAAAACACACCCCTTTTGATAAGAAAGTTTATTAGCATAAACATGCAATGTACGAAGGAGGGTAAAGTAGAAGAATCCAGTCAAAAGAAACATGTGTCAAGGAACCCAATGAATGATTGATTTTAGGGTGTTAATTTCCTTATTCATAACTGTATAAAATTGGTATTTGTATATGGTCCGGGATCTTGGCTCCTTTAGCTGCTGAGACCCTTTTGCTGAAGTACTTCAATAAAAGTTCCTTGAACCGCCTCTCGTTTCTGGTTCTGACTGGAACCTGTGCCAGGCTAAACCCAGTTTACGGACAACAATTCTCCACTTTCTTTTGGAGGCAAGAAAGATGAGAAACCATTACTTCCAAAAATGAGGCTTTTGTTGCCATCTCTTAAAATAAGTTTCCTTCCCTTCCTGAACTCCAAAACCGTCTCCATTAATTTCAACAGAAGCCCACCAAATACTTTCTCAACTGGGCATACTGGAGAATTGAATGTAAGGGACGCCTACCGCCCCCTCCCGTCTCTCAATAAAACGTATGGGAGCCAACGGGGGTTCCCCACGACTTTTCTCGTGCATCTAATCAAATCTGCACTAAAGCAACCGCGTTTGAAGACACTTAGGAGGCGACCTGGACATTCATTTAGGGACCACTGGAACCCCCATTCCTCCGATTCTCCAAGGGGACCCCGCGAGTCCCTAAATTAAAATGGGCGGATTTGCACTTTCCCCGCCACCCCATCCCCGTACACACGACCCGGGTCGTACCTAGGCGGCTGCAACAACAGCACTCGAAGCCTTCCAGCAGTGCTGCGCAAAAATCGACATCAGACTCCTGCTGCCATTCGAGCCGGATATGATGCGATAGGTAGAGACATTTTCCCACTCGGCGCACAGGAAGTGACGTTGTTTCTGGCAACCCGTGACTTCATCGCCCAACTTGGCCGAAGGGAAGTGTGGGCAAAACTGGCGGCAGGAAACCAAGTGTTTTTCTTTTGATAAAATGCCGCGATGGATAGAGGACGATTATTATTATAATTGTTTTAATTGGATCTCTCCGCTCAATAATAGTTTCGCCCTATCTGGAGCTTCTCCTGTTAGGAGGAATAGTATATTTATATTTCAGCCCTTGCTGGCTTTTTTCCGCCCTTTTCTGAATCTGTAATTATGCAATACCAGTGGAACGGCTTGCCACCAGAAGTTGTGGGTGCTCCAACACTGGAAGTTTTTAAGAAGAGACTACAGTCACTTGTCTGAAATGGTATGTTCTGTTTGAGCAGGGGGCTGGACTAGAATACTTCCAAGGTCCCTTCCAGCTCTATTATATTCAATGACGGATGTGTAACGAACGCAAATGGTGTAGTCGTTGCGATTAAGAAGCGCTGCTGTTCCAAGAAAACCTGAAGAAATGTAAAGAAATCCCGTCAGATTGGGAGAATCCCAGAGTTGGTTAAAAGATGGGCAGCTATGTAAATGTTTTAAATAAATAAATTTGTGAAAAATGGACCTACCCTTAATTCTAATTGCTAGATAAAAACTCCATAGCCAGAGGAAGTCTATCTTAATTAGGCTCTAAACAAGGAAGAATAGCCTTCAGTTCTTCAGAACTGAAGAAGCTTCTTGGATGAGAAGCGAAATGTCTTCAAGGAAAAACAAAGTCCAGTTGCCTTTTGAAGAAGTACCTTTGGGACAACCATGACCTGGATGACAGAATCTCCATAGACAAGAATAGCCTATGTTCTTTATCCTGCTTCTTAGTTATTGAATGCCTTTGTTCTCCAATGTACTGTACATAATATCCAGAATAAGATGAATCTACAGAGCTGTTCATAAAACTATTTAATTCCCGGCTTAGGGAAACTCTTCCTTGAATCAATCTTGGCTCCTGGCAACTTCATAAAAGTTTTTTTGTGGCAACAATAAGGAAGTGATTTGCTAATCCCTCTCCCCCTTTTATTGTCTTCCCAATATATCTATTGCTTTCACGTTTTCTTGATTGGTTCCAGTCAAATATTAACCAAATTTGTTCACACTTAGCTTAGGTAGTTTATCCTCCAGTGTTCCTTCCACCAGTTAAAGCACACAGAGGTCCTTATACAACTATGGGGATGCAACTTCAACAAAAGAGCTTGATTACAGATATCTGGTCACTACAACTATGCTATTAAACCAGTTGCTATGTTTAAGCAAAACTTGGACTCTTAGGTTTACTGGTCAGCTCTTAGCCTTAGGACATACATTCATCCCTAAAAGTCTAGTTTGGATCAAATAGAATAATTTGCTGGGGCTCTTCAGCAGTTCAGGTCTTATTAAGATAGGACTCATCCAATGTTCTCATGCAAAAATAGAATGCACATGCTTTCTTCCATCCAGAATTGCTTCCCTTCCTTATTTTAGTTCAGTGCTGAAGCTATGGTTTTATCTCTATTTTTCAAACTTAGCAACTTTGAAAATGTGTGGAATTCTGGGAATTGTCCATATACTTTAAAATTGCCAAATTTGAAAATATTGTTTTACATGATTGTGGCTACTACCTGGCTGATGGATTGATGGGCATTAAATCCAATACTATATCATCTGATGAGTCAGAGGTATCATTATTCTTCCTGATAGTGATATATGTGGTAATTGCCTTTTCTCTATACTTGATGCTGGGCCTTTGAAAATGAGACCAAGGGCAGGATCCTCCAGATGTTCCCCTAATGCAGCTTACCGAAATTGGGTACCCAACAAATGTGTGGGCAATGATATGCAGAAACACATTTTTGTCATATAACAGTTGTCTGCAAAGATCTGTTTCCACATAGATTATCCATATCCATGGTTAATTTACACAGGGTTTACTTAGTCCAGTTTTCACATAATATAACATATAATAACCAGATAAAGTTCATTCATTTGGTTCATGGTGTTATGCAAATACAGCATGGGAATTGTCAAGCAGCATAGCCAGCCTAAGATTTGTAGAACTGAAATCAGATACCTCAGGAGGACATTAGATTGAGGAGATCTGCCATAATATATGAGATCAACTTACCCAAAATTTGTCAGATATAGCTATTTCTTGTTTAGTGACCACAATTTGAACTGACAACATAGTCATTAAGCCAAGTGATCACTAAGTGAAACTGACAATGCTTATGATTTCACTTCAGCTTTCCTTTGCTTTACACACTTGCAAAGGTTATAAATATGAGGATTGGTTATAAAGGTACTTTTTCATCACTGTCATAACTGCTAATAGTCGAGGCAGTCACTAAATGAGGACTACCTGCCCCTAGCAGTTAAACTCCATCTATCTTTCAATAAGTCTGAAGCTGAACTGTGTGCCCTCTAGAAGTAAGCAGAAAAGTTAATTTCTAGAATTGTTTTTCTGAATAGGATTTTTCTCATCTTTACCCTCATCATTTCATTACAGTATGCCATCTCAGAGTAGCTTACAATATGAATAATAGAAAGGAAATAGAAAAAATGTTAAAAAAGAAAACTTTAGAAACAAATATAAGGTTCACCCATACAAAACTTGATAGATCCAAATGTTTAAACAGAGTGCTATAAAAACCCATAGTACCTTAGCTATTTGGTTTTGTTTTGCAGAGCATTTGTGTTATATTCAATTCATTTTCCTCCTAAAACTGGTTCCCTTTAGGACCAGAAAGAACTCTAGCTTGTGGTCAAGTTATCTTCCTTTTTTTAGTCATTTGTTCTTCAAACGCATTTGTAGGGAAGTATGGATGAAGTAAACAAGAAACCATGATCAAAGTCATTTCCTGCTCTTATCTCTGTCACCCTGGACCAAGAGATCAAATGACTTTAGTACCACTTGGATAGAGGACATAGGTGAGTATTAGCCCCACCCTCTTCACCTAGGAAATTACTGCTTTTGAATTAAAAGGAAAACTCCTGGCGAAAAATCTAAGGGGAAAACCTGATGAATTTGGCCCCAAAGGTAAGGGCAAAATACCTTCGGTAAGTGCTTGCATGTCCTATTTTTCTCTCATTATCCTATCTGGATCTTATGATTAATTTACCTTAAATGTCCCTGAAAATGCCCTACCCAGCCTCCTTTCAAAGATTTTTTTTTTTTTTGACAAACTCAGAATCTTGCACCACTATTTTAAGTCCACATTTGGGCATGTCTGAAGGCTGCATGTCATTACATCAAGCAATGTGATGTAGGAGACATACGATTACAAAATTGATCACTTTCCCTTTCCTTGCAATCCACTTTCCTTGCATGCTCAAAGTCTTAAGGCTTTTTCTGATGATTTTTTTTGTACTACTTCAGTGTAGATTTTTAATTTCCCTTGTATCAGCCTTTCCGCTCTCCAAAGTCTGTTTTCATTCCCCTGTATTACTTCACCAGTTTTTTTGTGAAATTTTTGCTATACTTCCTCATTCAAATCATTTCTCTTTTTCATTGTGTTTTCCTTTCATTCCCGTGTCTTCAATTTCCAATTTTGTGTTTACGTTTACATCCTACCCCAAAGATGCTTTTTCACGAGGCAACTGGACTTTCTTGTTTTTCTTTGAAGACGTTTCCCTTCTGATCCAAGAAGCTTCTTCAGCTCTGACTGGATGGTGGGGAATGGAAGGATGTAAAAAGATTGCAAAAGGTGATCACGTGTCATAAATATGAGTCAGTTGCCAAGTTTCCAAATTTTGATCATGTGACCATGGGGATGCTGCAACAGTGGTTAAGTGTGAAAAATGGTCATAAGTCACTATTTTCAGGGCTGTTGTAACTTTGAACAGTCACTAAATGAACTGTTGTAAGTCGAGGACTACCTGTATATCCTACCTCTTTCTCCTGTCTTGGTGCAGTGGCTTGGTAGTTCCAACTGTTTTCAAAGGGGCACCCCCACTTGACATCCTTCTCCAGTATATGTGAGACAGAGGATCCCCATAAGCTATGTTGCTTGCCTGGCAATTTAAAATAAAAAAATAAAAATCTAGAATGCCAAATCCTGGAACTTTAGTGTTGAGGAGATAGTCCCTCTAGACATCATTTAAATGCAACTTGAGGAAGAAGCAATTTTTAGCTTTAAATTCTCCCAACCCAAACATTCATTGGCAAAAAGGGGGGGGGAATATAAACCTACTCAAATTCCAGTGCACTTTAGAAAAATATAAAGGACAATATGAACCTCTGAGCAAAGCCATTGGTCTGGATCCAATGTAGAAGTAGCTGCTTATAAAATTGCAAAAAAAAACCAAATACAAATACTGAGGTTACACAGAGAGAATACATTTCAGACACGATAAAACTTAAATAGTTTCGCCTATACCTAATTCCTCTGGAACACACAGATTCCTGAAGTAAAGCATTTTGTTTGCTTCCCTGTATTTTTTCTCCATCTCCTAATACAATATTTTTCTACCTTGACAACTTTAAGAGGTGCGGACGTCAACTCCCAGAATTCAAGAATTCTGAATTGTCAAGCTTCTTGAATTCTTGCCCTAATAGATTCAGACTTCGATCAGGAGGAAGATGCTATTTATTTCCTTTATCTTTCTCTGGCTCTCAGCCTCTATCTTTATCTTAAAACAAAACTTTCCAATACAAGAAGGTAGGGGCTAGGAGGATCTGCTTCTTATATGCTTCTTAATCTGCTTCTTAATCTCTCTCTGAGATTATTATAGATTCGGATCATTGGCTGCCTATTAGCACTCATGGGATGCCACCCATTCAGTTTATCTTTACTATACAATAGTCAATAAATTATAGGGCTGTTTGACAGGTTCCAAGTCACAATGATGAAGTTGGAAATTTTTGGTGCCTTCAAATCAATTTTTGACTCTGGTGACTCATTGGATATATCCTGGCAATTTTCTTGGGAAGGGTTTTTGGAAGCGGTTTGCCATTGTCTTGTTCCCAGAGCTGAAAGTGACTAGCCCATGGTGCACAAAGCAGGACTAGAACTCATGGTCTCCTACTTTCTAGCCTGTTGTCTTAATTCACCACATCAAACTGGCTGTCCAGGAAAGTCCTATCTCAGCCAAACCCAAGTAAATTGTGATTTAGTTACATTGTCATGCTTGCTCTGCCCCCCCAGCCCACCAGAAAGGTCCCTCCCTCCCTTTTTTCCTATCAAATATCAAAAATAGTGTTGTCTAATAGTGCTAGCAATAATAACTGGTTCATCTGCTGCATTTCCTTTCAAGGTAGGCAAACACCACTCTGATCTACCTACTGGTACTGTGTGTGTGGGCCAGAAACATGCCTCTCTTGTCACTGTTTTCCATTTTTTTAAAAAAAAATAATAATAACTTCACCAAAGAAATAAAGCACCTGATTTTTTTTTAAAAAAAATCACTATTGAAACACTAACATGTCTTGAAAACTGGACTTGCATGGTTTTTTTCCCCCTCCACTAGGTGAAATCGACAAGACTTCTGCCACTTTCTCCTTCTAAACCAAGCAACAGAAAAAATGGTAATTTTCATTTCCTTCCTTTGTGGTCAAAACTAGGTCAGCTGTTGGGCACCTCAGTGTTGGAGGCTGAAGTATTCCCATGAACATTCCCGAGATTGGAGTGATTGACTAGCAGGGTGCATGGAGTAAATGCATAATGCTGTCATTCAATGTTTCTCAATCTTGGGAAGGTTAAGATGTGTAGACTTCAATTCCCAGAATTCTCCAGCCAGTCATGCTGGCTGAGGAATTCTGGGAGTTGAAATCCATGCATCTTAAAGTGGCTAAGGTTGAGAAACACTGCTTTAGCTACATCCCACTGGCCCCCTATGCTTAGTAGGTCAGGAGGCACTTAAAATATTAGTGCTCTTGGACTCACACCTCCAACAGGTGCGAAGGAGGTGGGAGCAGAACATGACTAGGGTGACCACAATGGCCAAAGAGAAAGAACTTCTCTGTAGTGCCTCAAAATGGCTAGACAGTTTTGAATGGCTGTCTACTATTTCTTAAAACAAAGGGAGCATAGCAATAGCAATAGCACTTGGAGTTATATACCGCTCCACAGTGTTTTACAGCCCTAAGCAGTTTACAGAGTCAACATATTACTGCCAAAAATCTGGGTCCTCATTTTACTGACCTTGGAAGGATGGAAAGCTGAGTCAACTTTGATCTGGTGAGAATCGAACTGCTGGATGTTGACAGAGTTAGCTTGCAATACTGCATTCTAACTACTGTGCCATTGTGGTTATTAGTTGAGATCCTCAGTATCCAGGTTAGAGGATCTTCTTTGCCTTGCTATTAAGCATGACTTACACATCCTTTGTTAGTAAACTATAACATGCCCAGGTTGCTGGGGGAAATGTAATTCCACACTTTTGGAAGCCCGGCTTAAGAAAAAGTGCTCAGCTCAGTTCCTCTTTTAGCTCCTTCATCATCTTCTTGTAGGTTCCCTCATCTCTGTTTTCTATGATTTTCTCTCCAGTTTCAGAGCCAGTCCGCCACCAAACTCCACATCGCCAGCATTCTTACCTCTTCTCACCTGGACCAGCCCCCAGACCGTCAGGGCGTCCTTTACAAGAAAAATAACCGCACCGCTTCCTATCAGCGCTGCTGGTGCGAGCTCCGAGGAAATCTTCTTATCTGCCGGGAACAGCCTGGGGACCGGGCTCCTTGTCAGCTCATTGTGTTAGAAGGCTGCACGGTGGAGTTGCAGGAATCCTCCTCTGAGCCTCATACTTTTAAAATCTGCTACCCTGATGACTTCCCTGATCAGACCTATAAGATGGCAGCTGAGGATCAAGAGACCATGGAAGACTGGGTGCGCGCTCTGAGCACGGCGGGATTTGAGTACCTCCGAGCGTTGGTTACTGAGCTAGAAGGCCAGTTTCACCGTTTGAAGAGCCAACAGTACTCAAAGGAAGAAGGAAGTCGCAAGGCAACAGACCTTCCCTTGCTGTCTCCAAAGCCGATAGAACAAAGAAGGTTCTATCACATGGATTTCACTTGCCTCCATTGGGAATTTGGGAAGGATGTCAAAAGGGCTAGGAAACAGTGGCAGGAGGGGAAGGGGAAGCTCATCCCAGAAAGTGAGAGTTTGATGCCTTTTGAATAGGGATAGGCAACCTTGGCTCTTTTATGACTCGTGGACTTCAACTCCCAGAATTCCTGAGCCAGTGGGAGTTGAAGTCCACGAGTCATAAAAGAGCCAACGTTGCCTACCCCTGGAATAGGGTGATCGGCAATCCCCAAACAATTGGCTGCGATCGATGAATTTGGAGGGACCTAAAGTTTCAGTGGAGTCGGTTATCAGTGAAAAACATAGTTCTTGCTTCAAAATATTGGTTCTTCTTTAAATGCTTTTAATAAATATGTCTTTGGAAAAAGCTGGGGGCCATTTTGTTTTTTGCGACAGTCACCGCATTCAGGAAGAACAAGAGCTCTTCTTGGGAAAGGGACATTTGTGGGTTCCTTATTGTGGGTTTTGATTACACCAATGTCTAGTGAACAAAATGAAACAGTGGTTCCCCCCCCCCCCAACCAAGGTCTTTTCCAGGAAGTCAAAATATTATTTTCCAGTTAGGCAGGACTGGGATCTACAAATATTGCAGCCAGATCTATCACTAACAAAAATGGGCACAGATTCCCAAATGTATGTTTAGAATAAAATATGGAATCCAGTTTTGAAAAAAGGTCATCTATATTGGCTTCTGCAGTCTGATACTATCTAGATTCTAGATGGCTGGGGCTACAATTGACAACTTCTAGCCAGCATAGTCACTGTGGTGCAGGCATGCTAATTAAACAAGTATTAGCAATACTGCTTAAGACTTATATACCGCCCCCTAGCACTCTCTGGGCGGGGTTTACAAATGTCAGCTTATTGCCCCCAACAATCTGGGTTCTCATTTTATCAATCTTGGAAGGATTGAAGGCCGAGTCAACCTTGAGCTAATCAGGATCAAACTGCTGGCGGTGGGCAGAGCTAGCCTGCAATACTGCACTCTAACCACTCTACTGCACCACCAGGGCTATTAGTTGAGGTCATCAGTATCCAGGTTAGAGGATCTTCTCTGGCCTGCTATCAAATACCACTGTAGACAGAGAAAGCAGGGACGATGGTGTTTCCCTAATAATTAGCTTTTACCCCCACTTTAAGTGGAAATATTGTTTTCTATGTATCATTAAGGATTTCCTCAAGCTTTAATACAAGTTGCATCATCTGCATTCTCATTTTATTTAACTCAGCTTTAGAAAAAAAAGCAATCCTTACTTCAGTTAATTCTTTCAAGAAGAGTCCACACCTTTTCTGATTTTTCTGAAGTCTGATCCTGCATAGAATCCTTGGGCAGCGATTCTCACATGACCTCCCAGTAATAGCAGATTGAGCCTGGGGGATGTTTTAACTTTGGGGAGCCAATGGAGGAAGTGCACTCTGGGAATACCTGCTTCCCTTCTGCAGGAAACTCTTGACAGACAGCAGAGATGAGATGTTGCATACTATTTATTCTGAAGAATATCTCAAATATTAGATTTTCTATCCGGATTCTTAAATACACCAAAAAAGAATAAAACTGAAGTATGTGCTGTGAGCAAAAGCCTAGCATACACTACTGTACTTTATTTAAAATGAAGCTAAATATACGTATGAAAATTTAGTGTGTGGGGGGGTGGGGGGGTTCAGTTGGCAACAAAGAGAATGGAGAATCAGGTTCCCAAGATAATCCCAGCATAATCATATATAAATAATATATATAATATATATATTATATATAATTATAGGTATAATTATAATTCCAGTATATTTATCTTTTACTCGTTTTAGCTTCCATAATATAGTGCATTTTCCTTTCCTACTTCCACCATGTCTCCAATGAAACTTGAACACTCACCAATGTGAGTGACAAATGGCTCTCCAGATGATGTACAGCTGTTAATTCCCCGTTGGCTAGCCCAGGGGTCCCAAACCTTTGGGGCGCGGCCCACTACCAGGCCTTGAGCCATTTGGAACTGGGCCACGGAAGTGGCAAGCGAATATGTGCAGGGGGCGTGAATGCCCACCGCTCATGCAAATGGCGCTGCGCATGTGAATGCGCTTGCCTGCCGCTCATGCAGAACCATCTCCCTTCCCCCCCCCGTTGGTCCACAAAGCCGGAAAGATTGGGGAACTCTGGGCTAAACCCAAGATGACTTCAACATCTGGAGGGCTACAAAATCACAATGTATGGGCTAGGAAGAGGGGAAGGGATCTGATGGAAATTACTTGTAGAAAAAAGAAGATATGAAATATTTACAGTGGTATCTTGGTACTCAACTGCTTTGAAACTCACCCAATTTGGTACTCAATGCATTTTGACATAAAATTTTTGTCCCGGTACTCGTTGTTTGTTTGGTACTCAACATACCAGCTAGAATTTGTTGGTGTCAGCTGTGTTGTGACTCACTATATTCCTTATGGGAAAAATTTGTTTGGTACTCATCATGCCTCCCGGAACCAATTAATGATGAGTACCAAGGTACTACTATATTTCCTTATCAGCATCATAGCCTCCCAGTAAAGCGCTTCCCCAGTCTAATTAAACTCCTAGGAATGGTTAAGGAACTGCAACAGAAACGTGTGGAGGGGAATGCAACTTCAAATCTCCGATTACCATGGCAGATGCATCATACTTCATATTACTGATCAGCAGGAAAGCCAAATGAAATTCCACCAGGGGCCCATCCAGGTACTATTCAAAGAACAGGATGTGCAATGTGTCCAAATCATTGTAGCAGACCCAAGGGATAAAATGCTTTAAAGAGCTGAGCCAACTGGAGGTTTTGCTGTGAACCAAGACTTCCACCTGTCCACACGAGTCTTGGATGATCGGATCATTCATTTGGCAGCTGCCAAAGGAGCCGTAATCTCTCTTTCCATTTCCTACAGTTTTCCCTCTGAAGGGGAAAACAAATCTGTGATGGCACCATAAGGGTTGGTACAACCTTAGACAGGTTTAGTGGAAAAGCAAACAGTCTCGCATCACTGCCCATTTTGCAGTGTGCCCTCGTAGGGCATGGGATGAAAAGTACGATGAGATGGAGTGCCTAGAAAAACCAAAGTCTTTCTAGGACTTGGTTTCAGTTACAAATGTCAGAGTATGCAGTTAGCTGTCCAGAAGGAATCTGTCTGACTCCCAGCACAATTTAGTCTATTTAGGACTAAATCTAAATCTCTCTGGGTTGTTTGAATCCACCTCCTTCTGGTTAACTGAAATTTGTATGGTACAGGATTTCTGAACCTGGACTTCTTCAATAAAAAAAAACAGTGCTTTAGATCTGAACAATCCCATAAAAACAAATAGCTTAATTCAGAAATAATAGAACAACAGAACTGGAAGGGACCTTGGAGGTCTGCTATTCCAACCACCTGCTCAGGTAAGAAACCCTATACACGTGGTGGTGAACCTATGGCACGTGTGCCACAGGTGGCACGCAGAGCCCTCTTTGTGGGCACACACGCCGTCGCCCCAGTCCTAGGCCCTCAGCTGGGTTTTATAAAACCTTTTCGCTTTAGGCCTCTGCCGCCATGTGCAAAAAAAAAAAAAGGTTCAATCAATCAATCAACTTCAACTTCTCTTGGGAAAAAAAAGATTTCCCAAAGTTGGAATTAATTGATTGAACTTTCTAGTCCCACCCAGTCGGCCGTTACCACCGCAGCCACGCCCACCCAGTGGGCCACGCCTACCCAATGGGCCACATCCACCCGGCACCCGACGATTACATAAGTGGGTTTTGGGTTGCAGTTTGGGCACTCGGTCTCTAAAAGGTTTGCCATCACTGCCCTATACCATTTCAGACAAATGGTTGTCCAATCTCTTCTTTAAAACTTCCGGTGTTGGAATTTCAGTCCAATTAATCCCTGGTTAACAAAGACACTCAACAAATGTGGTCTCCATTTTGTTTTGTTAACATTTTTAAACAAAGCAATGCAGGAGGATGGGGAATCTAATAAAAATGAAGCACAAATTATTTAAAAAAAAACAAAGAAAAAGTATTAACAAGTAGGACAGCCAAGAGTTGTTATTTGTAATTTACTGCTTGACCAAATTAGGGGCAGTGGTTAAAAAAAAAACTTTAAAAATAACAATAAGGCATGGGGAGATGATGGATTCCTAATTTCCAGTGTCTGTCCCATTAAATAAGAGCACAAAATCAAAAAAATCCCAAGTATCTGTATACATAATTACAATACTGAAACATATATATAATATATGTGTTAGAGAGAAAAAGTATATACAGAGAGGAAAATAGCCTAATAGAACATTTTTGTTAGGGATGTGAATCCAAAGAGAAACTGCTATTTGGTACAGATATATTTGGGGAAGTGAGATTCTGAAACAGGCTCATGATTTTCAAACTATTCACAACTGCAGAGAACATGACACAAGAGAAGGAAAAGATGCTGCGGAAGAATTGGGAACTCACGAATCCAGTATGGACTCATAATACTGTAGCCCAGTCTGACCTCCAAGGCAGCAAGAATTTATCTTCCAGTTTCAAACTCCCCAAATCTCTTTTCATCATTCCTAAGCTGATCAACCCTACGGCCTGCCAATATTATTTTCCTACACTGCATAGAATAGAAGAAACCCAGAGTTTTGACAATTGCCTTCTGCTCCACCATTAAAGGTTTGCAAGGCAGTATCGGCATGTAGTTCCTTAAAAGGAAACAGAACTCCATTGCGGCCGCACAACGAACCACAGGAAAAAAAAATGTCTAGAGCAAAATACATTCCAATTACTTTAAAACAGTGTTTCCCAATCCTGGCAGCTTTTAAGACCTCAACTCCCAGAATTCCTCAACCATTCCCCAAGCTGGCTGGGGAATCCTGGGAGTTAAAGTTGCTAAGGTTGAGAAACATTGCTTTCAAGGTCCATTTTTGTGGGACAAGGAAATCAAGCATGCATCGTATTTGTTAATATCTACATCAACAAGCTATAAACCAGTTTTAAACCAGCTTTATCCGCCACTGCTCAAGAAACCCTGTAGCTTTTGTGAAGACAGGGGAGCAGCACTAAAATAGGAAAACATTCTCAGTTATCTTCATTTACTATCTAAGTAAATCAGTGACGGTGAAAAACTAATTCTTAAGGAATTTATTCTGTAATGGAGAAGGATCTTTTGTTTTTAAGGGGTAGGATTAAATGCTAAATGTAATCCAGTAACAAACATTTCAATAATTTACAGCTATAGCCATTTGGAGAGAGTTTGCCCAAATCTCCTCTTGGGGACGGAAGTTCTCCCCAAAAGTAAATACCTCTTTTGGACAAAACAGCAAGAAGTCAGACAAAGGTTACTCTCCTAGATTTCTCAGGAATGTTTCTGCCAAAAGCTATTTCTGAAGGGCAGGAAATTGACCTTTTTTTTTCCTTTCTTTGTTCTGACTGAAACTATTTGACTACATGCCAAAAACAGAGAACCAGAAAATGCAGCCTCTCTTTCGGACCCAATCTAATTACTTCTCTTTGCTGAGCCAATGCAGCAAACTTTTCTAGAAACTGAGATATTTTTTTTTCTCTCCCTTGTTGACTGCTAGGAATCCCTTATATAGGAATAGCCAACTGGCCAAGCCTGGCTTCCTTAATCTCCCGCCACGGTTTTGAGACAGATTGTTGTAACAGGACCGAGCTTCTCTTTTCCTGAACGTCCAAGCTCGAAGAAGCCACCCTGGTTCCATGTCTGCCTATCAACAAATGGTTCTGAAAAGAGAGGCAATTTGGCCAGGAGACAAGGCAGCTAGCTTAGTCTGTAGAAAGCCATGCAAGGGGAAGTACCTATATGTGTGTGTGTGTGTGTGTGAGAGAGAGAGATGTTTCCTAAGTGCCTTGTGGAGCCCATCAGCTTGAGG
Source organism: Protobothrops mucrosquamatus (assembly GCF_001527695.2). NCBI lineage: Eukaryota > Metazoa > Chordata > Lepidosauria > Squamata > Viperidae > Protobothrops > Protobothrops mucrosquamatus. Next base: position 1,220,953 of record NW_015386398.1, read on the forward strand.
AGAATTGGGGGAAAATATGCGATAATGTTAAAAGGGCCAATCCACCTTGCAATGGCAGAACGTGCCTGTTAATATCGGGGAAGGGCCAGAGTCCATATTTGGCCTCTCTGCTCAGGGAGGTGATGTCATCCCTGGAGTGGTTAGAGAGTTGTAAAAGGAGGCGGTTCCGTACAAAGTACTTGTTAAGAATGCAATTACTTCCGTGGTTAGGCTGCCAGCTTGGAGGGAACAGAGGAGGGTAGTGCAGTTGCATTTGTCGGTTGTGGTGAAATTCACACGGGGCCACCAAGTTCCATATCCATGCATAGAGCACAGCAGCTACCATGGACCTTTTCTCTCTGATCATTACGGTCGAGGAGAGCAGAATGGGGGACTCCAGCCCATCTCAGGCACACGAAAGAGGTAAACACGTGGACCCTAAGTAATTCTCCTCCAACGCTCTCTCACCTTCAGTCTGGGGGTTTTCCACGTCCAATAGTGAGTCCCTTTGGCGTACGTCCTCCGGTCCTTTGGGTCCTTCAACCACACTATGTCTCTAGTGGCAACCATCTTCTTGGTCCTCGGGAGTTGTTCAGCCTTGTGTTGTCCCACCCCTCAGTATTATTCAAAAATAAGTGTCCTGGAGCACAGACCCCCCTGGGGTTTCCCCATCTTTTCCATCTTCAGGGGCTGATTTGGGTTCTTTCTTCCTCAAAGACATCTTTCTTTCTTTCTTTAGCTTGGCTTCCTCTTTGGTTCGTTCTTTCTGCTGCTTCTTCTCCCGCTCCTTTTCCTGCTTCTCCCGCTCCTTCTGCAGCTTCTTCTCCCGCTCCTTCTGCAGCTTCTGCTTCTCCTTCTCTATCTTCTCTTGCTTCTCCCGTTCTTTTTCTTTCCGCTTTTCCACTTTGCTGCTGCTGCTTTTCTTAGGGCCACCTAAGGGGGTATTGTTCCCAGTAGGGGAGGGCAGGGCAGCATGAAGACCTTCAGAGACCACCACCTGGTTCTGGGCAGCAGGAAAGAGCGGGGAAGGGGACTCAGCCAGGGTACTTATGGAATGAGCTGGGGAGAAGGAGGGGCCACTGATGCTGCCTAGGGCAACCCTGTGTTTTAGCCCTGTGAGGCTCAGGAGGCTGGCACTGGCGGTCAGGGGAGGGTTCATACGGTAGCGCTCCTCGAGGATGGCTCGTGAGCCATGGAGTCGGCGGGAGGGCTTGTACTGGAGCTCCCCCCGAGTTTCCCGCCATTTTTTTAGCTGGGTGGTATTCTCTCGCTCGATGAGGGCTTCAGTAACTGGAATATTAATCACCTGAATGAGATGGGAGAAAGAAAGAGGAGGAGGAATAACTACATGTGGCATCTTTTGATCCATCTTCCCGTCTACAGGTGAGGACTTTGTCATGAAGTACATGTAAGCCAGGAGCAGATCTCATTCAAAATTCCTGTCAGTGAAAGGAGATCCTCTGCTTTTACATACATACATACATACATACATACATACCACTTAAGATTTATATACTTCAAAGTGCTTTACAGCACTAAGTATTTAGAGTCAGCATATTGCCCCAAAACACACACACACACACACACACACACACACACACACACACACACCTAGCAGTGCCCATCACAGCATTAAAGCCAGGAAAAGCCTTCTAAGTATTTTTTTTATTACATAGTTAAAGAAAAGCTAAGGATATTCTTCTCAGCCAATTTCAAATTACTGCATAAATATGGTATTCAAGAAGCATTAGGCATCCCAACTAAGTATCTGAATTTAAAATCCATTAATAAATTCAAAATGTGACTTATTTCAGCAGGCTTGAAGATCTCAGGGAAATGGAACTGTGAGATGATGTAATAGTGTGTAATGGGATGACCTTGGGAGAAGAGGACAAGAGATGCTGCCCAGGGAATGGTCAGGCGAAGTAGCCTGCAGCGTGGCTGGCTCAGGGATTCTGGCAGTTGAAGTCCACTGGTTGCAAAGTTAGCATAGTTGCCCATCCCTGGTTTACATTATATTTGAAAACCGTGTTCCATTACATGGCCAGAAAACTTCGGGGCAGCAATATAAATAAAGAACAGCAACAAAGAAAAAAGTTGGGATTCTCACCTCGTGGACCAAGTATTCCTCCTGCAAGGCCTGAACGGGGAGATTTCGCAATTTCTCCATTGTCTCATACATGCCTTGACAAGATCGCAGCTTGTCCACCGAGCCCAAGGCGTTCCGGAGTAGCACTAAGCCCACCCGGAAAATTATCTTCACTCCTGCAAGAACATAAAGAGGAGGAAGAGAGGACCAAATCAAAGAAAAGGGACACAGGAAGTTAGAATAGAGGGACAACGGTAGGGTTGCAAATGCAAAATTGATGCAGGTGAAGGAACCAAAGTCCACTAAAGGAGAAATGTCATAAAGTTTTAAAACAATCCTATCTGAATTTGGCTCTCAAAGCCAGCATCCCGTTTTAAGCAATGTGCAACCAATCAGGGGCCTCTGGGTGTTTGTGAAGGTGTATGTTGCGAGCTGCTAGGAAAATGCACCACCTACCCCTGATTCTAATCTGCATTTTATTGCTCACTAAATGAGTAATCACCATTACATTGTAGAACAGTGTTTCTCAACCTTGGCAATTTTAAGATGGCTGGACTTCAATGCCCAGAATTCCCCCACCAGCAGGGAATTCTGGGAGTTGAAGTCTACACATCTTAATGTTGCCAAGGTTGTAAAACACTGGTTTAAGTGATCTTAATCTGACTCTCAAACTGGGAGACAAGCTGGCTGGGGAATTCTGGGAGTTGAAATCCATCCATCTTAAAGTTGCCAAGGTTGAGAAACACTGCTGTAGAACAGAGAGGATTCTATAATAAGCTCCTGTGCAGAGAATCACTTGGCCTGTCCTGAACGTACTGCTATAATCCAATTTTTTATTTAATAATCCTGGGTTCTAGCACAGAGTCACTTGGTTGATGTGGGCTTGATTGAATACATAAATAAGAATAAAATAAATACTGCAGCTGTTATCCCAAGCATTCCAAGCATTTTGCAAAGACAAGCCTTGTGGAATACAATGAAATTCCAAGTTACAATGCACCAGTCCGCACCCAGACAGACAAAATCCATGTTTTCAATACCATGCATAATTCACAAACATCTGACTCATCAGCTTCTCCTGGTAAACATATTGAATGATCCCCAGTACCATTTCGAGAATAATTATGTCAGACTAGGTTTGACATCATATGATTCTTCTCTTTCTCTCCCTCCGCCCGTTTTTTTGTTTTGTCAAACAGCCATCAAGACAGCCAACATGCTGGCCAGGATTATTTAAATAATGGTTGGGTAGGTTTTCCTCCATCCAGTGAATTAAAAGTATTTCGAGGTGTGTGTGTGTGTGGAATCAGGAGATTGCAGAATCACTGTGGGTTTTCTCCCTTCTTGATGGAATCTGTGTTAAGGGAAGAAGCAGGCATGCAGAACTTGACAGAAAGCCAAAGAGAATTGAAGGACACAGCTCACCTTCGCAGAAAAACATATCCCACACGCGTAACACGGAGCACCAAGGCAAGGTCCGGGAGAAGATGCACATAAACCACTCGGTCATATACAAGATGGGATCGATCTTGTATCTCTTCAGGTGACGATAGGCGATGGGAGACGCTCGTCGGAGAAGTGCAAAGAAGATCTCCCCGTCTAACTGGATTGCCTCCTGAACAAGAAGCACAGATGGGATCTGAAGTGAATTCAGGGGCTCTGGAAGTGATAGCCTGTATTTCCCCCACCAATGCTTTTATCTTCTCCTCCGAGGCCTAGATAGGGTTTATAACTTCTGTGAGCAGCAAAGAAAGTTGGGGAGATGAGACGCAGAATTGAATAGTACATTGCACCAAGCTATTGTTTGCTTAGCCACCGTTTGATGAACACAGCACAACTGGCTGAGTTCAGACACCAGACTGAGCCCTAAAGCATGGCTCATATGACATTCCAAACCAAAGTCAAATAAACTTTACGATGGGGTTACCTGAAGGCCAATACAATCTGCAAGACTGAAGTGGTTGCAACCGTTCAAAGTTTCTGTAGGCAAAAATTGTGTTGCTCCTTTCAATTCAATCAATTAACAAACCAGACTGACCTCAGAGGCACGGCAGGGCTCAGCTTTGCCCATCAATAGACGCCTGCCAGAACCTGACCTACTCGTGACAGATAACTCATGATTTAACTCAGTCTTAAGATCATTCACAGAATATGAAATTTCAAGTTGACCCAGAGTGGGGGAGAAGGGGAAGTGAGAAGTTGGAGAAGAAACCTGCCAAAAAAACCAACTGAGATGAGGTGGCCCGATAGAAAAACAAGAGCATTTCTTTGTAAGAAGTACAGATTCTAGCTGTGGAAGGCAAAAAGTTTGCAGGTGGCATCTGTCAGGAATTTCTTAAAGGCAAGACATCTATTTTCAAAACTGCTCTGCAGCTGCACAATCCTGGAAAAGGAATGAACTCCTTTAAAGAGCTGTAAAGGGGTAGGGGGTTTTTGTTTTCAAATTCAATGCCCTACTGGATATTTTTCAAACTCTGGACTTCCCACTCTTTTTCAGGAAGTTCCATCCTCCAGTACAACATAATCTTCTACTAAAGATAATGCTAAGTCTTCCTTAAATCATACCGAGAAGCACCATAATTTCTGTAAAAATTAATAAGGGAATTCCATCTGTTTCAGCCAGATTGGAAAGCTACAACTGAATCAGGTACCCTTCCATTCATAATTCCCCCCCAAAACAATGAATATTTTTCATCAATGCAACCTATTTTTTAAGTCAACAATGTGTAAAATAAAACTGATTTGTTAAGCTTCCAGCAAGGTAGTCCTCAATTTACAACCACAATTGAGCCCAAAATTTCTGTTGAAATTTGATTCATTTGTTGTGAATGTTGCCCCGTATTATGACCTTTCTTGCCATAGTTGTTAAGTGAATCACTGTAGGTGTTAGTAAGTTAGTAACATGGTTGTTAAATGAATCTGATTTCCTCGACTTTGCTTGTCGGAAGATTGCAAAAGGGGATCACATGACCCCAGGACACTGTGAACATCATATGAGTCAGTTGCCAAGTGTCTGAATTTTGATCATGCGACTGGGGGAAGTCGCAATGGTCATAAAGTATGAAAAATGATCATAAGTCACTTTTTTCAGTGCCATTGTAAGTTTGAATGATCACTAAATGAACTGTTGTAAGTTGAGGACTACCTGTGTGTTTACTTATTTATTTGTATACATCTATTTTGGTTGTTTTAAAAAATCCACCTTTTTTAAAAAAAGAGCTGTTATGCTATTTTCCTTCTGGTGACACCCAGGTTACTATTTCCAGGATCTTCAGCATTTTAATAAGAAATGGAACCCCTAGCCCCGATCTTTACACTGGAAGTTTCTGTGTACAGGTAGTCCTCAACTTATGACTGTAATGCAGCCGAGATTTTCCGCTGTAAGTTATGATAGTTGTAAGTTGAGGCATCCACATGACCAACCTAATTTTACAATTTCGTTTTGCAATAGCTCTTAAGCAAATGCCCGGCTGTTGTTAAGCATATCAGTAAGCTAACCCACTGTCTGTTTTTCCAGCCAGAAACCATCGTAAATCATAGTCATGTCTCTGCAGGACACTGCAAATGGCCATAAATGTGGGCCAGTTTCCAAGCACTCAAAAGGCAATCACATGAATGCAAGGGGGAGGGGGGAGGGAGGGCGCAGCCATCGGAACTTCAAATATGGGTTGTAAATTCCTTTTTTTTGGGGGGGGGGTCCACCGTAACTTCAAACAGTTGCTAAGCGGCCGATTGTTACGCAAGGACTACATGTAATACAAAAGGTATTCCCAATGAAGAATGCTAAACTGCTTTTCTCTATGGGAATGCAGTCAAACTTACCAATCCAGCACTGTAGTATCCAGGAAGATATTTCTCACAGATTTGCACCAGGCACCAGAAAGCTTGCTGTGGAGAGAGATCAAGGAATCTTTAGCCCAGATAATCGCAGCAGCCACAGTTGGGTGCAGGGCACACCAGCATTCCAGCAAACTCCAGGTTAAAACGTTCCAGTTAGGTGAACTAAGCCAGCAAATTCAATTCAGAGGCATTATATCAGCAGCCTTCAGACTTGGCAACTTTAAGACTTGTGGACTTCAACTCCCAGAATTCCTCAGCCAGCTCTGGCTGGCTGAGGAATTCTGGGAGTTGAAGTCCACAAGTCTTAAAGTTGCCAAGTTTGAAGACCCCTGCATTATACTTTCCCCAAACCTGGGGCTTCCAGGTTGCTTCAGTGACACAGAAGTAACACCTCAGAGCTGGTAGCAAAGCCAAAGGAGGAGACAAAGTCACAATTTGAGAACAGACCCAGATCCCCTTAGGGCTGCCAGTTAAAGTGTAATGGTTATGTGTTAACACCATACGTGCATAACGCTGCATGAAAACATGGATACTGTCAATGTTCTGGACCCAGCGTCTGGAACTGGTAACGTTCCCTGATAGTTCAAAAGGATAGACCCTGACATGTAACCAAGCAGGATGCCTGGTGCAAAACAAGACTTCCAAGCTGCAGCAACTCTTATATACATGCCCCGACCTGCTAAAATATTCGGAAAATATAAATTAAAACTAGGAAGTGTGGTTCTTTCCCAGAGAAACTATGCTTTCTAAACTGGCAACTGCATTGTGAATGAAGCAGCTCCTCACCTCTGCGGGCATATGCATCAGCAAAACTGCAGCTACGGGTGCTTGTGCTTGGCAGTAACCTTCTTCGGGCCGGTAGATGGTATAGGCTTTCAGGATGCGATAGAGGTCCTGCTGCCTGCGATGGAGAAGGATGAGGAGTGCAATTAATTTCATTTAGACTTTTGGACCCTATTGGAGCTCCCCGTTCGCGAGACCAAACTCTACGAAAGCAGAATTCTCCGTTATGTTTCTTTGGGGGTATTTAATTAGAAACAGGGCCTGTGGGCTAGTTAATGCTCAGCATTGCTCAGATCCTGTGCCAGGATGTTAATGAAACAGCTAAAAGTGGCATGGCAGACGTGAGTTCCTGATTAACACTATGTCCCATTATCTTAAGTCTAGAGATAAAGAAAGGCACATCAGAGGTCAGACACAGGAGCAGGTGTAGAGCTGGGGTGGTAGAGGAAATTCAATGTAAGAAAGAGCTGGCCCAATATAGGTAGTCCTCGACTTACAACCCTTTATTTAGCAACTGTTCACAGTTACAGCAGCACTGAAAAAAGGGACTTACGACCGGTCCTTGCATTTACAGCTTCCCCGTGATCATGTGATCAAAATTCAGGCCCTTGGCAGCTAGCCTGTATTTATGATGGTTGCAACACCCCAGGATCGTGCGATTGCAGTTGCGACCTTCCCAGCCAGCTTCCAACAAACAAAGTCAAGGGGGGAAGTTGGATTCACTGAATGATCACCTGATTAACAACTGCGGCAATTCACTCAATAACCGTGGGGGGGGGGGGGGGAAAGCTCATAAAATCGGGTGCGGCTCACTTAACAACCGCCTTGTTTAGCAATGGAAATTCTAGTTCCAATGGTTAAATCAAGGAGTATCTGTTTGCTTATGAAAGTTTCAAAATGAGTTGGGGATGTTGAGCTGCTCCAGTGTGTAGAGGGAGAACCGTTTTATGAATTCTGAGAAAGGAAAGGATCGTAGAGATCTGAGCACTGGAATAAAAAGAATCCCTTCTTTAATTCTCTCACCCGTGGCCTCCCCGAGCTGCGAACATCTCGTGGAAAGGGAATTGCCTATGGAGGTCCTTCTCAATAACATCTAGCCATTTGGGATCACCGGGCTGACGCTCCAATTCCTAACAGAAAAGAAAAAACCAACAAGGAAGGAAAATCGGTGAATTTGGAGGCGGAAGCCTATCTTAAGAGACTTTTCCTTTATGTAGTGTTTCTCAACCCTGGCGGCTTGAGGATGGGTGGACTTCAACTACTCCCAGAATTCTGGAAATTGAAGTCCACCCATCTTCAAGCTGCCAAGGTCGAGAAATCCTGCTCCAGAGGATCGATTATCAATTGCTGTTCTGGAAAGGATTCCAGAAAAACACCAGGTCACTGCTTGTTCCAGCCCAACCTTCTTCCTTCTCACTCAGTTATTCAGGAGAGTTCCCAGTTGTTACGTTTAGGGGCTTTTTATTGCAGTTTATTAATACAGCTTGATATTACTTGTAAGCTACCTCAGAATAAGTTGACTTTGGAAAAGCAGGATATAAATGTACCTATTAGAAATCCAACATTCTGCATTCTCCAAGATAAGACAGTAAACTTCCCTATTTTAGTAGCCTCAAAGGGTCCATGGAAATACCTCAAATTTTCCCTGATTTTGATCCAAAAGCTCCTTGCTGTTTGAGAGTAGCTGCCATGCTTTGGCACGGAGAGAAGAGGGAATCCCCTTCCGGCACCGCAATTTCACCTGCAATAAAATGAACAATCATTAATAGGTGAAGTAAAAAGACAGAAATTCAAAACCCCCGAGCAGAAGTTAAACCTCTTCTTTATCAGCCAGGAACAGAGGTCTCTAACCTTGATCTCTGCTCACCTTCTGAAATCTACGTGACAGCCACTTGTCCCAATGAGAAAACATGTCCAGCCACTTAAGTTCCCTCTGCCTGGCCACGTCCACGGGGATGGCGCTTTCCCTGCAACAAAAAAAGCAATTGAGGAAGACGATGAGCTAAGAAATATGCTACAAATGTCGTGTCTTGCACAATTCTAAGTTTTACTGCTCTCCAGGGGAAGGACTAAGGAGCTATGCAACGTGATGGATCTGTCAGCCTCTCCTGCATATTATGAGATTTCATACCAGCTGAGGCAAAGTAAACTGTCTGACTGAGGAAGGGAGAGCAAAATAATTCAAACCGTAAAAGACAAAGCTTGGAGTGGTGCAAATTAAACTTCTCAAAGGCTTGTCTATCTTTCCCCCCAGAGTCTTAGTTCTTGGAAGCTCTCGTCTACAATCCTTAGTTCATTGTGACAAGACGGGTCACAAACGCCCTCTAAGCTAACATGCAGTCATCCCATTCTGAACATACAAACTTTGTTAGTCTATATTTAGCTAAATAGGCTACAGACACTATAACTTAACACATTTTTCACTGTTCGCACATACAGTCAGGTGCTATACATGATTTTTTAAAAAATCCTGAATTATACTTTTGGCATCTCTCTCTTGCCTTATGGTTCCAAGAGGATTATGGGAGAACAGTTCCTTATACATCTGTATCTGTAGGAGAAGGAAAGGCAGAACCTGGGGGTGGAGTGAAAAGAGGGATCAGCCTAAAATCCATATGAAGCTACAAAGTCCAGCACCCCCCCCCCCAAAAGCCTTATCTAACTCTAACCAGGTGGTGACCTTTACTTGAGAAGATCTGTATGCACAGGCATTTAGCAATAAATCAGCTTAATCGAAGTTTTGTGTGTGTGGTCTTTCCTGCTTGACAGTATCTCACTGAATGTTTCTTTTTATGGTTTCTCAATGCCCATTATTGCCTCCAAGATCAGCTTATGCACATCACCACCACAAACAAGGTTCACACATAGCCTCCACCTTAGCAATAAAACAAAGACATGAAAGAACGTGCAGGGCAGCTGGGCTAGTGTGATCTGAAACTAGGAAGCTGCCTTCAGCCTGCTGTGAGTCACAATTCACTGAGCCTTCCCTGAGAGCTTATGGGGCAATGAGAATTTGGTTAGTTATATGAAAAACTAGAATTGTGTAGCATCCGATTATAAAGGTACCCAACTTCATTAGATTCAGGCAAGGGGGCTCAGGGTGATGGTGATCATAAAGAAAGATCTAGGCAGGGCTCTCATTAACAAAACCCAGCAAAAAACAGGAAGGGCTGCTTGCCAAACAGGAAGTGGTGAGACCGATTGTAAAAAAAGTCATAGAAATAAATATTCTGAGTGGGCGAAAATAATACTGTTCTCCCACAGCCACACCAATAGGAAGAAGGCAGTGACTGGTGCTTTTGTGGAGCATATTTTCTCTGTCAAAAGAAGCAGATGCCCCAACATTATTAAGCAGGTCTTTCACTGCCCTAAAGAAGCCTATCAACCAACCTCCGGTCACTTACTGACCATGATCATATCACAGAGGCAAACCTGGACTTGGTCATTAATGCCAACTCAAATCTTCCTAGCAGCACGTGTCCTCCCTTAAACCTTCCAAGCAAGGATAAACACGAGATAGACAAGAGGTAATTTGGATCACAGCGATCAATATCCAGGTCTCAGCACCTGGCCAATTTTATTTGGACTCAAAAGCATGAGAAGGCCTGCTTAGTAGTTGAATTGGACCCCATCAGCAAATCCCAAGGTGATAACACTAGTCCAGGAAGTCCAAGGAACATTCTGGAAGAAGGCAAAGGCAAACTTTTATATTTGCTAAGAAAACATGATTTGTGAGCGGAGGAAAAAAGCAAATACTATTGCACGACTAAATTATATCAGACTCATGCTGTAGCTAATGTTTGATTATTGGAATAAGGTAGGGGGGAAAGATGGTTAAATGTAAACTGCAAACCCCAATTCTAGACTGCTTTTCTAACCCTCTCTTCCAGTTTAAGCTATGAATAAAAGTGAATGTAACTGGAAAGTATATCCAGAGATTAGTCAAATACTAAATACTACCTTCTCTTTTTCAATTGTAAGCCAATTTAGTTCTTAACCTACAATTATTTTTCTATTGGTTACTCTGGATGTGCTGATCAGCTTTCCTCAAAAAAACAACCCTTTCTGTAGAGGGGTCCCACTCCACAAGCAGCTGAGAACGACATAAGGTTAGTACAGATGGTTAGGCAGGAATAGCAGCTAATCCACAACCAAAAAGAGAATCTTGCCACAAAGAAACACCATCATCCCCTCCCACAGCACGTATGCCAACTGAGAAATTGAAACAAAGCGAAAACTACACTATAATTTATAATGTTAACATGCTTTGTTATTAGCTGCTTTCCTGCAGAAAAAAATATCAGCACTCACAGCAGGCTCAGGATGGGCAGCAGGCACACTTTTTTTTACATGTGTAAATCTATAAGAAACTTTTATATTTAGCGAAAATTGGCATGGTTTGTTCCATCTCTTATTTTAACGGCAACCTAAACAAGAGTTCAGAGACAATTATTTGGAGATAATGCTTATAAATAGCAATTAGCTGCAACAATTTATAACAGAGTACAGTCTGCACAGTACCCTATTCCTTTTTAGAAGAGTAATTTCACCTGCTAGCTGCTGGGAATTAAAAAACAACATGAGAAAGTAATTATTAGCTTGACCTGTTTGCTGTTTTCCCTTGAAGGAGCACTGGCTGCTGTTAGACAAAGGGGCAGACATTAAAGGTTTCTAGAACTAGAAAAACATTTGTGAAATTTCCTTCAGCATCTCAAAATACCTTAGGGCTGAATCTAATCTGCATAAGAAAAGTTGGCATTTGTTAGCAAATCTTTTTCCTTAATGAATGATCAGTTTCAGAGACAACTGTTGGAATTTCTGCATTAGTGCCCAAATGGACACCGTAATGAATGGGTCAATGTCTAGATGTGTACACACACAGTGTTTACATCCCACAAGAGATTGGATCCACAGGGAAAAAAATACCCCCTTCCAGTCACCAGTCTATAATAGCCATATGAGTTTGAAATGTTAACTGGATGTAGTATGGCACCTGCCACTCAGGGACCAGGGACCGTGGAAAATGGTACATGTTATAATGCTGCATCTGTGATCGAAGACCACAAGCTCACCGCTTCCCAGACTGCTGCATGATAACCTTTTCAATCAACTCTAAATTTCCTGGCTGAATAGGATGTTGAGACACTGTGGCAGAGAAAGCCAGGAGAAAAGAAACAGTCAAATTCCAAATGGCAGTGCTGGAAAACTCTTCTGGAACGGCAACACGTGCTTTTTCAGACTGCACAAAGAATGCATCAACCTCAGCACAAATTCATTACTGTAGCTGCAGTCTCATGGGAAACACAAGCTGATTCTAAAACAATCAGGAGCTTTAAAAGCTGCTTGAAATTAAGGCTTGTGGGATGTGTGCACAGAGCTTTTACAAATTTATCTAATGGGAGGCAGCATCTCCCTGAATTTATCTAGGCTCAGAAATTAAGCAGAAGCAAGCCTGCAAGAATTTGGATGGGAAATGCTTATATTCACCCTAGTGCAATGTTTCCACACATTTTCAAATTGCCAAGGCTGAGAAACAGTGCCCAGTGAAAAGCCAGAATTATAGGCTAGACTGGGAAGCAAAAAAAATAAATAAATAAAAATCCAGAAGGCAGTGGCAAGCTACTTACCTATAATTGCCATGAAAACTATAATGCCTAAACATATCAGATAGATAGTTATCAGACTCAATCTTGGCTTTAAGAAGACTTCATCTTTTTGAAGTTTTGACCAGTCAAAATCCTGAAGCAGTACATTTTTTTTTGCTGCTTTTCTTTTTGCATCATTACAAAAGTATGCAGTTACTGCAATAGGGATGACTTAAAGAGAACAGTATGTGGAACAATTTTCATAACAAGTATTCAGATCAATGAGAAACCATAGAAAGTCTGGAATTACATTACTGGTGCTCAAAACAAAAGAAAAAAATCCATCACACTTATGGGCCAAGTCAAGAAATACAGCCACTCAATCCCAATGAAAAAATGTATGAAGCCACCCCCCCAAGGACATGATTCTGATTTCACACCAAAGGGAAGAACATGCAAACTGAAAAGGAAAAATATAGTTATGGAAAAGAGGATAGAAATACATCTTAGCTATATATGGAGCAGAGAAATGACTCATTTGGCACACCAGAGAACCAATGTTACAATGTGATATTTAAGTGTTTAAGGAAAAAGAACCTGAGATAGTCCAATTGTCTATTCTATTGCCCCAAGCTACTCACATTTATGGACCTTCCCTCCCATGCAGAAATGAATAGTGTGCACAGTATTGTCCACTTCATTAGAGGAAGTAAAATGCAATTAGTTAGTGTCACCCTTCAAATTTGATGCATGACAAGTACAGAAAGATCAGAAGAAAGGGAAGTTTTTTGCTGAAAACCAATAAGATGTTTTTTCATTATTCCTTCCTGGATGCTAATCAGAAAAATGAAGCATTATTATATCTCCCCAGAACATTATATCCCAGAGCCACTACTCTCAAACTAGAAAAAAAGTCATTTAAGAAATCTGATCAATAATGGACCACTGATACTCTTTAACTTAGTGGCAGCGTAATCAAGATAGTACTTAAGACACAACTACTTCTCCTGAGTTGACTTTCAGCAGGATAAGAGCTGGTGGCCCACAGGGCAGAAATTTGAAGCTCTCCATTATCAGCATCCTAGTCCAAGTGAGAGTGATGCCTATCACTAGACTAGTTTGATTGGGATAAAGCATTTCTTCTCCCCAGCATAGAAAGGCCATCATAGTGGTGCCAATACTTACAGTGTAATAGAATACTGGCTGCCCCCCAGGAAGCCATATTTATCAGTCTTACGGTAGGCAAGTCCATTGATTTCAGAATCGGACCCCAGAGAGCTAGCATCGTCAAGGAATCCAGGACCAGTCAGTGACTCCAACGTGCCTGACATGAGACTAACAGAATCTAAATAACTCAAAGTATCAGAAGCCGGAGGGACTTTGGATGCAGTAGTGCCCAGACTAGACTGGGAACCCATGTCTTGAGGGGGCCGAGGAGCGGAAAAGTCATGAGGTGTGAAACCCTCTGGAGATGTTGGTGAAGTCTTCTCCGGTGGGGTCATAGGACTTGGGGCCACCACGATCACCGTCGGTGAAGCTGGTGGAACCGGTAGGGGTTTCACTACCACGTCTCTTGGCAAAGCCACGGATGATGACATCCCCACGCTGTCACTCACGATAGCCTTAGCGAGGACAGGAGCCACCGAATTGACCACAGGTCCCATGTCTGCTGAAAACCCATCTCCTGAACCCATGGCTAGGGTTTCAGACCTCGTCTCTCCAGGATCTGCCCCCTTTCCAGTATTGTTGGCCACCAGGGTTATCTCTGCCATCATCGTGGTTAATGTCACCTCTGTAGCGTTGCAAGGTGCTGCCGGGGTCGTAGTGCCAGTTGGCAGGGTGGCTTCTCCGGGATCCATGGTTGTTGTTGCATCATTGGCTGTGGCCAGAGGCAAACCTGGCTTGCTGCCGTTCGTAGCCACTTCTAAGGCCTCGGGAGTCGGAGCCCTCCGCTTGAGAACGTGGAGGACCGAACGAGAGGCATGGGGTCGAGGGGGCGGAGATGGGGGATCCCCAGAACCTGTCTCCATAACAATGGCCCCCCTCCCCCCCAATGGGGGGGACGCGGCCTGGTCGCCCAGCCAATGACTGAGCGACGGTGAGGGGAGGGAAGAGAGGAAGGAAGCCCAAAGCTTGGCGGCTCCCTCTCCCCCCCGCCCGCCTACCTAGACGGCGGCAGCGACGGCGGCAGCTCCAGTAAAAGAGGGAGCGAGAAACAGAGCGAGAGCGAGAGCCACCCGAGTTGCGCACGCATTCCAGGGTGCCCTGGCCGACATTCACCCAATGAAGAGCGAGGAGGAAGATGGGTTTATCCAATCACGAAGCGAGTAAAAGGAATGGACGATGAGGGAACTGATAACGAAGACGGGGGGAAGTGCCCTATGGAGAACTAAGCCAATCGGAATAGAACGGGGCTTGGGGATACAGCCAATCACTAAGGGGACTTAAGAAACTGAGACTCAAAACGAGGAAAGGAGGCGATGAGATACTCCGGCGAGAGGCGGGACTAGCGGGAAGCGTCCGCCAATCCCTGACAGGAATCCAGGGTCGGGATTCCGTTTTTCTTAGCCAGGAAGCTGCAGAAGCTTTTATAAGCCGCAATAAAGTAAACTGAAGTCATTTGTTCGGAGGTAAAGAAGGCGTGAACTTGAAACACTACGCAACCAATGAAAAGACGAACCGGCAAGCCTTCTCCAATCAGCAGGGAGACCCCTCCTCTTGGCGCCACCAACGCACGTGACACTTGTACGTGTGCCGTATAGGCGGCGGCTGTCGTCAAATTAACGGCAGCCGTAAATGCCAGTCTTCCAGAGTAGCGTCCTTCCCATCCAATGAAGCATCGGATTGTTAATATGGACGCAAATATTTCCAACCTTGGCCAATCGATTGAAAAGCCACACATATTTCTTGCGGGGATGGGAGGTGGCTCCAGACGACTCAATAACGACGCTAAGGCGAGCTCCTCCTGCGCTTCTCACATTTCAAGCTAACGTGTGTCGGAGCCAGAGACCAATAAGTGAACGATTCGAGCGAGTTGCTTCGGAGGATTTTGATTGGCACTTGGGTTGGCGAATCGGGGGCGAGGAGAGGGAAAGACGGTTTTTAACGTTCTTTTGCGAGAACCTGGCCGGCTCCGGCGGCCTTTGCACGCCGGGATTCCTCGATCCTGGTGTCTTGCGTGTTCCCGCGCAACGTCAGGATCCTCGAAGTAAGAAGGGAATCTGAAAGCAGCAGCGATGCTGATTGAGTAACAGGGCTCGGCTTTCGTTTCCCTCCGAAGTTTTTGTTTCTTCTTGTTTGGGCCATTGCTAAATGCTTTCGTTTTTAGAATAGAATAGAGCTGGAAGGGACCTTGGAGGTCTTCTAGTCCAGTCCCCCGCGCAAGCAAGAGAATCATCTATACCAGGGGTAGGCAGCTTCGGCTCTTTTATGACTTGTGGACTTCAATTCCCAGAATTCCTCAGCCAGCTTTGCTGGCTGAGGAATTCTGGGAGTTGAAGTCCACAAGACATAAAAGCTGAGGTTGCCTACCCCTGATCTATACCATCTCAGACATTGTCCTCACTGTTAGGAACTTTCTCCTTAATTCCAGGTTGCTTCTCTCTTTCCTCAGTTTCCAACCCTGGTTTCTTGTCTTGCAGCCGCTCAAATACTGGAACACTGTGACCAAAATTGGTTGCAGTATTCCAGGTGTGGTCTCACTAGGGTTTTTATAAAGCGGTACTAATACTTCCTGTGATCTTGATTCTATGCCTCTGTTCCTTCCTGGACAGTAGTCTTCTCCCACAAAAGAGACAATTAGCCAAAAAGGGAACAAAAAGAGCCAAGCATCTCTCCAACAGCAGTCAGCCCCCAAATCAGCATAGATTAATTCCAAGGTTAACTTCAGACCAGCAATCAAGTAAGTAATACCCTATCAAAAAAAAAAACTGCCAAAAAAAGCCAACAGTAAACAGCCCAACCAAAGCACC
>NW_015386398.1:1237299-1278204 GCF_001527695.2 Protobothrops mucrosquamatus
CCCCCCCCCCCCCCGTCCCCCACTTATAAAGTTCTCCATCTAGAAGCTCAGATGGGTTAAGTTTCAAGCCCATAATCCTGTCAGCCTGCAAAATCACACCATGTTTTCCTTTGACAGCAACTATACCCTGCCTTGAGTTATGGGAGTTGAAGAAAAACATTGGATGTTAAAAGTTAAAAACATTAAAATTAACAGCATACAGGATAAAAAGGACCAGTAACACTAAATCAATAGAGACTCATTGATTAAGAGCCATCAAATCAATGATGATTCTTAGCTACAGCACATGAATTGATCCCAGAATTATCTTTTAAGTTGGCCTTTGTAAAATCTCACTCTTAGTATTTGAAGATTCTTAGAAAGGAACCCGAATATTAGAAGGGATGGGGCAAGTATTAATACTTAAGTATTGAATCCAACCCTGCAGCTCTCAAAGAACTATTCCATCCATGTTTGGACTAACTTTTCAGATAGCAGATTAGGGAGCAAAGTTCTCTTGCTTGTGCTAATCATTTTCAGTGTGTTAAAATATTCTGGGTCCTTGGTTCAGTGTTTTGGAAGAGGTTTTGTAGAATAGAATAGAACATTGTCATTGTGTAACTCACCACGAAATTAAGTGCTGTCCACAGTGCACACTACACACAAGTAAAAACCACAAATAAGAACATACATTATATAAACACATCCTTCACATTCACCATTGTGCTGCCCCTAATATTGCACTTCCATGTTGCTCTATACAGTAGTATTTAATATGGTTACAGCTCTGGGATAAAAACTATTTTTCAGCCTATTTGTCTTTGTTTTTATTATCCTGTTTTATTATCCTGTACCGTCTGCCAGATGGTAATAGTTCAAAAAAAGAATGATGGGGTCATTGAAAGAAAGACGAAAAAAGGACGGGGTCTGTACAGCATACTAGACAATCTTTATAAAAATGATTAAATGTTGTCTGGTATCTTGTGCAGTATATCTCTTAAAAATATTAACATAAAGTAGAAAATAACTTTTCTTCCTGTTTCTTGAAGGGAACAGAGACAATTGATCACATTGTCTTCCAAAATAAAAATGGAATTCTATGCTCTACTGCTTGTACCTACCTGGAAGTAGAGAAATAAAGTACAATAGGGGAGGCCCCCTGCAGACACTCTATCCATGACTCCTTTAAACATGATAAAGTCACACTGTATATTATCTTTGGCCTCTTGTCTCATTTTCACCTCTTTACACCTGTTCTATACTTTCCTAGCAGTTCTAACTATCTGACTTACTTTTAAAACTGCTTTGCAGACTTATTGTCTGTCCTCAAATGCTCAAAAGCTTCTTGACCTTATTTTTGGCTTTGTTTTGTTTTATCATAATACATGGCCTCCTACAAACCGATAGTTCCATACTCTTTGCTGTCCGGTGGTGTTTTTATGTCCTGTAATTAAATACCTAAATCTTTCCCAAGTCAATTTTTGATGACTTCATTGTCCCATTCAAGAATTTACCTTGGCAGCAATACAGAGATTATTTCTCATTGTTTTTCAAGATTTCTTTGATTTCCCAGTCAGTCTCTGAATCCTTGAAAATTTCCCATCCAAATATTAACCAAGACTGATCCTGCTTAACCTTTCTGGAATTGTCAAAGAAAGCTCCAGGCTATCACCTGGGTGAAACACAAAATTATCTTTGTTTACTCTCTTTTGACTGGAACTGTCTCCCAGATACCCTCCTTTCCCTTAATTCTAAATTTACTTTGAAGTTTCAGGGAAAGTTCAAATAAGGCCTTTAATTTCTATATTTTATTGAAACCAAGCCAAGTTACTTTAACTGAAATGATCACATTCTCTCCAGCTGATCCATGCTTATATTTCTTCCTTTATTTCATTTTTGTAGATGTATATGTCTACTTTAGACTGTGGATCCCCTTATTATCCTTTATTCTTTTTAAAGTGCTATGTACAGGCCTCAAATTACCTTCATTCGTTTAGTGACATTCCAAAGTTATAGTGGCACTGAAAAAAGTGATTTACCAATCAGTCCTCGCATTTATGACTATCATAGCATCCTCACAGTCATGTGATCAACATTAGGGTGCTTAGTATCAGGTATCTAGGTGGTAGATACCTAGAACCTAGAATTAAGGAGAAACTTCCTCATATTTAGAACAATTAATCAGTGGAACAACCTGCCTCCAGAAGCGGTGAATGCTCCAACACTGGAAGTTTTTAAGAAGAGACTGGACAGCTACTTGTCTGAAATGGTATAGGGTTTCCTGCCTGAGCAGGCGGTTGGACTACATGACCTCCAAGGTCCCTTCCGTCATCATCATCATCTATTTGCAATGTTGCCTCATCCCAGAGTCATGTAGTCACCATTTGCAATCTTTCCAACTGGCTTCTGATAAGCAAAGTCAATGTGGGGGGCATCCAGATTCACTTAACAACTGTTGTGATTTTCTTAACAATTGTGGCAGAAAAAATAAAATAAAATTTGGCTTGGCTCACTTAACAACCTCCTTGTTAGCAGTGGAATTTCTGGTTCCAATTGGATTACCTGTTCATGCGTGAACCAGATAGCACCTTTGCATTTTTTATGTAGATAGTGCTACATGAATAACAAGGCCAAATGCAGATAATCCTCGACTTATGACCACAATTGAGCCCAAAAATTCCTGTTCCAAAGTGAGACAATTGTTAAGTGAGTTTTGCCTCATTTTCTTGCCACAGTTGTTAAGTGGACTTTGCAGTTGTTAAATTAGTAACACGGTTACTTAACAGCACGGTTGTTAAGTGAATATGAATTTCCCCATTGACTTTATTTGTTAGAAGGTCGCAAAAGGGGATCGCATGACCCCAGGACACTGCAACCCCATCGTAAATATAAGTCAGCTGCCAAGCATCTGAATTTCGATCACATGACTATGGAGATGCTACAATAGTTGTTAGGTGTGAAAAAAGACCCTAAATCACTTTTTAAAGTGCCGTTGTAACTTTGAACGGTCGCTCAATGAACAGTTGTAAATCCACCTGTAATGGTACCTTCCTCTCCATTCTTCTATAATATTAGTTTTAGATCTGCATAAAGTGACATTCTAATACAAAATATAAAGTCCGTCTTTTTCTCCCTTTTGTCTTTCAGAA
Organism: Protobothrops mucrosquamatus; assembly: GCF_001527695.2. Classification (NCBI taxonomy): domain Eukaryota; kingdom Metazoa; phylum Chordata; class Lepidosauria; order Squamata; family Viperidae; genus Protobothrops; species Protobothrops mucrosquamatus. The sequence goes on from NW_015386398.1 coordinate 1,240,428, forward strand.
TCTCATTTGCTTTAGCAACTAGACTGGGAAGAGTTCAGTTTTCCCTATTAATCATCTACCACCCCTCCTGACCTGGAAAAAAAAAATCCAAAACACAGGATGTTGCATGTTAGCACATTAACCATTAGCTCAGAAATGTTTCCCATACCTGGACTAATTGCAGCTTTCCAAGATGTTCAGCAGGAGTCTTTCCTATCCACTTCTGGGGCTTCTTCCAGAATGTGCCTCCGCTCTCTGATATTTTAGTCCTTCCCCTGCTTAGGACCTATCCAAAAAGATTCAGGAAAGCTCAGAGGACTAGTTACATATCAAACTAACCCTTGTGGACATTACTAAATGAGGACTAAGTCCTTGCTCACTATGACACAGGTTTTATGGTCTTCAGAGTTTTATTCCCAAGTCAGGAGTCTAGAAGATACTTCTCTAGGCTGTCCGTGCATATCGCTTTCCGTTTTGGGCATTTATCCAGGATGAGGATGGGTCAGTTCAACATGAGTCATTTATGTTGAGGCCTATCAAGTTACCCTGAATTGAATTGAATAGGCTCTGTCATTCCACCTTAGCTAAAACATCAGGTCCTCACCCCCATCTACGCATCTCATTCAAATCTTCTGTATCCCAGTATAAACTTTCAAGTTTGTTTTTTTTAATATCTCAATGCTTTGGCTGCCCTTCTGTGGCTGAGCCCTCTGATTACTGTATGTTACAGTATGTAATTTCTTGTTTTATGTTAGGGTGAAGTTTAAACCCAGCTTTGTTTCCCACTTGAGATGGTCCGTGAATCCAGCCAATTGTGAGTATAAATGATACTTTATGGCTTTGTATGAACCTTGTCTGTGTCCATTTTATACAGGTGGACTTACAACCATTTGTTTAGTGACCATTGGAAGTTACAACAGCGCTGAAAAAAGGGACTTAGGACCATTTTTTGCACTTATGGCCATTGCATATTCCCATGATCACATGGTTAAAGTTTGGACTCTTAGCAACCGGCATGTATTTATGATGGTTGCACTGTCCCAAGGTCACGTGATCACCTTTTGCAACCTTCTGACAAGCAAAGTCAATGGGGAAGCCAGATTCACTTAACAACTGTGGCAAGGAAGGTCATAAAATGGGGCAAAACTCACTTAACAACTGTCTTGCTAAGGAATGGAAATTTTGGGCTCAATTGTGGTCCTGTATCTTTTTTTCTTTCTTTCCCTTCTCTTTGTTTCCCATTAACTATCATCTATTCATCCTTTTCTTTCGAAAAAATATCATTTTTTTTTCATTCTGTTCCCAATCTGGGATTCCATCACAGCTTTCTATTTAGTGAACTTTTCCTTGACTTCAGTTCATCTTTAGGCCAGGGATAAACACATTGAAAAATATATATGTTTGAGGGAGGGTTTTTGTTTTTTTGGGGATCACAGCACGTTTAACCAATAATACTTCCTTTTTGATAAGGCAGGAGCCCCCTAGGCAGCAAGTTATTCATTTATTTCATGCATATTTCATCTAAAACCATATGGCACTCATCATTTTACACTCATAAAAACAATGGAACAAAGTTTTTAAAAATGCAGTAGAAATTCAACATTAAACATTAACTAGTAAACCCTGTAAAAACAGTGGCACCAGTCTGCATTGGGCAACATCCTAGTTGAATCCCCCATCTTGTAAATGCCACCAAAAGTTACGGTATGCTTGTCTGGAAAAGAAAGGAAGATTTTCTATAAAGTGGTGGCCGCTCCAAGAAAATACCTGTTCTGAGCCCTCAAGGATCTCTCCTCTTGTAGATCAGGAACCTTCACAACTCTCAACGGAGACGAGTAAACTGAAGATCCCAGCATGTAGCTAGGATCTGAGCTATTTAGGAATCTAAAATTTTCTTATTTCTTTCCCAGGGCATCTTTTCCAATCTATGCCTTTCTGTTGTATTAGAGATTAGATTAAATTAGATTGTATTAGAGCAGGGGTCCCCAACCCCCAGGCCAGGGCCCACTACTGGGCCGCAGCCTATTCAGAACTGGGCTGTGTGAGAGGTGGGCTGGCGGGCATGGGTGGGCACACGCAGTTCCACTGGCATGAGCAGCAGGCCCCCATGAGCAGGCGGCCTAGTTCCCCTCTCCCCCTATCAGCCGGGCCACCAAGCCACAAAGGTCGGGGACCGTTGGATTAGAGTTCTCATCATTCGCCATTGATCCATTGATTGCCATGTGATGTTTTGATATGAACAGCATTGTCTTCGTGCCCCGCTTCCCCTCAAGTGGCAGTGTAGGACCCAGGAGACTGGATATCTCCCTAAGATTCCTGGCTGCCGATGTCTAAATTAAGAAGGAAACTGAGCTGTGAACCGTTTTTCCTCAGTTTCCCCCTTTTTGTGTTCATTTACTGGTATTGTAACATGTGATTGGCTTTACATATCCCGCTGAGCAATAGGAGGGTTTGTTTGTTCTGGCCTAGCACAATATATGAACGTGGTGTGTAAACTTTGATTGCTCTTGTAGCATAATGTACAGGTAGTCCTCGACTCACAACAGTTCATTTAGTGACCATTCACAGTTACGACGGCACTGAAAAAAGTGACCATTTTTCACACTTACGGCTGTTGCAGCATCCCCATGGTCACATGATCAAAATTCAAAAGCTTGGCAACTGACTCATATTTCTGACGGTCGCAGTGCCCCGGAGTCATGTGGATCCCCTTTGGCGACCTTCTGACAAGCAAAATCAGTGGTGAAGCCAGATTCACTTAACAACTGTGTTACTAACTTAACAACTGCAGCGATTTACCCTTTGGCAAGAACAGTTGTAAAATGGGGCAAAACTCACTTAACAAATGTTTCACCAACAGAAAATTTTGGGCTCAATTGTGGACGTAAATCGAGGACTACCTGTACGTATTCAACCGCTCTATAGCAGTCAGTTCAAAAACTCGTGGTTAAAACAAACTATGGATGAGTGACTCCAGTCAGCGAGGATAATTGGAGTTCTTTTAGAGAAGAAATAGAGGATGCGTGTAAATGGACAGCCTGCCTATAGTGAAGCAAGGGAAGAAATTCTAATAGCTATCTTTAGGAGCCTCTGCTCTTGTCTGAGTGTCTCCCAGTGACAGCTGAACCAGCGATCCCAAAAAGGAAATTTTCTCAGGGACATTGGATACCTTGAGCTCAGAGGGAAGGAGGGAGGGAAGGAAGGGAGAAGATGGAATACAGAAGCTCTCTTGGCATGCGGGATCTTCCATGCTGATGTTGGAAGCTTTCCTGTGTCTCAACAGGAAGGGATCAATGGAAACTGCCATCCAGGTGTCCTAAGCAGGAAGAAGGCCAATGCTCGGCCCAGTACGAACTTCCAGACCAGCCTATTAGGGATGAGGTGTCCAATCATGCCAGTGAATGTCTAGATCCTTCGTTAAAAGATTAGCCAACAAGCATTAAAATCCATGGAACGGCTTAAATTTCAGACTGAAAAAGTTGTTTTAAACTTGGCAAATCCCGATCAATCAAATCTAGCAAACGTATTGGAGGTCATTCAGGATCTCTGACATTCTTCGACACTTTTGTTTTTCCTACCCAGATTTTTGCTGTGATGAATTCTAAATGTGTAAGATTGAAAGAGATGTTGTGTTTGTGTGAGTGTCTTCTTTCCCCCCCCTCTCCTCTTTGGCCCCCCATGGGTTAGTTTTTGAGCAAGGACTTGTCCTCTGACTGGGTTCATATATTGATTGAAAGCATGTTTGCAGAACCATGATTAATTGGTAGATCGGCAAGCCATAAACAAGCAAACCACAGTAGGGGTTTGTATGGGGTGTGAGCTCATCCCCATTAGATTTGGAGCTGGGCAACCACTGATCCCCAGAATAATAAAGGCTGTTGAATTATGGACCATCAAATCTAATGGACCTACCCTCTCTCCAAGAAAGGACTTGGTTCCTCTGGAATCTATTTCTAGTTACCCCCATCCTCCACCCACCCAAACTTGAAGATGTGTCTATAGTTAGCTGTCCCGCCTCCCACTGAGGGAGCCTATATAACCCCAGGGGAATTCACAGTCAAGTGTCTAGGCTGTTTGCCCTTCTGGCCCCTGGGACATCCCCATCGCATCCACAGCTGCTGTTCACCCATCTATCTGCCCACTGAGAAAAACATGGTAAGTGAGGAAAAAACTGGGTGTGCAGGCAAGAGTGTAGTAGATGTCTAAGGAAATCAGGGGCCCATCTCAGTCCAAACTAGCGGGAAATGTACAGCACCGAGAAATTTTTTTTAAAAAAAAAGTTGAATCATCTCTGGATCTGCTTTTTAAGTCAAGCGTTGAAATAGGGCAGCTTCTCAAATGCTCTTGATGAAGGATCAAATCAGCAAAGGAAGAGGTAGAAGAGGTAAAAAAAAAAAGTTCTCTAGGCAATTTAAAAAAAAAATCCTCCAGTTTAGCTTTTTCTTCTACATATGTGAGTGAATTTTGAGTATTTTCAGCTAGGGCTTTTTTTTTAACTATCTGGGCAAAAGTAATATGGATGTTAAGAGGAAGCTTTGGCGCTGTTAGAGAGACAGGGAGGGCTATGAGGATCCAAAGGCGTCTGTGCTGTTTTGAGATGGGGAAGAGAACTTGGAAGAGCTGAAGGCAGGCAGACTCTCAGATTACTGCCTACGGGTGATGATTCAACATCTATGGTTGTGTCTCATTTTCTTCGCTTTCTGAAATGGATCTGATCTTGCACACGTATCCTATGCCAAGCCATCTTCCTGCTCACTAATACTTGGTGATACTTGGCTTTGCGCCTTCAATCTGGCAGGTGAATCCCTTCAACTCCCTGAATAATTGCATACTGCTTTTCTTGAATAACATAGCAGGAAGTTTCATTACACACATGGAATATTTTGGGTTTTTGCCTGACTTTTTTTTCTCAAAAAGGAACAAAGGGTGGCTGGACAGCTGCTGAGCAGACAGGAGCCTCTGAGTCAGACTCCTCAAGGCACCACAAGATCCAGACAAAGGAAGTTGCAACCTGTCTGGTTTTTTTTTTTTTCCCAAATGAGAAACAAGGAATACATTTATTATTCCTTCACCCTTGATGTTTCTTTGTATGCCTGGTGTACCTCTCCTCTGAAAAGCCACATCAGAGGAAATGTAGGAGTGGGTGAATGCTGTAAGTTGTGTTTTTAGAAAAATCCTTCCAGAACATTGCAGTAAGTCTGGCCATGGAGAGAAGACAACCCACAATAGTTTGGACTGTTGAATCTCTCAGGACCTCATGTCTTGATGCAAAAAGATTAGTTTATCAGCATGCAGATATATGTTAGCTTTCTCCACCTGAGGCCTCCAGCCTACAATCCCATCATCTCTAGCTATGCCTCTGTGCCTTGCTATAAGGGTTTCCAAAATTTTACTGGGTTTTTATAGAGATTCTAGCCAACTGAGTGTGATTAGAGGACTGAGATGCATCGATTATCTCTAGCCAATATCCCAAAGTTCTTATTTTTGCTCTGGTTCAATTCATGAGAGAGACCCATTTGGATCATCTGGATCTTTAGGTTCTTGTTTCATTTTTGCGTTGCCATCCCTGTCACACTTTTAGCTTTTTCCAGAAGTAACACACATATCAGTTTCCAGGAGTTGAGGATCAAGAAAGAGCGCCACACTGAAGATAGAAAGGAGATTCTTGAGATTATCTCCAAATAATCACAGTGATTCTAAATAGCTCCCTGGGATATAGATCATAACCCTATATATTCCATATATAATAATGTTGTTCAGGAGACATATCATTTTATGTTTTTCTTTTCATGTATGAGATAGATTTGCGAAACCAGCTGGAGTTATTTATGGGACTGTATTGGATATAGTCTGCCCCCTCCCGTCTTTCCTATTAGGTACACCAGTTGTGGATTAGTGCTATTATCTGAAACAGTTGTCATTTAGCACCAAATTGGGCTTGTTCATATGTTTTATTTGCCCAGGCTATCATTTTAACAGAGATTAAAGATCCCTGCTTATTTTATCAATACATTACTTATATATTATTAACTTAAAACTTGCAAAATGATTTTTGGGAAGATTAAAAGTATAATACCCACATACAACATGGTTACCTAAAAAATTGTGGAAATTAATTGTTACAAACATGAAATGAACACTTTGAAAAGATACATTAAATTCCATATTTGGATTGAAAGCGAGAGTTGCCGCTTCTGCTGTTTCTCAAACCAAAGTATACTCTTTCTTTAATGTTTCTCTTTAATGTTCCAAATTTTCAGACTTTTGCTTCAGGAAAAAAAAAGTGTTTGCTGAGCTTTCCTTAAGGATTAATCCATCCCCTCCCTTGTATTTATAGAAAACAACAAATATTAACAATACTTTGTTTTGAAGATATACATCTAACATAAAAGGACAATTAAAGGAAGTTTTAATTATTAAGTTATTATTAACTAAATAATATTTGAGGGGCCCTTGGTGCTCTCTGAGCTTGCTTGTTTTCTCGCAGATGTTTCATTACCCAAACTGGGTAATATCATCAGTGCTAACAAATGGGCAAATGAAACATCTGCAAGAAAACAACCAAGCTCAGAGAGCACCAAGGACTCCTCATGTCAACCCTGAGCTACAAATATTCTCCTTTATTAGTAAATAATATTTTCTGTCATTTAGTAGGGTTCTCGGCCCCTGGAGACAAAATGTAGAAAACGATCAAGCATGGCCTTACACGATCCTCAGTTGTATTGCTTAGAGTCTACTGTGACTGAAGTCATTTATTTGTTTGTAAAAAACAGACAAATAAGTAACTGGAAATTTTGCATAGTCGGAATTCTTTCTTAATAAGATCTTCTCATGTTGCTGATGAATTGACTGCTTACACATTGTCAAAAAAGAGAAAATGCATACCAAAGGTGCTGATTTGTGTCATATTTGCAGAGAGAAAGGTACTAAACTATAAATCAGTTCTGCAATTTAAGTTGAAGGATAATTCATTTAATTGTAAAGGGGAAGCCGTGACTAGGTGACCTATGTACTTCCTTAATCAGTTATGTCTGTGCTAAGATTTGGTGTACTCAGTACCACTGGTTCCCTCCTTTTTTTCATTCAATTAGTTTCAACTTTGAATAGAGACTCTCACCTTTAAAAATGGGATGTAGGGTTGCCCTAGATAAGGCTGCAGTGACCTGATCTTGAATGCCTATCTTTGTCTTCCAGGCACCCAAGAAGGCAAAGAGAAGGGCAGCAGAAGGAAGCTCCAATGTCTTCTCCATGTTTGACCAAACGCAGATCCAGGAGTTTAAAGAGGTAAGAACATGTGGGAAGAGGTGTCAATCATTAGGAAATATAACAAATGTAGTGATGCCATTAAAGGATGACTTTGGAGTAAATGATTGGACCCCAATAAGCATCGCCTAGGAGCACCACCTAGAACTGACATTCTAGGAGATTTTTAACTACATCAGTGAATATATAGGAATGAACTTTAAGAATAAAGTTCAGATTCTGTTTTCCCTTTGAAAAAATTTGCTGACTAATCACAAATTTTGGCTGTTCTAAGAGAACCTAACTGTTTCAAATGAGCCTATTTTACATATGCAGGTACGTCCAGTTTAGTTTACGCCATTGTATTGTATGAATCCCAGCGATATTTTCTCAACTTTAGCAGAAGTGACTAAGATAGAAAAGGTCTCGATAAGTTATAGAGAAGTTTTTTTTAACATGATTTACCTCCACTTGTAGGTATCTGTTCATGTATAGGACTAGTGATGGTTTGATTTGAGTCTGAACCTTTACAAAAATAGGGATTCTTTGTTCCTGAAATTCTGTCATCAAATAGAGGCCTAGCATTCATTAATTTTCCTTTCCTTTGCCTTTTCTATATTTCTATTAATTGTTGATCATGTTCAATACTTCTAAGTTTTAAAGTCATTTTCCTAATTTTATTGTCCATTCCAATATGTGTTGAATTACAGCTTCCATTGTTCACAGATAGAATGGTTGTTGTTTGGGGATAATGGGATTTATTTTTTGCCACACCTGAGGTGCCATCTTGAGGAAGGCTATTGTGAAGAACATCCTGAAGAGGGAGAGAGTGGAAATCCATAGATATTATAGGTGGACCAACTCTTTCCAAAAATGTTCTTCTGTCTCCCTATGATATGTAGGCTGAGTGTAAAGCAGGATAAAAATTGGGTTTGTAGACCATGGGTAATGGGTTATTATGATATGTAAACCTGGCCATATTTTGGAAGAGTCAAAATAATAAGCAACTATGAATGTGTGTCTCCACAAAATCCTACTTTGGAACTTAGAGCCTACTAAATGTGCATGGAAGATCAGCTTTTTACCTCCTATTAAAGTTGCTTTTCCTTTCCAAGGGTAATTCCAGGTTATTCTCCTTAGGACACCTGTTCTTTAAATTGATTTGGACTTTGAATAGAAATTCTCATCTGTAAAAGTGAGAGTGAGTACTAGCTTTCCATATGGAGATATTCTCTTCTCCTCGGACTTAAATTCTTAAACTTCATTTCAGAGGAACATTTTTTGCCCTTTGACAGGCACTAGCCCTCCACACACCCCCACCCCAAAGTTGATGGTGTTTCCTTTCCAAGACCCTTGCAATGCAGCAGGGTCTATTTTGGGTGAAGGAGGACTAAGCAAAGAGGTGACATCTGTGCTTGGATGAAGCAAATGGCAGAGCCTTACAAGGAGAACTTTGGAAACCCATTCTGGCTGGCTAGTTTGGGAGGAGGAGGAGGAGGAGGAGGAGGAGGAGGCAAGAAGCCTCCTCATTTCCATCGAAAATGAAGCCTGTGGGTCTTTCAGTCTTAGGACATCGATCTACCATAAAGGAGACCAAAGCTACATTAGAAGTAGAGTTGGTAGCAAACTATCAATAAAAGATCCTTTGGGTTTTCTTCTTTTTCCTGCAACCTATGTTTGTGCTTCTTTATTTTTTGAGGGCCTCCTGCTTTTAAAAAATATGAAAGGACAGATCAGTTCTTGCAACATGCATATGATTTTTAATTGCGTGTGTCACCTGCCCTTCCTTCAGAAAACACAAAGAACCAGACTTGCCTTCTTTGTTCCCTTCTCCTCACTTCTCTCTACAAGCATGCTGTGAGACTGGTAACACTGAAAATCACCTGTAGATCTTTGTGTCAGGATAGAACCCAGGTCCCCTTAGTCTTCAGGTGCTTCAGGTGGGCTCCTGCATGATTACATCAATAGTCTTGATGTAATCATGGAATTTCAGGAGGACTAGGTGATGATTTCCTTCATTTTAATTCTTTTGGCCTTCCTACCATTCTTTCTACCATTTTTATGTTTCCCATAAGGGTGAAAAGATTAAATTTCTACTTGGTGGAGGTAGAGTCCACTGGAAGATCCGTGGTGGAAACACAGTCTCTTAGTCTTTAGTCCCAGAGCCCCCAGGTTTATACTGCTAAAATCTATAGCAGTGGTGGCAAACCTATGGCACTCAGAGCCCTCTCTGTGGGCATGTGCGCCGTCGCCCCAGTCCTAGGCCTTCAGCTGGGTTTTATAAAACCTTTTCGCTTTAGGCCTCCGCCGCCATGTGCAAAAAAAAAAAAAAAGGTTCAATCAGTCAATTTCAACTTCTCGCAGGAAAAAAAAGATCTTGCAAAGTTGGAATTGATTGATTGAACTTTTTAGTTCCATCCAGTCTGCCGTTACCACTGCAGCCACGCCCACCCAATGGGCCACGCCACCCGGCACTTGACGATGTATAAGTGGGTTTTGGGTTGCAGTTTGGGCACTCAGTCTCTAAAAGGTTCGCCATCACTGATCTATAGGCATTTGTTGGCATTATTTTAAAGAAGTGAAATTGGCCCACGCAATAGATGAGGTATCTAATCCAAAACTGCAACTTCCATTACAGGAATGGTGTGAGTTTAAGTAACATCATGAGAGGGCATGAAGTTTGGGAAGGTTGCTTGAATACGGGCTAGTAGAAGTAACAATCTGGATATTTAGATCTAGGGATACCAGATCTGGATGGACATTCACTAGATGGCAGAAAGGGATTTTAAAACCCCCAATTATTGACTATTATCTAGCAGGCATCAGGATTTTTGCAGCCCAGCTTAATCCTGGGTTCAGCTACATTTCTCCTTGGCCAGTTTGCCTATTCAGGGATCAATTAGCTGCTTTTTTTGCTCTGCCTTTGTTGAATTTCATACTGGATTGGATCTCTTTGGAGAGATCCTGGCCTCCGGAACAGTGAAGAGGATGAACTGATGCTCTGACTCAGGATGAAGTTGTGTGTCATACACAGTATTTTTTTAGCTAGAATATTTTTTAGACTTTTGTGGGAAACAGGGTAAGTTTGCCATCAAGATTTCTAGTTATCTTTGCTTTTCTTCAGAATACCCCTTTCTGCTTTTATACCTAGAATGCAAACCTCCTCAGAGCAGAGGATCTTTTTCGCCATTATTCAGCAAGCGCTGAGTAAAAGGCAACTGGTGTGTTTTTTCCTTGAGGAAGAAGAAGAAAATGTTTCACTTCTCATCCAACAAGCTTCACCAGTTGGGATGAAGAAGCGAAATGTTTTCTCCCTCAAGGAAAAAAACAGAGCAATTGCCTTTTGAAAAAGCTCTTTTGAGACAAAACTAGGATCTGGGTGACTGAGAGTCTCCACAGACAAGTGCTGAATACATTGCTGACACTGGGGTGCTGATGTTACCTTAGCTCTCTCGGCTTCTACCCAAAGTAGTTAGGACCTTTCCTCTGTGTGTGTGTTGGGTGTGTGTCTGTTAACATGCGTTGGAAAAGCTTCCTGAGGTACTTCTCCAGCCAACATCCAAATTACAAGATTAGATTGTTGAGATGATGCAACTTCTACCCACCTATTATCGATTCTCTGGAAGATCATAGTTTCCCCTTCTTTCACAATGGGGAGAATCCATATTGCTCTTCGGATCAGGACTAAATTTACACATTATACTGAGTCTGAAAAATTTGAAAAGCAAGCCTAGTTTCTCCACACTCTTTATTTACATGCTTGTCCTTAACCAATTCCTTGGGCTTGGTTTGTTGGCTTTTGGGTGTTAAAAAGTGGAATTTGAAATCCAGGCTGGTTGTAGATTACACATTTTGACTCTCCTGAGCCTTAAGTGGTAGCCATTCTAGGTTTGGACGACACAGCAAACATTACCCTTGGATTAAAGAGCCTTACTCCCTCTGAGTAAGACACCAAGGACTTGCTTGACGGGGTGGACTTTTTGACTGATGCAGCCCCTTTCAGTTTGAAAAAAATCTAGCATTTCATTTCTATTTGGAAAGAGATAGACCCGAGAAGAAAGAAAAAAGGAGGGGGGCATACCCATAAGAGGAGGGGAGGAGTGAATTCCACCAGTGCCTGCCAGCCCTTGGAGACCTCATCAACAGCCCCTTCAGAATGTACCACCTGTCCCCTTAGGGAGGGCTTGGGGCTAAACATGAGACGGTTTAAGGTTGTTCACATTCCTGGCAGAAGCGAAGAAGGCTATCAAATGACAGGTGTTTCCAGGGCACAGCTGCAGAAAAGGGAGGAGGGTAAGGAGAATCCCACTAGCTGGAGTTAACTTGTGTCTCCAATCCTATAATGCGTTGCTAGATAGGCAGATAACTAGACAAACAACTGAGGTCTTTTTTTAATATCCAGTCCAGAATGTTTATTAGAACACTTTAATTTAAATTGTCTGGTAAACCTACTGAGCGCTAAAGAACGACTACGAGTGCCTTGAACTATGCACAGACATAAGGGAGCTACTATTTTGTGTCGAGGGTTCAGCGGCAGCTAGTTAATTTTTCGTTCCCTGCTCTCTGGAATGAGGTTCTCCCCGAGATCCAGATGGGGCCCACTTCTCTGTTGTTTAGAAAAGCCATGAAGATCTGGGCAAAAGAAGGGAGATCCCTCACTTTATCGCCTTTCTCATCTTTTTAAGTTGTATTGATTTTATTGCAATTTGTTTATCAGGAGCCTTCCAGAGTTATTGAACGCCCAGTGGCATACAAGTTTTAACTGTTGATGGTGATGATGATGATGATTACCAAACTCACTGACAGATCCTCTTTCTTTGGCTCTATATGGTTATCTCTTTGGCTGGATTTGCGTATCACAATAAGCTATCATTTTATTTAATTTGGATTAATGTATTGTATGAATCTAGCTCTTGCGATTGATAAAGCGCAATTTGTGCCTTGATGTTGCATGCGTCTGACCAAGGACGATTCTTTCAAAGCTGACTTAGCATGGTAACCAGCTAGGTCAACAATACTGAATTACTGTTATTTTTCACTGATTGGTTTCTTGAACTTTTGCTGTTACCGTGTGGTTATTTGAAATCAAAGGCTGTATCCAGTTTGCATCACTGAAGGCCAAAAGGACTTTGCACAATGAACTGGGAAGAGAGGGATACAGAAGCGACTCATTATTCAAAATCCCATAATTATTTCTCCTGCCTGGTAGACACCAGTTTTCAAAGTCAAGTTGAAATATCCTTTCTGAGAGGATATTTGTGCAAAATCAAAGATGGCAGACCATATGGCTCAACCATAAAGATGCTTATGCTATTAAACAGAAGAAATGACATACTGTTAGTTCAAGTGTAGGGTTTTATGTAGTTTTCCACTTATATATCACCTATATAATTATTAAGTAATAAATGTAGGTAGATGCATACATTCAGCAACCATATCTGTTGCAGATTGTACAAGTTTTCCTTTCATACACATTCTTTTCTTAACCCAATTCAGGAACAGACAATGTTGGGTCCTCAATTTAGATTTGGGCTACAGTTCTGGCAGGCTTCCATCACTGATCAAATTCCTGATCCCTGCTCTAATTAATCAAAGGTTCATGAATAAAGTTAAATGTAAATGAACTAAAGGCATGAACTTCATCTACAGAAAAAGCATTGCAGCTGAGGGCATCCATGAGGGAGAAAGTGGGCAAGCTGGTCTTTGTATCATTGTGATCAAAGTCCCACCTTTTTGTTCTACAAAGAGGCAGGGCTTCAACTGTGACATCACAACTGCCTGTCTTTCCACCTACCCCACGTTGCTGGTTTTGTCCACTGGCCGCTCTCCAAAACAATGTGACCAAAACAGTTTCGTCACCAGTTTAACCCTGCTGTGGGTTAATTACATGCCACTTGATATGGCAGTCCTCAGGTAATGAACGAGTTCTCAGAAAAACAGAAAAAGCTTTCTTGCTCTTCATCTTAAGAAATGAAGCCTCTACTTTGCTACATTGGGATTTGCAAACGTTGTGACAACATAACGCACACATAGTCTTAAGATTTAAACATAGATTTAAATCTAAAAGCTATTATGAAGTAGTTATTTTGCAATTTTGAGATGCTGGCAACTGTTCATTTTGGTAGGACAGGGAGAGGAAGGTAAATTTTTTATAGCCCGACATGTTGGGTTTATGTATTATGTTATGCCATTATGTGGTTTCTTTAGTTTTTACTTGGTGTAGAGTTGAACCAAGTCATTGCGAATAGGTTAACAAGCCAGTTTAATATAATGCATGAACTTGGTTAATGCATTTCTTTCTCTCCTGTTTCCTAGGCCTTCACTGTTATTGACCAGAACAGAGATGGCATCATTGACAAGGAGGACCTGCGAGATACATTTGCTGCTATGGGTAAGAAAAGAGGGAGGGGGCTGAAACAGCATCATAATGTGAGCAGTTTAAGTAAAGCTGGATGGATGATCAGACCCTTAAATCAAATCCTCAGCAGTTAAACTTTCTTCCTTTCTGCATAGGCCGCCTGAACGTGAAGAATGAGGAGTTAGATGCCATGATCAAGGAGGCCAGTGGCCCCATCAACTTCACTGTCTTCCTCACCATGTTTGGGGAGAAGCTGAAGGGTGAGCGAGTCTCTTGTTCTTCTCAGTCTTCTTCTATATGACAGATAACCTGTTCCAGCATCTCACTAGTCTTCCTGTCTTATCTCCTCAGGTGCTGATCCCGAGGACGTCATCATTGGTGCCTTCAAAGTTTTGGACCCTGAGGGGAAGGGGAATGTCAAGAAGAAATTGTGAGTGTTTCCTTCCATTTCCCTTCCAGCAGAAGCATTGAATCCGTTCAGACATAATTCTAAAATGGCTGTTACTAGGTTCCCACGATCTCCTCGTTGCAAGCACTTTGCAGTATTCCTCCTGATTAATTGTTTAAGCCACCCACATCTTCCCATTAAATTATGTCCTAGATGACAATTGGATCAGAAGTCACATATATTTAGGGCCTTTGTCACATGCCACGTTTCTTCTTGTCTCATTACAGCTTGGAAGAACTCTTGACCACCCAGTGTGACCGGTTCACTCCAGAAGAGGTAAGAAAATTTCTTTGCATCCTGCAGATGTCCCATTCTTTTCTTTATTCAATTAGAGTCCCCTTGCCCAGATCTTTTATTTCAGTTTTATTTTTCCATGTTGTCAACAATTAAATCTAAAATCTGCAGAACTAGGACAAAAGGATAAAAGGTAATATATATGAGATCAGTCTGAGGCCAAAGTCAACACTGAACTTTTTTCCAACTCAATAAGATTCTTCCAAGGATTGCACAGCACTATTCTGTTACTCCAGAATAAAAACAGATATGAACACTCACATTCTATTTGCACATAAGTCAGCTTAACCACACTTGAGCAAAACCATACTTGCAAATCAGAGACTGAGAGGATCAAGCCAGGAAAGAAATCTATAACAAACTAGAGCAGTGGTGGCGAACCTATGGCACGCATGCCAGAGGCAGCATTCGAAGCCCTCTCTGTGGGTACACGTGCCATTGCCCCAGCCTCGCCTTCCCCCATGACCCCCTCCTCACCAGCAGCCCCCCTGGAGGAGAGTCGCCCCCGAGCGTGGCCCACACAGAGCAGCGCAGCCAAGGACATGGCAGCCAGGCAGCATAGACAAGACTCTGCCCTCATGCCCCAACGTGCAGTTGATGCTGCGGGGCGCGGGCCGAGGGCGTGGCCACCATGGCACTGCTGGGCTGCCTGGGCGATCTGCAGCGGGCCCTGGAGGCAGTGAGTGACCCTGCGGGCAGGCGGGGTGGGGGCGGAGCGGCGGTGGGGCAGGGGGTGGAGCGGGGTGGGGCCAGCTTTTGGGCACTCGGTCTCTAAAAGGTTCGCCATCACTGAACTATAGTGTTCTCCTTTAACAGAAATCTGAATCCTGAATAGCACATTAAACAAAGCATTTATGAGATATCCTTCTTTTGTTAGCCACCCATAACTTTTCTTGAGCAGTGCCAAAAGGCACAATCATCCTCTTTCATGGCTAAGGAGCTGGCTGAGGAATTCTGGGAGTTGAAGTCCATAAGTCTTAAAGTTGCAAATTTTGGAGAGCCCCTGATTTAGAGTGACCATTGAAAACATTGAAAGTCATCAGCTGCAATCCTATCGCTTCTCAACATAATCTTCTCTCTTTCTGGCAGATCAAGAACATGTGGCACGCTTTCCCTCCAGATGTAGCTGGCAATGTTGACTACAAGAACATCTGCTATGTCATCACACACGGAGAGGACAAGGAAGGGGAATAAACCCTGATTTTTTTTTTCACCCTTGCTTTGTGGGGAGATCCACCTAGACACCCCCAGGCTGGGGGATTTCATTTATGCTGGTCCCTGATGATCCACACTTTTGTAACCAAACAACAAACATCTCAATCTGTTATTTATTATCTTATGGGGAGAAAAATTATACCCCCCCACAAAACTGACCCTTTTCACTACGACTAGTCTTAACCTAACTGGGACTTTGCTCCGTCAAATGTCTTAATAAAGATGAGGACAGCTCTGTTTCTAATGCCCTTGTTTTCACAGTCTGCTTGTCTGCTCAGGCCAGAAGAACGTTAGCACCGATTCGAATGATGCCCCTATTCCCATTTTTAAAACTAATTTAGCTTCAAGGTCTGAATGTGATCGTTTTTCTTCCTTTTAGGGCTGTGATGGTTAGTTAATTAATTAACTCAGTTTTTTTTGTAGTGTGTCCGGTACAATTGTTAGAAAATAGTTTTGAGACACATCCTTACAGTCTTAAAAGATCATTCCTTCTTCTGTGAAAGAAAATGAGACAAGATCACCTCTTATGTTGCTAGTACTAGAGACATCTAGAAGAAAAGAATGTCTGCTTCTGGATTCAAAACAAGTTGTTTTTAACCTATAATTCAATTTAAAGAATTATTTGATTAAAATAACCTAATTAATCATGCAAAATTTTTAAACTCAGGTAGCAGGCCTAATATTGCTTCACTTACACATTTATTTTAATATGTTTTCCCAGCCTCATCCTTGGTGAAGGATATTATGCTTCAATAATACTTAAAGTATATTGTCTGTTGCTCTTATACTAATGACTGATTGCCCTACGTGCTGAGTTTCATGTTTACATAACTGTTAGTTCACTAAATCCATTCATGCCTTTTCACCCAGAGGTCTTTTTTTTAAAAAAAAAGTATTGTGGATTTTCCCTCCCCTGGAGATAATCTACCAAGAGGGGGAAGGTAATTGTTGGTGATGTTTAAAATCAAAGCCAACAGTGCAGAGGGGTGAACAAAAATGGAAATTGCTTCTCCGCTCTGGCTCTTCCTTTCCTTCTCAATCAGCTGTTTGTGACAGGTGGAGTGGGGTGAGGTAATGAGAGGAAACATGGTTCATTTTACAGGCTTTTGAATTAACTGAGGATCCTATTTTATAAGGAGTCTGATGCAGAATAATTCTAGCTCAGGCTACTGGATCGGTGCTGCAAAAATTAGCCAAACGTGCAGAAAAGGGTGAGGATGGTCACAAGTGGCATCTGGATTGTTGGTAGCTCTATTCTAACTTTACATATTATTCTTATTAGGGGGAATTAAAGCAAAGGTAAGTGATAGGAAGTTTTCTCCCCATGCTTATAATGCTCATAAACTGGCAAAATGAGGGTTTTTAAGTAGCAGAGCAAGATGATTTATTGATCTTGGCTTCACAAAGGTTGCCGCAAATTCAAGGAGGAGAAAGCCACTGGAGGGATTTTTCAGAGAATTAGATTTGAGGCTTTCTAAAGTGAGCTCAAATTCATTCTGTCTGGAAAGAAAATCCCAGGAAGCCTTCAGTTAGCCTGGTTGTGATTTGCTCTGGAAAGTGTTAATAGTGCTGAGGAATGCAATAGACTAAGAGGTGAGATGTGATGAAAATCGAGAGTACCACAATTTGGGTTGGGCAACTCAAGAGATTGGACATATGTAAAGATGCATGACAAATGTGGGGTGGAAGACGAGCAGTGCTGATGTTGCTGGCCACAACAACTTTGACAAATGACAATGGAGCAACTAATTTTTTTTAAAAAAAGATTTATTTGGCCAGCTTAGCGAAATTGATTGCAGCAGGCATGCAAGGCACAGATTCAGAGAAAGTGGAAAGGGAATGGCGTACATTTTATTGCTGTCAAAAATCACATATGCTGAAGAAGTTACGACAGCAAACCTAGTTGCCCTCCCTTCAACCCTGATGCTGGTTCTGTTCCAATGATCCTGTGAAAGGAAATAATCCTTTTAAAAAATCCCTAGGGAGGTTTTGCCAAGCAAACCCTGTACAAAAAATTTCCCCTTCCAGAAATTTTGGAGTACAACTCCCATCATCCTAGATCAGCACAGTTAATAAGCAGCAGGTGCAACTTAGCCCCTGTTACCCCTTCAAACCTGTTCGACTACCCATCTCCCAAAGATTTTCATGGGACTGGTTGGTTGGCTGTCCCATCTCGCCTCAGAAAACAAAATTGCGCAGTGATGGCTTGGGAGTCTGATCCCGGCTGATTTTGAGGGAGAAGTCTACCACTTTGGCTGATTGGGTGAGGCAACCCAGGGAAATCACATCAATATTGGGCCCCACAAAGCGGATCACATTCTGCTCGGTGATTCCTCCACTAGCTTCAATCGTCACACGGGGGAATGAGGCCTTTACGGTGCTGGCTGTAGGATGCAAGTCCTGCAGGAGAAGATAAGAGAGATGAACAAGAGGATGAGACCTTTGCAGTCTTACGATGATGACGATACCTATCAGAGTTTGGGATATATGGAATATGAGGTCCAAACTGAGAGCAAGCCAAGGGAGGGAATGGTCCCACGTGAGACAAGATTATTATTTTTTAATACACATGTAATCTTTTTTTTTTTAAAAAAAAAATAATATTTTTTTTTATTTTTTCAAACTCTCCCCTATACATATACCGTGATATTTATCAGATGTTAACATACATTCTTTTTACATTCTTATATATAAGATACTTTTAATGAAATAAATACATACACATGACTTTTGGTGTTGCTCGCCCATTTCCCCTTTCACTGCATCCACACTCCTTCTTCTCTACCTTCTTTCTCCCTTTCTTCTCTTTCTTCCCTACTTCCCTCTTCTTCCTCTCCTCTTCTCTTTCCTTCACCACTCTCTCCTCCAACCTTCCTACTAATACACATGTAATCTGAGGTCCTGAAGATCTCTCCAGAAGCAGAACCTTCACCAATCATGTTTTGTTCAAGGGTGGAAGATATCCACATCAAAGCTTTGCCCACATCGTGAGTGTAACCAGCTTTACTGTAAACATGTTTGTATGCCATGTTTCACTATGTAAAACCCTTCAAAGAACAACTGTCATGTATAGTGACACATACATATTCTAAATAAATAATACAATTAAACCAAACCCTGCAGCAACCTAATTCCTGTTTCCAGGAAATGGCAGCTGGTTATAATTATTTTTTTTTTTTTGGGGGGGGGGGGGAGATTTCAGAAGGAAGATGCAGTCTTGAGCCTGATGCTTTTAAAGCAGCCCTCTTGATCTTTGAAACTATATTTTAGCTTCCAAATGTCACTATTTCGACCAAAATCAATCCAAAAGAACCAAACCAAAGATTGCGAGATCTGTTTTGTTATTATTATTTTTTTAAAGAAAATCAGTCATAAGTTCTAGTTTCTAGATCTGCCCCATCTTCTCTCAGCCAAATACCTCAGGAGCAAAGTTGTCCAGCATGATAATATCAGCACCACACCCTGATGCTTCGAGAGCTTCTTCTAAGGAGCCACACTCCACTTCTATTTTCAGGGCAAACCCACCGACCCGTCGGGCATTGTGAACTGCCTGTGGGATTGCAAACATTGTGATATCAGCAGCAGTCCAGATTATATGTTGATGCCTGCAGAAGCTTGAGCTAACCTTAGGGATGCTAATGCCAGCCATTTGGCTGGATCCTCCATGAAAAGGTCTCCTGTAGAACAGGGGTCCCCAAACCTCGGTCCAGGGGTGGGCATCGGTCCGTGGCATGGCAGAAACCCGGCTGTGCAAAAAAGCGAAGCCCCATCCATGGGATGCAGGTAGCACATGAAGCCACACCCCCTCTCATCTGAGGAAAAACCTCTCTCCATGGAACCGGTCCCTGGTGCCCAAAAGGTTAGGTGCCGCTGCTATAGACAGGTGGTCTCCTATATTGGGTTCTTTGAGGGTCACTATGAGGCCTGCTTAAGCTTGGATGCAGCTTCTAATTTTGCAAACCAGGTTTCCCAACCTTGGCAACTTTAAGACGTGTGGACTTCAATTCCCAGAATTCCCCAGCTATCAAATCTGGCTAGGGAATTCTGGGAGTTGAATTCCACATGTCTTAAAGTCGCCACGGAAAGGAAATCCCGCTATAAACAGTCCCAGCCAACAAAAGGAGATTATTTTTTAAAAAAAAATTAAAATAATGATTTTCTCTATTTCCAAAGGTGCAGTCAGTCTGCAACAATTTAAATTAAATTATTAATAAAATATAAAAACAGTCAGTTGTAACAGCAAAAAGGTCCTGCCAGGTCAAAAAAGCTAAAATGATTCTGAATCTGTCCACTGTTGTTTGTAAACTATAGTTTATAGCTCAATATAATTTTCAATCTAGATAACAAGTGATGGTTAACAAAATTGAGACATACGTCCCGTTGACACTACATTATCATGTAGCACACGCAGTAGTACAAAACTAAATATTATCTAAAGATTGTAATCAGTGCTAATTTTAAGACCAACACCAATTTGTTGAATAATGCAGAGAAGTTAAGGTTACTTTTTTTTTTTTTTTACTGAGTCTATTATTGGATTTAGGCATTTCTTTTAAAGGCTGATTTGTATAGCTTCCAAAGCTGGACTGCAACACTCAGATCAACCACTGGGGGCAGCAGAGAGATATGGAAAACCCTTATTCTCTGCTGCCCTTTAGCAATCATTCAGAAGATTGCAGTCTTGATCACAATCATTGTATGATATGAATACCTTTGCTTTTGTGTACTCACTTGGGTAATACTGCCAGACGCCCAGATATGGTTGTCCTTCAACATGATGAGGCTTCCCAGATCGTAACGGTGACAGGAGGCTCCCCCGACCAGAAGTGCATATTTTTCTGGGAGACGGAACCCCGGGGTGGTCTTCCTTGTCCCGGCGACCTCTCCATGCCACCCAGCTTCCTGTGCTGCCCGACAAGCTTTTGCTGCTGATGTGGCAACACCACTGCAGCGCCCCAGACAGTTCAGTGCCACTCGCTCACCCAGCAAGAGGTCATTGGCACGACCGTGGACTTCAGCCACTCGGGTGACAGGTTCAACCCAGGTTCCTTCGGTTTGGAGCCATTCCACCGAGCAGCCGACTTCGGCAAAGATGGCATCAAAGAAAGGGAAACCAGCCAAGACTCCGGGGGATTTACAGAAGAGCACAGCACACACCTGATGGTTGCCCACGGCGTAGCCACCATAGTCAAAGCTGGGACCATCTTCTTGCAGCCAATCTCGGGCGAGCTGACGCAGTCGGGCGGCAGGGAGAAGGTGTGAGAGGTTTGGGTGGGAAGCCATGACGACTAAAAGGAAACCACAAGGATGTTGGCAAAGTTGTACCAGACCATACGGGTAGTCCTTGGCTTACAACAGTTCATTTAATGACTGAAGTTACAACGGCACTGAACAAAGTGACTTATGACCGTTGCAGCATCCCCCCATGGTCAGGTGATCAAAATTCAGACACTTGGCAACTGACTCATATATATGACCAGGGCTTTTTTTCTCAGAGAAAAGGTGGTGGAACTCAAACGTGGCCACGCCCTCATCAAACCCTAGGACCGCCCCTTTAGAGAACAGGAATGCAAGTAAAATTTGGGAGGGGCTATTTCCGGTGCGGCCGGCCCGGAAAAAGGTGCCGGAACGCGGTTCCGCCGCGTTCCGGCTGAAAAAAAGCCCTGTATATGACAGTTGCAATGTCCCGGGGTCATGGGGTCCCCTTCTGACAATAGGGAAGCTGGATTCACTTAACAACTATGTTACTAACTTTAACAACTGCAGTGATTCGCGTAACAACTGTGTCAAGATAGAAAGGTCGCAAAACGAGGCAAAACTCAACAAATATCTCACTTAGCAACAGAAATGTTGGTTCAATTGTGGTCATAAGTCAAGGACAAACTGTACAGGCACAGTGACTACAATTAGGATCAGAATTCCCATCGTTAAGCAAGGCCATTGTTAAGTGAGTTGTGTCCCATTTTACATTATTTTTTTTGCCATGACTGTTGTTAAGCAAATGTTGTTGGTTAATGCTGGCTGAGCCTGAGTGCAGCGTAAGGAGTGTATATGTTATCCCTGCTACGGTTCTTAAGTGTTTCCCATCCAAAAATGGGGAAAAGTATCTTTAAAATTAAGTGGGACAGTTCAAGGACACGGGGTCAGAAAAGAAACTAGGAAATTGCATGTCGTGATGCAGCCAGAGGGATGGCCTGGCCCAGTTTCAGAACTCCAGCAGGTACACAAATTCTCACTTCTGACTTCTAGGCTCAGATTTTGAGATAACTACTAAACACTCAGTTAACTCTCTGTGACTTTTAAGAGTCTGGCTCAAAATGCAACTGAGTATTATTATCGTATACAGGTGCAAAGAAGAGCAACTAAGATGATTAAAGGCCTGGAGACAAAAATACCTGAAGAACAGGAATTGGGTATAGCTAGTCTGGAGAAAAGGAGTACTGGGGGAACAGGATAGCAGTATTCCAGAATTTGAGGGGCTGCCATAAAGAGGAGGGGGGTTCAATTTTCCAAGCACCAACAGGCAAGACACAAAACAATGGATGGAAACTAATCAAGGAGAGAAGCAACCTGGAATTAAGGAAAAACTTCTTAACAGTGAGAACAATTAACCAGTGGAACAGCTTGCCTTCAGAAGTTGTGCGTGCTTCACCACTGGAGGCTTTTTAAGAAAAAAATTGGACAGCCACCTATCTGAAAGGGTATAGGATCTCCTGTTTGAACAGGGGGTTGGACTAAAAGACCTCCAAGATCCCTTCTAGCTCTATTCTGATAGATTGAGGACAATTAACTAGTGGAATGGTTTGCTATCAGAAGTTATGGGTGCTTCATCACTGGAGGTTTTTAAGAAGAGACTGTCTGAAAGGGTATAGACTAGAGCAGTGATGGCAAACCTTTTAGAGACCGAGTGCCCAAACTGCAACCCAAAACCCACTTATGCATCGTTGGGTGCTGGGTGGGTGTGGTCCATTGGCTGGGTGTGGCCAATTGGTGGGTGTGGCCCACTGGGTGGATGTGGCTGTGGTGGTAACGGCAGACTGGGTGGGACTAAAAAGTTCAATCAATCACTTCCAACTTTGCAAGATCTTTTTTTTCCATGAGAACTTGAAATTGACTGATTGATTGAACCTTTTTTTTTTTTGCACATGGTGGCGGAGGCCTAAAGTGAAAAGGTTTTATAAAACCCAGCTGAAGGCTTAGAACTGGGGCGATGGCGCGCATGCCCACAGAGAGGGCTCTGAGTGCCGCCTCTGGCACCCGTGCCATAGGTTCGCCACCACTGGACTAGAGTCTCCTGTTTGAGCAAGGGGTTGGACTAGAAGACCTCCAAGGATCCTTCCGCCTCTATTCTAATTGATTTGTGACCATTCATTTAGTGACTGCTCAAATTTACAATGGGGCTGAAAATAGTGACTTACAACCAGTCCCTGCACTTAAAACCATGGCAGTGTCCCCAAGGTGATGTCATCAGAATTGGGGTGTTGGGAACTGGCATGGATTAACAACAGTTGCAGTGTCCTGAAGTCACGTGATTGCCATTTGCAACCTTCCGGAGGCTTCTGACAAGCGATGTCAGTGAGGAAAGAGAATTTATTTAACAATTGCATGTCCCTTAATGACCATGATGATTTGCTTAACAACCATGTCAAAAAAAGGCCGTAAAACCAGGCACGACTCATTTAATGACCACATCATGTAGTGACAGAAGTTTTAGTCACAATTGTGGTCATAATTTGCGGACTATCTACACAAGTGATACTGATCCTCTCACTCCAGAATCCCTCACAAACGTTTCTGATTCAAATCAATTTTACGGAAATATTCTAAGTTACCAGATCTTTTTCATCCAAAATGAATGTGTTAGTCCCAGTAATTCCCATTGCAGAGAGAAGCCCAAATCAATAAAGTTGGTGTGTCAGGAAAAGTTAAAAAGACACAGATTAACAATTATAATTACTCAAGAAACTGTGGCTAAACAAATCATTCATTTTCCACAAGAGTTTAGCACCACACATGAACTCTGTTATTTGCTTTCCTCAAAACTGTGGCTTTAAATAATTCTTATAGCCTCCCAATAAATTCTTAGGAAGCTTATTCTGTAATTCCTCACCTATTCAATGAATTTAAAAAAGTTACAGTATTGTACCTTTTGGAAGTTTTTTCCTCAAAAAGGGCAACAAAGACATGTATAAAATTTACCTCCTAAAGAAATGGGTACTTGATTCTACTATTTTCCCCCTTAAAGGATAAGCTAAGAGAAGATTTGCAATCTCTGCCAGTTTAGTGCCACTCCTCGACAGACATGATCAAATCTTAAAACAGCCCGGGGGAACAAGGCAACCCGTTAAACCAGTGAAACATCCCACAAACAAATAAAGAAACATAAAATCTCAGGAAAACTACTGTATTTCCGGTTGATTGCCAGGGAAAGGAAAAGGACATCATGTAAAACAGTGCCGTGGTCCTTTTTGGTTACCTCTTGATCTTCATTTTACACTGATCAACCCTGCTCTTTATTTCTCTCTAGATCCCACTTGTGGCAAATTAAAAGGGGGAGGGGGCAGCTGCTCACCTGAAGGTCTGGTCTAGGCTTCCTGGTATCGTCCGCTCTGTAGCCTTTTCTCTTGCCCAACTAGTTGTACTAAGTAAATTTTTGGAATTCCTGGGAGGTGGGAGGCTCCGAGGAGAGGGGTGGGATTAGAACCCTGATGATTCTTTTTGGCACTTTGGACCTTAGCTGTTTAAACAAATCTCTTCCACAGCAGCTGGAGATCCCGCGACAGGCGGCTCAGTTGACAAAGTTCCTTTGTGGGAATAAAGATTTTAAGTTCTCCTAAAAGGATAGGAGAACTTTGCAACATCCCTGTCAAGGAACAATTATTGGACACTGGTTGCACATCAGCACAGGTTTCAATGACACCCAGATAAATTTGCAATCCTAGCACATTTCCTTGGGGGAAAAAAGTCCAGCTGAATTTTGCAAGTATTATTGTACAAACAGGTTCAAAAATCAGAAGATACCCTGTAGCGCCTCTTTTTAACTATCCTTACAATTTTGAGAAGAAATATAACAGCAAAAGATGTTAATTGACATTAAATTGTATTTCTAAATGATGGGACGTCATCTTATGAAAAGCAATGGCTTTATCAAGCCTGGGTCTTACAAAGAAAATAAACTTGCAAAGATGGAAAGAAAGTCAGCTTCCTGATGTTTAGGAATGGATTTGAGACATGTTTGTTATTGATTTTTGAAATGTTATTATATTCTAAAAATGAAAAGATGAAATGGTATGTTTTTATATGCTGTAGATTTAACAGTAAGATTAAGTATTAAATTCAATTATATGAATATTTATTTTTCAGTCGCCATAGCCACTCATCTCAATCACTTTGGTCAGCTTACAATTAAAAAAAATATTAAAATTAAAATGCTAAAAACATTTTACAATAAAAAACCATAAAAACAAAAGAAATATGTCCTGTGTGGATCTTATTACTTTTTGTTGTTGCTTTTATTATTTTATTTTAATCACTATGTATGTAGACTTTTCATATTGTATAATCATTAGTATATTTTGTGGCTTGATATCTTTTTAATTAAAAATCTATAAGCTAAAATAAAAAAGCTGCAATAGGCCAATTAATTGTGTAAAATTTTTATAGTACTACAGCCAAAGCTTTTCAACTTAATTCAAAGTATCTTCTTCAGTTTGGACTCGAATACAGTAGTTGTTTACCTGGGATAAATCCTTTAGAAATTGATTGGAATTCCTTATGAAAACCTCTTTATGGACCTGGTCTGTTGGCTCAGCATCTGATAATAGAAGCTGAAGTCAAAGTACAAACAAATAATCCCTAACTTTAGCGACTGTTTCTGGAAAGCAATTCTCACAGAATTGTCCTCTGCAATACAAAGAACTCACTTTTCCCCACATTTTTACTGACTCTGCTGTAAAGGAGAAATTAGTGTACTTGTGGGACTAATGTGACATGCAAAAATTAAGTTTCCAAATTAGTGTTTCTCAACCTTGGCAACTTTTAAGATAATAGAATAACAGAGTTGGAAGGGACCTTGGAGGTCTTCTAGTCTAAACGCCTGCTCAGGCAGAAAACTCTATACCATTTCAGACAAATGGTTGTCCAATCTCTGCTTAAAAACCTCCAGTGTTGGAGCATCCACAACTTCTGGAGGAAAGTTGTTCCACTGATTAATTGTTCTCACTGTCAGGAAATTTCTCCTTAGTTCTAGGTTGCTTCTCTCCTTGATTAGTTTCCATCCATTGCTTCTACCTTCAGGTGCTTTGGAGATTAAAGCCGACATATCCAATTCCTGCAACCGTTCTTCATATGTTTTAGCCTTTGATCCCCTAATCATCTTTGTTGCTCTTCTCTGCACTCTGTGTGGACATGCTGGCTGGGGAATTTTGGGAGTTGAAGTCCACACATCTTAACACTGCCAAGGTTGAGAAACACTGGCCTAGATAAGCCGGTATGCTCAGTTGCTATTAAAAACATGACAACAGGCTCAGAGCCAATCTACAATAAGGGATCACAAACCAGATTTCAGCCATCGTATCAATCTGGCTTGCTGGTTAGCTCAGCCAGGCTATTTTGGCTGGGGATCAAGGCATCAGACAAAGTAAGTCTGATCATAATCTTCCCAATTTCCTCTGGTGAAAGATAAAGTTTCCGAATTGAGCTCAATCTGATGACTCTGTGGCCACATTAGGGGGGGTTTTGGGGCAATGTTGCAGTCTCTCGTGGCCTTTTTCTAGGATATTTTCCAGTTTCACCCAGGAGGATGCTGGAAATCTCCTATCCAAGTTAAGGAGTCTGACACTGCAGTGCTGAAATCTGAGTTAGATCTGCCTGATATAACTTATCTCGGGACTACAGAGTTTAAAACAGGCAGGAGATCAATAACAAAAAGTTTTCTGGGAGAGAGAAGGAAAAAATGAGTTATTCACACCCAACCCACTATTCAGGACTTGAGAACAACCACACTCCCGATATTGCTGGTCTACCACTCCTAGCAACCCTCAGGCTCTGACCTGCTACCAGGGGATGCAATACTAAGCTTTTCAGAGGTTACCAACCCACAGCATCAGTTTACTAACATCTGATATTCTCCACTCCCCTCAAAATGCAAGCACCTTAGTTGGGGATCCCACTTCACCTTTGTTTTGACTCCTGAAGCTTTCCCTCACTCTGTTACTATTTATTAAGAAAAGGAAACTTTAATTATTTTATTGAAATCAACATTTCTCTAGAGAGGGCAAATCAGCCTGCAGGGTTCCTATGGACTAGCTGTATGGGAAGGCTGTAAATTGTTTTATAGGGAACTAAACTTCCAATAGAAGAAAAATTAATAAGTGAACTAATTTTTTATTTTCCTCCCCACTTGAATGTATAAAAAGCAACTTTTTTTCTTTGCAAACTGAAAGTTTCCAAAAGTATTTCTATAATCTCCTCATCAGGCAGAATGGATATAGCCACTACAAGTTATTTATCCTGCCTTTATTATTTTCACAAATACGTAAGTCAAGGTGGTGAACATATCCAACAGTTTCCTCCTTCTATTTTCCCCACAACTACCCTGAGCCAGTTGGGATGAGACAACTGATAAGATAAACAACTTGTCTGAAATGGTGTAGACCGGGTCTCCTGCTTGAGCCAGAGGGTTGGACTAGAAGACCTCCAAGGTCCCTTCTAGCTCTATTCTGATTGATTGAATGAATGAAAGCAACTGGCCCAAAGCCACCCAGCTGGCTTTCAAAGCTAAGGCAGGATTTGAACTCACGGTCTCCCGCTGATTGATAGGAAAGGGGAAAAAATGATAAAAAGTGGAACTAAAAGGCTTGTGTTGAGGCCATGCCCGCAACAGATTACAGTTTTATACAGAAAAAAAAATCTTTTAAAATCTTTTCTCCCCTCCCCCACATACTCCGCATACTAGCCTTTGTTTCCATCTACTGTATTGTTTTCTTCCTTTTACTTAGATCTTCTCTGATTGGATGAAATCAGGCGCAGATCTCCGCCCCTCTAACTTCCTTCCTTTTTGATTGGTTACAGAACTCGGCGTGTGTTTTGATGGCTTCCTTTGAGCGAACAGGGCTGCTGACGTCACAACCCTGCTAACCAATGAGAGCCCAGAGGACTGCCTCTTGTTGATTGGCGGAGAGACAGGGTGAACCCGGGAAAAAAACTCCCGCGTTCTAGCTGGAGCCGCGTGTGTTGTGGGGTTCCCTTGGGTGGCTCTCCAATCTGGGATCGGCAGAAATCCAGGTGGGTGCTGTTTTTTTATCCATTTAGCACCAAACATACTGGGGGGGGGGGTTTAAGTTCAGTAATTGCACAGAAAATGAGATTTCATCCAGTGCTTGATTGAATTTCATGGAATTTATGGCTTGCGAAACTCCCTTTAAATTCTAGAGGGCAGCAAGACGTTAACCTCTCTGTTGCCATCTAATGATCGTCCAGGATTTTGCAGTCCAGATCCAGGAGTCCCGGTTAATGATGAGGATGATTTGTCTGCTAGCCTTAAAAAATAGGATAAAAAAGACGGGGAGAAGAAATCAGCCCAGTTAGTAGTTCTGCAGCTTCTGAGGCTGGAACTGGTTTAGAAAAAGAAACATATTTTGGAGTGGTAAAAGGTGAAATCCTTGGAGCAAGGATTTATACTTGGTATTATTATGGTAAGTCAAAATCAAACCTCCAGTGATGGAGAAACCGACTGATATTCAGTTTCCTTTAGTTGTTTTAACTCAAAAGCTGCCATGGATTGTTTTAATGTCCTAATCTGCTTTATTCCTTGCATATGAAACTGCCACACAAGGGTTGCAAAGAAGTTGGTAGCCCATGGAACTAAATAAGAATGGCATTTTGCCGTGGTGATAGATGATCAGAAATCCCTCTCATTTGCTGAAAGTGCATCTTCCAAAAGTTAAGGTTTTGAACCCTGCTTTTGAGGAGGATAGCCTTCTGCATATGCTTAGAGGCACTCCTTCCTTGGGTGATTGAGATGTAAGCCCTCATACTGAAAGTAAGCCTTTATTCCTGGGGATCAGCTTTGGAAAGTCTTGAACTCAGGTTAAGCCCAAATTTGAGGATGTAAGGATTAGTGAATTGGAAAAGTTTGGAAATTGGGATGAAACTGGATTTCTGCTGTCTTGGAAGCATGTCTAAATGAATCGGAGAACACTGGGGCAGCTGCTTCACCCAGGACAATTTTATGGGAAAGCTCCACTAGGACCAGACTCCATCCTGGCCTAACAGATGAAAAGGGCATATTAACATTCATCATCTCAGAAAAGGGCAATTTTTTCCAAACCGTAGGCCCTACATGGCCTTTAAGTGGAGTGCCAGGTATTGTGCTCTAAAAAGGTTAGGGATGGCTGGGATAAACAAATGATTTGATTTCCATTTTTTATGTATAATTGAAATTAAATACGGTGATTATTCTCTAATTATGTTTTTAATACTTTTCTAGAGTAAATATGGTTAAAAACTAGAAGTTTCTGGAGACCACATCTAAACTTTTGAGGATATTAAGAGTGCTCTGACATAGCAAAATATCCCATACCTATAGTATAGGTAGGCCTCAACTTACAACAGTTTGTTTAGTGATCGTTCAAAGTTACAACAGCACTGAAAAAAAGTGAGTTATGACTGTTTTTCACACTTACAACCTTTGCAGCCTCCGCATGGCCGGGTGATTTACATTTGGGTGCTTGGAGACAGGTTCATATTTAGGATGGTTGGCGTCTTGGTGTCAGGTGATCACTTTTTGCGAGCTACCAACCTGCAAAGGAGATCAATGGGGAAGCCAGATTCACTTAACTGTGTTACTAATTTAACAACTGCAGTGATTCACTTAACAACTATGGCAAGAAAGATCGTAAAATAGAGCAAAATTCACTTAACAAACTTCTGGCTTAGCAACAGGAATTTTGGTCTCAGTTGTGATCGTAAGTCGAGGACTACCTGTATTGATTTTTATGTAGGAAATGTGTTACAGGAGAATGTCTGAAATAGTATCTCTTGTTTTTGGCAAACCACTTTATTAAACCTTCCTTCCTTCCTTCCCTCCAGGTGTAACTGATCATGGCATCATCAGAGAGGGATAAAGGGAAGGAAGAGGACTCAAATGCCCAGTTTCAGGCCATTGTTGGCGAGGAAGGGAGGACAGCCTGCCAGACCTGCAAACATGAAATGCGTGTAAATCCATCGGATCCTCAGCAGCACATGTCCACCAATGCACAAGACAGCACCACAGAGTCTTCTGTGTCCCAGACTGGCGAAGAACATAGAGTTTCAGAGGATTGTGGTCTTGCCAACGCCATTTTCAAAAGGACAGAGGTAACAGAGCTTCTGTTGTATTTGCTCACCCACAATCATTTGCTGCATCTCCACATCTATTGCATTGAGGCCTTAATTTATATATTTATGCATCTCTCTCATTCATCATTAGTCACATCTTCAGGAACTTCCTGAGCCTTCTTTGATCCTGAGAATTTCTTGGGAGGCTGTAAGAATTATTTAAAGCCACAGTTTTGAGGAAAGCGAATGACAGAGTTCATATCTGGTGCTAAACTATTATTTGTTTAGTCATAGTTTCTTGAGTAATTATGATTGGCGGTATGCAAAAACACTATGCTTAGACCAAGCCAATTATACAGTTAGAACAATCAGTGGAACAGCCTGCCTCCAGAAGCTGTGAATGCTCCAACAATAGAAGTTTTTAAGAAGAGACTGGACAGCCATTTGTCTGATATGGTATAGGGTTTCCTGCCTGAGCAGGGGGTTGGACTAGATGACCTCTAAGGTCCCTTCCAACTCTGTTATTGTGTCATTCTGTTACATGGCAGCTTACTCTATAGACAAATCTGATCTCTGTGAACTTTCTTGTCTCCTAGATACTGCCGTTTAGCTTGGGGCTCCAATGGAGGAGCATCACAGTGGTGGTGATCGATTGATTAATAACAGATCTCACCTCCCCTCAGTCCTGCTCCCACCCTGCCCATCTTTAATTGGGCCCATAGTATTTGCTTGTGTATTAACTTAACGTTTTTAGTTTATACAATTTTTATCTTTTATGACCGTACGCCGCCCAGGGTTACCCTGTGGTAAAATGGGCACCCAGTAAAATTTATAAATAAATATATTTTATAAATAAATATTTAATTTAAAAAATCTTAACCAGTATCCAACAAATTGTGAATCTTTTCTTAACTGCAAATTGCCCTAAAAAAATGAAGTAGTGATTATAAGAAGCTGCGACCCATTATTGTTTTTGTTTTTATTTAATGCTCAGACACAGAAAGAGTCTATACCACAGAAAGATCCATTTTAAATTTTGCTCTGCCCTCCACTGCAAGCATACCTCTAACTTCTTATTATCCAGTTGTAAACAGGCCATTGCAAAGGAGTGGGACCATTTTCTTATTCCCAACCAGTTAAATATTGACTTTACTCTGATTTTCCTTGCCAGCCCTTGCACACCTGCTCAACGAAGATGAACGAGGGAAAAGTAGATGAGGCAGTAGTGACTAATGGGCCCAGCACATCTCAAGCACCATTTCAGTTTAGTGCCAATCCCACTCTGGAAGACATGTGAGACACCCCTTTATATCACCCCCACTTACCCCTAATTCATGCCGCTTCCTCTTTTTGGAAGGGGTGCATATGAAAGATCTCTCCCTCTGCGGCCTTCTCATCTTCTCTTCCACTTTGTCTCCTGCAGCCGGAGCCTCCAGTCGGCCTTCGCAGCTGAGCGGGACTGGGGAAAGTACCACCAGCCCCGGAATCTGCTTCTTGCTCTGGTTGGGGAAGTTGGGGAGCTGGCAGAGCTCTTGTGAGTATAACAATCTGTGGAGTGGGGGGAAGAGATGGGGAGGTAGATCCCGAAATGCCTTCTTGGGGACCACAAGGGTCCCACCCACTAGGACAGACATGTCAAACACAAGGCTCAGGGGGCGGGTGTGGTGGTTTCATGTGGCCCGCGAAGCCATCCTGGAAACAGTGAGGGAACGGCCCCTGCTTCCTTGGTGCTGGCCCAGGCCGGCCGGGAGCCAATGTACAATTTTGGGGTGGTCATCTATGCTGAAACACATTCAGTATTAGCTTCACAAGGCCGTCTGGAAACAGTGAGGAACCAGCCCCTGCCGCTTCAGCCCCGCCCCCTGGGTGCATGCTGGGGAGGTGTCCCCTACTTCACATATCTGGCTTGATGGGCTCCGGGGGAGGGGTTTCAGCAGGCAGTGAGGCTCCTCCAGTGGACCATGCCTTGGCACTTGCCCTGGTCCCACCCCCTTCTGCCAGAGACCCTCAGATCTGTCCCACTCCTGCCCAGGCCTCCATAGGCACCCTTGACGTGAACGATGTAGAGCTGGCCACGCCCACCCAGTAGGCCACACCCACTCCATCTACACACACCCAATAGGCCACACACACCCTAGCCACACACACCCCGAGGGCAACCGCAATGCTGATGCGGCCCTCAATGAAATTGAGTTTGACACCCCTGCACTAGGAGTTAGGCAATGCAGAGAAGCTTTCCTTCTGCTAGTTCATGACCGCAATAAAGTTATTTAAATTTGAATTTTGTAGGTTTCCATTATCCCCTCCCTCTGCAGTTTAATTCGGGAAAAGGGTACAGATAGTCCTCAACTTACAACCACAGTTGGGACCAGAATTTAATTGCTAAACAAGTTGGTTTTTAAGTGAGTCGTGCCCGATTTTATAACCTTTTTTTTTTTGCCACTTGTTAAGCAATCACGGCAGTTGCTAAGTGAGTCATGCTGTCATTAAGTAAATCCGCCTTCCTCCATTGACTTTGCTTGTCAGAAGCCAGCTGGGAAGGTCACAAATGGCAATCCGTGACCACAAGACGCGGCAATAGTCATAAATACAACATGCCAGTTATCAAGTGCCCCAATTTTGATCACGTGACCGTGAATATATTGTAACGGTCATATGTCCGAGGATCGGTTCTAAGTCTTTTTTTTTCAGTCATTTTAACTTTGGCCACTAAATGAAAGGCTATAAGTTGAGGACTACCTGTGTGTCCACAGGAAGAGCTAAGATTCGGTTAGCTTTGATGGCAATAGGACTGCTTCTGCAGGATATCTGCTAAGGCAGGGCTTTTCAACCTTTTCACCCATTGTACCACTTTTAGGATATGGCAACATCTGAGTACCACCAGTCGCCTAGCAAGGCATCAAAAACCTGATGACCCCCCCCAAAAAAGGAAAAAAGTGATAAAGTACAGGTAGTCCTCGACTTACAACAGTTCTCTTAGTGACTGTTCGAAGTTACAATGGCACTGAATAAAGTGCCCCCCAAGGCACAGCCGAGCAAGACACCTGCCTGCCCACCTGGCGGTGCTCTTCCTCCTATCCGAGGTTTTCATTGTTGTGAGCATTTCTGTTGAGGATTGGCGGTGGGGTGGGGTGGGTGTTTGGTTTTTATTCCCCCCATCTGCTGGGTGGTTGCAGCAGGTTTTGGTCACTTCACATGACCCTGGGACACTGACCGTCATAAATATGAATCAGTTGCCAGGCATCTGAATGTAAATCACAAGACCCTGGAGAGGCTGCAACATTCCAGCTGATTGGTGCTTCTTCAGGGCTCAGCAGAAGCGCCAGGATCAGCGCCGAGCTCCAGCTGGAGCCTGGCGCTGATCCTGGCGCTTCCACTGAGCCCTGACAGCCCTGCAGCTCCAGCTGTCTCTCGCTCAGGCTTGTGCGGTGCTGCCACCGGTTCAGTTCATACCCCTCCCCCGCTACCACTTTTCTAGGATGGTCACGTACCACCTGCCAGGTGCCAATGTATCACAGGTGGTACCCGTACCACTGGTTGAAAAGCCCTGTGCTAAGAGACCAGTGGGCTTCTTTGTGCAGTTAGTTGTCTCCTGGACTGGGGGGGGGTGTTCCTCCATTCAAATACAAGCGTACATTTTAAATTAAACATCTAAGCAAGTTACAACATTGACCTGCAGTTGCGAGCAGATCTACAAAATGTGGATGAGATGCTTTATGGGGGCTCCCCATGGCTGCAACGCTCATCCACATCACCAGTCGGGGACTGAGTTCAGACATGCTGATTTGGTTTGAGCTTAAATGACTGTCCTTATTTACACAATGATGCTCTTTTCGTGGTTTTATTAATTTGGCATGGTTCCCGTTCCATTGGTTAGGTTACAAATGGAGGCGAACATACGTGTCCCAGGATAATGTTGCAGGATCCAATCTGGGTGGGCCACCAGGACCAGGGATTTTGTATTCCGAGCTTTTGTACTGCAGCCCATCTTCAGGGAACTTCTCTCTAGACACAC
Source organism: Protobothrops mucrosquamatus (assembly GCF_001527695.2). Lineage (NCBI taxonomy): Eukaryota > Metazoa > Chordata > Lepidosauria > Squamata > Viperidae > Protobothrops > Protobothrops mucrosquamatus. Next base: position 1,274,298 of record NW_015386398.1, read on the forward strand.
AACCAAGTTGCTGAAGAAAAGTCAGAAAGGCTAGAGAGAAGTTCCCTAAAGATGGGCTCCAGCAGGCGTCTCAAAGCTCAGAAGACGAAACCTCGGGTCCCGATTACTGACCCAGATTGGACCCTGCATAGGTTATGTTATTTATTTAGCCCAGAAATAATTACCGTACCTTTTATCAGATTACAGAAAAGTATTTTTTTATTTTATTTTAAGATAAAGGCTAGGGCAGGGGTACGCAACCTTGACTCTTTTATGACTCGTGGACTTCAACTCCCAGAATTCCTGAGCCAGCATGACTCAGCATGGAAACCTCTCCCTTTCTCCTCAGCATGGCTGGCTCAGGAATTCTGGGAGTTGAAGTCCACAAGTCATAAAAGAGCCAAGGTTGCCTACCTCTGGGCTAGGGTAATGCTTTCTGGGCTAAATAAATAAATAACACAACCTATGCCCAGAGCAAACCCAAGTATTGACAGCTGCTTCCTAGCCCTATTCTACTTACCAAGGAAAGGAAAGGGAGAGAAGGATTCTTCAGCTGTGGCACTGGATTCCATTTTCCATGGATATTGGCTTGTCAGGGTTAAAAAAAACTCTGGTTTAGCATGAGAAGAGAATCTCCCTCAGGTTTCCTTCCCCCTCTTCAATCTGGCTCCATCTAGGCTGTTTTTTGCACTCAATGCTTTTGTCTGTTGGTTTTTTTTAGCCAATGGCGGGAAGAAGCTCCCGAAGGCCTACCAGGGTGGAGCCCATTGGAGCGTGAAGCTCTTGCTGATGAGCTCAGTGATGTCCTCATTTATCTGGTTGCCCTGGCAAACAAGTGCCATGTGGACCTCCCTACGGCTGCTCTCCGTAAAATAGAGAAGAACCGCCTCAAATACCCAGCCAAACGGGTCTATGGTTCCTCCAAGAAATACACGGAGTATCAGGAATAAGTATGGAGAGAACCTCTTCCTGGATGGAGAGAAGAAGAATCACTCTGTGGCTTCTAGAAGATGCTCTTTTCACGGTTTATGACTTCTTTGGGATGAGCAATTCAAAGTGACCCCTGTTTTGCTTTCGACTTGGGAAGGATCCAGCAAGCTCTGATTCAAAGATAGACCAATGGACCTGTTGTGGAGATCTCTGTTTTTGATCCTTTGCCCTGTCTTTTCTTTTGCAAAGTCGATCTGGAGAACCCGTGACCATCCTGGAAGTGTTGGGCTGCAATTCCATCACTCTTGAGACCGTGTTGGCCAAGAGTTGGAGTCCATCCAGATTCTCCATCCCAAACCTCAAGGGTTGCAGATGGATGCACGGGAGTGCAGAGAAATTTCTCTGGAGGGAGGTAAAACTTAAATGTCCCATTGGCTGTGGAAAAAGATATAGAGAAATACATGCCCCCTTCCTCGTGGAGGTGTATCAAGCATAGAAGTGCAAGGAGTTTTATAAACTCTGCTTTCTGAGTGAGGCTAGATTCTTCTCTCCAGCTTATGGCTATAGTTTTAGTTTAGTTTTTAGAGAAAAATAGGTGGCCACCATTTTGGCCTGAAGAATTGACGATTTCTTCTTGACTGCACATTCTTTCCAGTAGAATTGCCCACCTCAAAGTGTAAATTACATCTCATTTGGTATCCACTTTGGTCTTAAAAACAAACATGGAGGGCTTCTCTGAGGGAAGAAATGGCGGGAAGCTGAAGAATGAAATGGCTGTGGTGGTTTTCCTGCCCAGACTGGCAACATCACAAGGCTGTCGTTGTAAAATAATAAAAATTTCAAGAGGTTGCTAGATATGCCTTCTCTGTGTTGATTCATTTGCTCCTACCGAGTCGGCAGAAAGGACGAGTGATGTCATGATGCAAATGTGTCATCCCCTTACAAACACGTGACAGTACAATGTATAGTCAGCACATGCGTATGATATTGCAACACCAGTGCAGAAACAGTGGAGCACGCGTCATGAGGTGGTCGCACAAATGTCATGATGTGGGAGATACTGTGGATAGAAATGGACACCTGTGTTTCTTCTTCAGCACTTTAGTATCCCCTCCATCATATTTCTATTCTTGCTCGCCCAATAAACCATCCTGCTGATTCTGCCTATTACAGGTAGCCCTNTTTATTATCTTTTTTGCCATGATTTCTTACGCGGATTACTGCAGTTGTTGAGTAACACGGTTGCTAAGTGAATTCGATTTCCCACATTGACTTTGCTTCTCAGAAGCCAGTTGGGAAAGCTTGGCCATGGGACACGGCAACCATAAATAGGTGCCAAGCATCCAAATTTTGATCACATTACTGTGGAGTCACTGCGACAATCGCAAGTGCAAGGACTGTTCATAAGTCACTTTTCTCACTGCCGTTGTAACTTCAAACAGTTGCTGAACGAAGGTTGTAAGTTGAGGCCTACCTTTATAGTATTAAGCCAAGAATTAAAGAGTTATTTTTCCTTAGGTTCATCTTTTTGTGGCTTCTTACCAATTGTTCAACTCTTTAACATCTCGGCATTCTTGTAGAAGATTGGTAGATATTGTTGAAAATCATTTGGTTGTCCTGTTAAACTACTAAGCCATGGTGGTTTAATCCCAGCTGGTGGGTTTGCCTGCCATTGCACAAAACAGCCCTCCATAACAAAAGGACCAATATTACAGTTGAGAGAGTTGTGTAAATTCAGCCAATCAAAATCCTGAACAAATCAGATCTGGATTAATGACTGGGTCCTATTGAAAAGCCGCTACAGGTAGTCCTCGACTTGCAACCGTTTAGTGACCGTTCAAAGTTACAGTGGCACTAAAAAAAAGTGACTTATGACTGAATTTCACCCTTATGACCATTGCACCATCCCCAGGGTCACATGGTCAAAATTCAGGCGCTTGTCAACTGATTCATATTGATGACGGTCGCAGTGTGTCCCAGGATCACATGATCCCCTTTTGCATCCTTCTGACAAGCAAAGTCAATGGGGAGGCCAGGTTCACTTAACAACCGTGTTACTAACTTAACAACTGCAGTGATTCACTTAACAACTGTGGCAAGGAAGGTCATAAATTGGGGCAAACTTCGCTTAATAAATGTCTCTCTTAGCAACCGATATCTTGGGTTCAATTATGGTTGTGGGTCAAGGACTACCTGTATTTGAGGCTGGACAAGATTCAATCCCGAATCATTAACAGATCATACTTTAGATCAGGGCTTTTCAACCAGTGGTACGGGTACCACCTGTGGTACATTGGTACCTGGCAGGTGGTACACGACCATCCTAGAAAAGTGGTAGCTGGGGAAGGGGAATGAGCTGAACCGGTGGCAGCACCGCACAAGCCTGAGCCAGAGATGGCTGGAGCTGCAGGGCTGTCGGCTCCAGGATCAGCGCCAGGCTCCAGCTGGAGCTCGGTGCTGATCCTGGTGCTTCTGCTGAGCCCCGAAGAAGCACCAATTAGCTGGAAAGCAGCACTGATCCTGGCGCTTCCGCTGAGCCCAGAAGAAGCGCCAGGATCAGCTGGAATGTTGCAGCCTCTCCAGGGTCTTGTGATTTACAATCAGATGCTTGGCAACTGATTCATATTTATGACGGTCACAGTGTCCCAGGGTCATGTGAAGTGACCAAAACCTGCTGCAACCACCCAGCAGACGGGGGGAATAAAAACCAAACACTCCCCCCACCCCACCCCCACTGCCAATCCTCAGGCTCTCGTCACCTCTCGCCTGGACTACTGTAACGCTCTTTACATGGGGCTTCCCATGGGGAGCATCCGGAGGCTCCAGCTGGTCCAGAATGCGGCCGCGCGGGCGGTGCTGGGGGCGACACGTCGCTCCCATGTAACACCGCTGCTGCGCGAGCTGCACTGGCTGCCAGTGGCCTTCCGGGTACGCTTTAAGGTGCTAGTCACCACCTTTAAAGCGCTCCATGGCATCGGTCCTGGCTATCTCCGAGACC
>NW_015386398.1:1280307-1292270 GCF_001527695.2 Protobothrops mucrosquamatus
CCAGGGGGTTTCTTCCTTCGGGAATTCCTCTTGACTCTTGGAAAAAGAGGCTCCTTCACAAGCTGTCGCATTGTTCTCCCTTGCTGTGTAGCATCTGCTCCTGCATTTGCCGTAACATTTCCTGCATCCGACGGAGCTGGAGAAAGCAAGGGAGAAATGGAAGTTTGCGCTCACCGTTCCGCCCGAGACTATTAGGCAAGAGGGGTTGAGATTGGGGCTGTCAGACTGGGGTGGGAAGTTGATGGGATTGCTCTGGGCAAATTGAATCATTCAACCTGTACCTAGCCTTACTGAGAGGGTAGGAATCTGCATTTCCCTCTCTGTAGTTGGCAATTATGGAATCCGTTTGTCTTTTGTGAGGTCTTTGCTGCTCTCTTGAGCTCGGTTGTTTCCTCGCAGACGTTTCATTACCAAACTAGGTAACATCATCAGTGCTAAATGTCTATGGCAGTGGTGGCGAACCTATGCGTGCCAGAGGCGGCACTCAGAGCCCTCTCTGTGGGTACATGCGCCGTGCCCCAGAGATGGCAACCGTCCCTCTTCAACCAGCCACTTGCTAACTCGCCGAGGTCCCACATGGCCGGATGCATCCCAGCATGGCTAGTTTCCCTCCCCCCACCCCTCCCGTCCCATCCCTCCTGGCCTCGCATGCTTTCCTTTTCCCGGGCATGACCCACTGCATCGCCTCCTCAGCTGTCGGCTGGCCGTTCAGCTCAGAGGCGGCTTCTCTGAACTGCTGGTCGTGGGCTGTGGAGCCCGAGAGTGCACCGGTCGAGGGGCCGGCAGGCTGTGGCTGCTGATGGACACTGTCAGCCCCCATGCGCTCGCTGGCCTCTGTGTGGGGCCCAACGGTGTCAGGCAGCAGTCGCCCTGGCCCCTGCCTCACCTTGCCTTGCAACAATGGCACCCCCACCCTGCCTCGCCTCACCCTGCAGGACGAGCCTCCTGCCCACTGTCCCACCTGCCAGAGACCCCCTGGATCTCCCCCAACCCTGCCCGGCCCCCACAGGCATCCCTCCCCACGAGCAACATCAAGGTGACCACGCCCACCTTGGCCACACCCAGTCTACCATGACCACCTCAGCCACGCCAACCCAGTGGGCCATGTCCACCCGGCACCCGGCGATAAATAAGTGGGTTTTGGGTTGTAGTTTGGGCACTCGGTCTCTAAAAGGTTTGCCATCACTGGTCTATGGAGATTCTCAGTCATCCACCTCATGGTTGTCTCAAAGGTGTAACACAGACCTTTCAGCAGTTCCGAAAAGGTTCCACACCCATTTGCACTATTCAGTTGACCCCAAGGGCACAGATAAACCTCCAAGTAGCCCTAGTGACTCCCAGAAAGAGTGCTAACGACCAGATGACTGCAAAGTATATAAATGCTTCCATTCCCTACCATTCAGTCAGAACTGAAGAAGCTCCTTGGATGAGAAATGAAACATCTTCAAGGAAAAGCAAACTCCAGTGGCCTCTTGAAAAAGCACCTTTGGGATCATCAGTGCTAGTGAGCATATAAGCGAGTGAGACCCTCTGAAGGAGATGGGTGGTTTAGAAACATGAAATATATAAAAATAAACAGAAGCAAAGTCTACACCAGTGATGGCGAACCTTTTAGAGACTGAGTGCCCAAACTGCAACCCAAAACCCACTTATGCATCGTCGGGTGCCGGGTGGGTATGGCCCATTGGCTGGGCGTGGCTGCGGTGGTAATGGCAGACGGGGTGGGACTAAAAAGTTAAATCAATCAATTCCAACTTTGCAAGATCTTTTTTTCCCCCGCGAGAAGTTGAAATTGACTGATTGAACCTTTTTTTTTTTTTTTTTGCACATGGCGGCGGAGGCCTAAAGCGAAAAGGTTTTATAAAACCCAGCTGAAGGCCTAGGACTGGGGCAACGGCGCGCGTGCCCACAGAGAGGGCTCTGAATGCCGCCTCTGGCACCCATGCCATAGGTTCGCCACAACTGGTCTACATTGACTAGCGCTGATGATGTTACATAGTTTGGGTAATGAAATCTCTGCAAGAAAACAACCAAGCTCAGAGAGCATCAAGGACAGTGCAGACAGTTCAAATCTGAGCTACAAATATTCTCTTTTATTGGTATATTTTTCTTCTTTGAGGGAAATGGGAGAAAGCGCTTTATCTTTTCTCTGGGAGATCTCTTTTGCATCTGATTGCATAATGGTAGGTGGGAATACCATAGTTTACCAAGGCCATGGTTTTCCCAGTTGCAATGTATGGCTGTGAAAGTTGGACCATAAGAAAGGCTGAGCGCCAAAGAATTGAGGCCTTTGAACTATGGTGCTGGAGAAGACTCCTGCGAGTCCCCTGGACTGCAAGGCGTTCAAACTGGTCAGTCCTAGAAGAGGACTGCTCTTTAGAAGGCCAGATCCTGAAGTTGAAACTCAAATACTTTGGCCACCTAATGAGAAGGAAGGACTCACTGGAGAAGAGCCTAATGCTGGGAAAGATTGAGGGCAATAGAAGAAGGGGACAACAGAGAATGAGGTGGCTGGATGGAGTCACTGAAGCAGTAGGCGTGAGCTTAAATGGACTCCAGAAGATGGTAGAGGACAGGAAGGCCTGGAGGAACGTCGTCCATGGGGTCGCGATGGGTCGGACAGGACTTCGCAACTAACAACAACAACGTGGGAATGACCTTGGGACATGGGGCAGAGCCGTGCTCAGAATTAGGGCATGGCAAACATCTCAGAAAAGACTCTCCCTAATTCCTTAGGCTGTAAAGGCGAAGGGGGAGAGATGTTCTTTCAGACTTTTGAAATTCTGCCAACGTAACCTTAGAATAAAGTAGAGATAGTACTTCTGGGTGTGTTTCTTGTCTGGACTACTTCGCAAGGCTGACAGATTGCCAAGGGATTCCCCACCCCTTGCAACTAAGAGGGAAACCAACCAGGAAATATGAGATGGAAAGTTGCAGAAGTCCATCATTCTCCTTTGCCATCAATCCCATCACTTGCATGAAAATGATAGCAGGATGGTTGCATAACGGTTCTGCTTCTCTTTGTGACTCACCTCCTCGTCCTTCTCGCGAATTAACTTCTCTGTCTCGGACATCGGCAGGACAGGCAGGTCGGTGGCACTCTGGCGGGACAGTTTCCTAGCGAGACAGGAGTTTTAAATTTCACCGGGTCACATTCTTGGTATGTACGTATCTGATGATTTGCTTATCTATGCTTTATTTAAATGGGTGGCAACTTTTAAGATGCATGGGCTTCAACTCCCAGAATTTTCCACCCAGCGTTGGCTGTGAGTTAAAGTCCACAAGTCTTAAAAGTTGCCAAGTTTGAAAAACATTGATTTAAATAAGCTCAACTGAAAAAGAAAGATTAGAAAAAGGGGGGAAAGAAGAAAAGCAAAACCACAGCAAATTATATATCTTTGGGCCTCTTACACATATTATACACGTATATAAAGTTTTATACAACAGTTCAGTTAAGAATGATTGTACTTCATTTTAATAATCCAAGCAGTCTTCTATATGGATCTACGTACAGTTCATCTACAATCCTGAGGGTTAACAAGCTTTATTTTTTTTAAAAAGACACCGGATTGGCAATGAAGCTAGTCTGTGTTACCTCTGTTATATTTTTTTTTTCTGCCAGTGTCTTCATTAATAAAATTTCAAAGGATTTTTTTTTTTAGAAAAATCTTGTTTCAACTGATTCTGAATACTCCATTAAGTCAGCTGAAAGGCATACCCTGGCCTAGTTCAGATAAATCGCTAAGCCATCATGTATGTTTGGCTTTGGCGTAACAGATTGTGTAAACCTAGCCTGTGGTTTAGAAACCATGATTTATGAGTTGGCTTGTTTATAGGTAATCCTTGACTTACAACCATTCCTTTAACAGCCGTTCAAAGTTAACAGTAGCTTTGGAAAAAAGTGACTTACAGCTAGTCCTCATGGTTACAACCATTGCAGCATGGGCTCACGTGATCAAAATTTGGGCACTTGGCAACCAGGATGTATTTACGACCGTTGCAGTGTCCTGAGGTCATGTGATCACCATTTGTGACCTTCCCAATTGGCTTGAGACAAGCAAAATCAGTGGGGGAAACCGGATCTGCTCGCAGGTGCATGTTTGACTTAACAACTGCAGTGTTTCGCCCTAACAAGTGTGGCAAAAAAGGCCGTAAAATTTTGCATGTCTTACTTAACAACTGCCTTGCATAGCAACAGAAATTCTGGTCCCTATTTTGGTCGTACTCAAAGAAGTAGTACAAGATCAGAAGTTGTGGAGAGACCTGCCCCGTAGCATTACCAAGAGTCGGACTTGACTGAATGGATAATCAAGGTCACGTGAAGTATTAAAACCATTTTACAATGCTTTGGTAAGGCCACACGTAGAATACTGCATCCAGTTTTGGTCACCACGATGTAAAAAAGATGCTGAGATTCTAGAAAGAGTACAGAGAAGAGCAACAAAGATGATTAGGGGACTGTAGGCTAAAACATATAAGGAAAGGTTGCTGGAATTGGGTATGTCTGGTTTAATGAAGAGAAGGACGAGGGGGGACATGATAGCAGTGTTCCAATATCTCAGGGGCTGCCACAAAGAAGAGGGAGTCAAGCTATTCTCCAAAGCGCCTGAAGGCAGGACAAGAAGCAACGGATGGAAACTAATCAAGGAGAGAAGCAACCTAGAACTAAGGAGAAACTTCTTGACAGTTAGAACAATTAACCAATGGAACAACCTTCCTCCAGAAGCTGTGAATACTCCAACACTGGAAGTTTTTAAGAAGAGACTGGACAACCATTTGTCTAAAATGGTATAGGCTTTCTTGCCTGAGCAGGGGGTTGAACTAGATGACCTCCAAGGTCCCTTCCAACTTTTTATTATTATTATTATTATTATTATTATTATTATTATTATTATTATTATTATTATTATTACTACTACTACTACTATTAGTATTAGTATTATTGATCATCGCACAGTCAGCCAGATGTTCAGATTGGATTTGACATTTCTGTCTACCTATCGAGTCCTTCCCAAGGACCTGGGATAGGCAGATGTGGATGTTTGATGGTATTACAGATATCGTCGCAGGATGGAAGCCGTTCCTAGTAAGGCTGCTTTTTGCAATTGACTAATGGCAAATTTGTCAATAGCAATGGTGTTCAAGTGGTGCTCCAGTTGTTTTGGGATTGCACCCAAGGCAATTATTATTATTATTATTATTGTTGTTGTTGTTGTTGTTATTGTTATTGTTGTTGTTGTTGTTATTGTTGTTTATTATTGTTATTATTATTATTATTATTATTATTATTATTATTATTATTATTATACCATCATCATCATTCTGGAGGTAAGTCAAGGGCTACCTACAAACTAATTGCTGGTGGTTTTTTGTTTCTGTTATGCCATACAAACACAGCCAGTCACTTGATTCATCGGAGTTCTCTTAGCTAACTTCCCATTTTTCCAAAGTCCCAAACCGGGCTTACGCGCGGCTACTGCGATCCCGAGCCCCGGGTCTGGTGAGACTCTGAATGTACTGTGCGCGGTAATTTTCATAATGAACCTCCTGGGTCACATCCTTCAAGTCCTGCATGTGAGTTTGAATCAGCATGTTCCTAAGTTTAAGGAAGTCGCAGTGAGCGGTGTTCTCCACTAGGGGAAGAGGAAAAAAAACAAATTAGTATATGTACCACCTGGCACAGCGCCCTCTGCTGCCCATGTTGCTCTTTAAGAAATCTTAAAAAGATTTTTACCTTCAAAAGAAACAATGTTAATCTGGAGTAAAAATTTTGGTTACAGTATTTACCTAGAATAATTGGCAATCATTATGGGACAGAAACAGAGGAGGTTAACACTAGCCACCTCCTACAAAGAAAATTTATGTTTTATAGATGGCACCTTCCCCCTACAAGGCTAGCAAAAATAGATAAAAAAAACCTCACCAGCATGCTGGAAATGTAGAAGGCTTCCAGGGACTTACTATCACATGTGGTGGGAATGTTCAAAGGCGCAAATTTTTTGGAATTGGATAAAAAATTGGCTGGAAGAAATACTATTACAAAAAACTGATTTAAAACCAGAAATCTTCTTATTAGGGATTATTAATGATAAACTCAGCAAAGCATCTTTTTACTTACTATTGCATATTTTAACCGCAGCAAGATTGGCATACGCCCAAAAATGGAAAGGAAAGGAAACCCCCACTGAGGAAGAAATAATAAATAAAATTTTATCCTGAGCCGAAATGGACAGGTTAACTCTAGAGATTAAAAATAAAACTGAAACAGAGTATTATGAAATTTGGAAAAATTTGTATGATTGGTTAAAGATAAGGAGGATCGCTGAGATGATTATCGACTGACTAGTTGATATCATAAGGACTTCTTATTAGTACCTATATTAGGACACAACTGAAAGATATGTAAATACAACGATGATTGAAAGATGGTTTATCAAAAAACTTACAGATGTTATACGCACAGTTTGTTACACTCTGTCCTGTTATGCAGTGTTTCTCAACCTTGACAATTTTAAGGTATGTGGACTTCAACTCCCAGAATTCCACAGCCAGCATTGCTGGCTGTGGAATTCTGGGAGTTGAAGTCCACATGCCTTAAAATTGTCAAGGTTGAGAAACACCGTGTTATAGAATGTATTTTAAGTTTCTGTTTTTCTTTCAGTAACATAAGGTAGTACTAATAGCACTGTTGAAGCCAGGGAAGTTGAATCATGTCCATTTTTGTTTTTAAAATGTACAGTTAATAAAATTTGTAAAAAAAAAAAAAAAAAAAAGATTTACCTTCCACGGTTCCCCACGCATACTGTCTCCCCCGAAATACTTTGCCCTTTAGCTCTCTGACCACGTGGCTAGATCCAACGACAGCAAAAGGGATGCTTCTCTGCAGGGAGAACGCTAATTAGATCCTTGACTGCTTTAACTAATCCAGTGTTAGACTTTGGCAACTTGAAGATGCGTGGACCTCAACGCCCAGAATTCCCCAGCCAGCATGGCTGGCTGGGGAATTCTGGGAGTTGAGGTCCACACATCTTCAAGTTGCCAAGCTTGAGAAATAGTAATCTAATCCCAGAGAGCATCCCGTGAAACCCACCCCAGGTAGGTTGCGATTCTCCCACCTTCATCTCAGCATCCTGAGCTTTGAACACATCGTCTTCATCGGAGTCACAGTCAGGAAATTCGTAAATGCAGATGCTGTTGGCTTCTAACTCCTGCCGAATCTGTAATTTTAAAAGCGCCTTGAAATATAACTACGAAAGGGATGGTGGGAGTTTAATGCGGTGCTTTCAGGTAGAATCAGGCATGGCTAGGAAGTGGATGGGAGACCACAAGGAAATCTTGATGAGGACATTTTTTTAAAAAAAAATCATCCTGGAGGAAGCCAAAATGATAACTTGTGATGGTCCTGACAATTAGCATCTCCACTAAGTCCCAGCATCCCCAAGGTCACATGATCAAAATTCAGGTGCTTGGCAACCAGTACGCATTTATGACAGTTGCAGCCTCCCGGGGTCATATGATTGCCATTTGCAACCTTCTCAGCCGGCGGCCAGCAAGCAAAGTCAATGGGGGAAAATGGATTTGCTTAATGACCGCATGATTCACTTAACAACTGCAGTGATTTGCTTAACATCCATGGCAAAAAAAAGATCATAAAATAGGACACAACTCTCTTATCAACTGCCTTGCTTAGCAATGGAGATTCTGGTCCCAACTGTGGTCATAAGTCAAGGACTACCCGTGTTTCCCTGAAAATAAGACCGGGTATTATTATTTTTTTGCCTCCAAAAGAGGCACCAGGTCTTATTTTCAGGATGTGTCTTTGGCACCGACAGCCTCGCCCAGCCGGCCTGCATTTTGCGGTCCAGAAAGGCCTATGCAGCCGAGTACTGAGCTATGGATTCAATCCATAGCTCGGTTCTCGGCTGCAGTGGCCTTCCGGAAAGGCCTGTGACTGAGAAATGCAGACCTGGCTGCAGAAGACGCCGCAGAAGAAGTGGGCCGGCAAGGAAAGGCCTGGCTGCAAGGTGAGTGGGTGCGGGGCGCGTGGGGCAACTCCACACCCCCACTCTAGCTTGATTTTTAGATTTGTGCCTCACCCCAAAACTAGAGCTTACTTTTGGGGTAGGGCTTATATTAGGCCTACCCCCCAAAAATCAAGCTAGGGTTTATTTTCGGGGCAGGTCTTGCTTTCGGGGAAACGGTACCTGTAATACAAGCGAAAGGGGTCTGCATTTGCTTGTAATCTGCAAGATTTATTTACAAGTTTTTTTTCCCTTGTGGATACCTTTTCTTTCTTGTGCTGCACCTCTGACGGCGTCAAGCAATCCGCTTTTCCAATCACAGGCAGAATGTTGACTTTGTCATGGATGGCTCGGAGGAATTCTATATCCAGGGGGCGGAGCCTGTAGCAAAAGAGGAGGAGCCAGAGGTTTGCCCGTCCTTGGAAAATGTTACCGGTAACAGCCAAGCTGTTTGGTTCTGCCTAGCTAATTATTATTTATTTCAAATAAAATAAGAATCTCATCCTGAGGTCAGGATGGATAGTTGGTATGCAAGGCCTTTTGAATGTGTTTGGTAATATTTTTATTATCTTTTTGCCAGGACAAACATTGTACTGGATGGTGGGTTCAAATCCTGGGTTAGGTTCTATCTGAAGTTAAGCTGTGGAGTGCTTGGTGCTCTCAGAGCTTTGTTGTTTCCTTTCAGATGTTTCATTACCTTACTAGGTAACATCATCAGTGCTAGTGAGTGTGGAGTTCGTTCCCTGTTTATATACAGTACCTTGCCTTGTCGGTGTTGAACTAAATTAATACTTGCTGTTCCTTTGGAGATACCTGGTCCTCCCAGGAGACCAGGGGCAAGGCTCTCACCTACTTTTCACTCTGCTTCACTCCTAAACTTGTGTGCATCGTACCCGTGTCCAAAAGGCGAGAGGACGTAGAGGCAGCAATGAACACGGCCATCCTGAATATTCTTGCGGTCGAGGCCGCTCTCATCCCGAAAATACTGTTCAAACTGACCATCGATATAATTGGCAATTGGTTTCCAGCTGTAAGATAAAAGGGAAAGAAAGAAAGCCAGTTTGGTGTAGTCTAGTGCAGGGGTCTGCAACTTTGACAACTTAAAGACTTGTGGACTTCAGCTCCCAGAATTCCTCAGCCAGCTATGCTGGCTGAGGAATTCTGGGAGCTGAAGTCCACAATTCTTTTAAGTTCTTACGGCTGCAGACCCCTGGTCTAGTGGTTAAGCACCAGTCTAGAAAGCAGGAGATTGTGAGTTCTAATCCTGCCTTAGCCAAGAAATCCAGCTGGGTGACTTTGGGGCAGTCAAGTCTTTCTCTTAACTCACCTCATACGGTTGCTGTTACAGGGAAAATAGGAAGAGGAAGAATGTGTGTTGGATGTATCAGCCGCACTGAGTTATTTGTAAAAATAATAAAGGCAGGATACAAATAAATTAAATAAATTTGGGGTAAGCCAGGTTTTTTTTTAAATGTTTAAAAAAGGATTTGTGGAATGTATCACTGGAGATGAGAAAACAGTAGAACCTGAAATGTTTCTATCCAACTTTTTCCTCACGTTTTCTACGAAACAAAATCAAATTGGAGTTATTTTAATTTTCTTTCTCATCCTTGCTTCAGTCTCTGAACTGTGTACAGGGACCCATTGACTTCCATCGATTGATTTAGTGATTGTTCAAGGTTACAACAACACTGAAAAAAGTGACTTGCAACCTGTCCCCACACTTATGACCATTCCACCATCCCCATGGTTACGTGATCAAAATTCGGCCCCTTGGCCATCAGCCTGTATTTACGACAGTTGCAGCATCCCAGGGTCATGTGATCACCATTTGCAACCTTCTCAATCAGCAAGTAGAGTTAATGGAGGAAGCTGGATTCGCTTAATGACCGCATGCTTGTGCTGTGATTTACTTAACAACCATGGCAAAAAAAAATGGAAACTTGCCTCGCTTAAACTTGCCTCTTAAAGTTGAACTTTCCTCGCTTAACAACCCTCTTCCTTAGCAATGGAAATTCTGGTAATTCTGGCAATTCTCTGGTTATAAATTAAGGACTAGCTATAATCTTGTGTACCAGTCTCTCCTTAATGTTTTTTTTTCATACCTCTCCCAAAGTCATCTCTAAATCTGTTTACTGCAATCTCATGCAAAAAGGCTCTTTCCAATCAGGATTCTGTGCGCACTTTTTTTTTGTGAATAGGTGTAATAGGGTTTTCCATCACAGAATTAAGACATAAGCGTGCCCAGAGGTTTATAAAGATTTATACCGCTTTATACAAACCCTAATGAGAGCACACCTGGAATACTGCATCCAGTTTTGGTCACCACATTATAAAAAAGATGTTGAGACTTTGGAAAGTGTGCAGAGAAGAGCAACAAAGATGATTAAAGGTCTAGAGATTAAAACACACGGAGAACGGTTGCAGGATTTGGGTATGGCTAGTCTAGAGAAAAGAAGGACTAGGAGTGTCACAATAGCAGTATTCCAGTAATTGAGGGGCTGCCACAAAGAAGAGGGGGTCAACTTATTTTCCAAAGCACCAGAGGGCAGGACAACAAAAAATGGATGGAACAAATCAAGGAGAGAGGCAACCTGGAATTAAGAAGAAACCTCTTAACAGTGAGGACAATTAACCAGTGGAACAGCTTGCCTCCAGAAGTTGTGGGTGCTCCATCACTAGAGTTTTTTTTTTTTTAAGAAGAGACTGGACTGCCACTTGTTTGAAATGGTATAGGTCTCCTGCTTGAGCCGGGGGTGGACTAGAAGATCTCCAAAGTTATTCTGTAGGTGCCTCTTACCACTCCGTGTTGTCTATTGCATCGCCAAGTCCTGGAGTATCAATCACTGTCAGCTTGACTTTCACTCCTTGTTCTTCAATATCTACGGCATGCTTGACAATTTCCAGAGTCTGGGAGATCCTGGCTGTGAAGAGGAAGAAGAGGAAAGCAGGACCAACCCCGAGGTCTCCTAATCAGGTTACTCCCCCCAGGCCCATCTTCCCAAAATCATCAGCTCTGCTCTCACCTTGTGCATCTGGAAGCACTCGGTCCTTATAGAGATCAGTCAAGAAAAGGCTGTTGATGAGAGTGGACTTTCCCAGGCCAGATTCTCCTATATAACAAATGCAGAAAGTTTGACTACAAGTAGTCCTCAACTTAACGACCGTGGTGGGGACCAGAATTTATGTTACTAGGCAAAACAGTTGTTAAATGAGCTGGGCCCGATTTTACGTCCTTTTTTTGACACACTAGTTTAGTGAATCAGTTTAGGCGTTAAGTGGATCACATCATTGTTAAGCGAATCTGCCTTCTCCCTTTGACTTTGCTTGTTGGAAGCCAATTGCGAAGGTCAGAAATGGCAATCACATTTTCAACCGTAGTAAATGCTGGTTGCCAAGTGCCCAAGTTTCGATCTCCCGACTACAAGAATGCAAGAATTGGTCCTAAGTCATTTTTTTCAGTGCCACTATAACTTGGAACAGTCGTTCAGTGAATGGTTGTAAGTTGAGGACTATCTTTATAGAGATTTCAGGGGAAGTACAAGTTGGAATCTACAACATCACTGCTTCATGATGATGTATTGGGTGAGTTGTCATTGGCAGCAGTCTCTGACATGCTAAGCCGGGAGTCTTCAAACGTGGCCCTTTTATGACTTGTGGACTTCAACTCCCAGAATTCCTCAGCCAGGCACGCTGACTGAGAAATTCTGGGAGTTGAAGTCCACAAGTCATAAAAGGGCCACGTTTGAAGACTCCTGTGCTAAGGCCAAGCAAATGGTCTTATGCAGGGGTCCTCAAACTTGGCCACTTTAAGACTTGTGGATTTCATCTCCCAGAATTCCCTAGCCAGCCATATTGGCTGGGGAATTCTGGGAGTTGAAGTCCACAAGTCATAAAAGGGCCAAGTTTGAAGACTCCTGTGCTAAGGCCAAGCAAATGGTC
>NW_015386398.1:1293060-1294597 GCF_001527695.2 Protobothrops mucrosquamatus
GGAGGAGGAGGAGGAGGAGGAGGAGGAGGAGAAAGGAAGAAGAAGAAGAAGAAGAAGAAGAAGAAGAAGAAGAAGAAGAAGAAGAAGAAGAAGAAGAAGAAGAAGAAGAAGAAGAAGAAGAAGAAGAAGAAGAAGAAGAAGAAGAAGAAGAAGAAGAAGAAGAAGAAGAAGAAGAAGAAGAAGAAGAAGAAGAAGAAGATTGCTTCAATTACAGAGGAGAGGTCTGCTCACACTGGGTACCAAGTGCTTCTTCTGAGTCTAGCTCTTACGTTTGAATGCTGCACCACAGAATATATAGCATGTCTAAATCAATTCAGGAGGAGAAAACAGCCGCAAGAAGCAAGAATATCTCCTGGGAAAAAGCAGGCAGGCTTGGTGGGCTAAGGTGGGGAGCAGGGGACCTTGTTTCCTACGATGGAGAAAGCTAGTGGTGTAACTGCTTACCTGCTACCATCAGCGTGAAGTCAAAGCCCTTCTTCACGGTCTTCCTGTGGACCTGGGTAGGCAATGTAGCGAAGCCAACGTAATCTTTATCCTGAAGGCCACACAAAGAAAGGTCATCTCAAGACTTCCTGCTCTGAGGGCTCCAAAGGAAAGACGACGAAGGTTTGGGGGGATATTTTCAAGATTCTCTTACCATAATGGCTCTCTTGCTGAAGCGGTGAGACACGGCAGGAATGTCTGCTGCTTGCGTACCTTGGTGCCTCTACCCGCCACTTCCTGTGGTGGTGAAACAGGAAGCCCATTTTGCATCTACCTTCAAGGCCTCCACATCTCCTGTTGTTCGCCTGGCTTTCATTTCCTCCGGTTTCTACCTGTGGCTTGCTTTGCCTTGAAGCTGAAAATAAGCTGTCTTCAAAATAGCATCTTCTGTCCTTCTCATGCCTAACAAACATTCAACTTTGGCAACTTACAGGCAGTCCTGGACTTATGACCGTAATTGAGCCCGGAATTAACAATATTGTAAGTCGTTCTGGTGGTTAAGCGGGTCTCCACACAACTACGCCCAATTTTATGGGGGTTTTGGGTGGCAGTTGTTAAACTGATGCCGTGATTATTAAGCGCGAACACCATGGTAGTTAAGTTTACACCACAGTTGTTAAGCAAAACCATTTTAGCCAACGGGCAGTTTTTGCCAGGAACCGAAAGTAAATGCCAGTTTTTGGCAAAAAAAAAAAAAAAAGACTATAAATTTTGGTTGTGTGACTGTAAAAGATGCTGCAAAACGTCGTAAATGTGGGTGGATTGCTGAGCGCGCAAAATGCAATTACTTGACACAGGAGGAGGGGTGATGACCATTGGAACCCTAAAACTGGGTCCTAATTTGCTCTTGGGGGGTCCGTTGTAACTTTGAATAGTTGCTAAGTGACTGGTCATAAACTGAGGACTATCTGTACTAACCTGCATCCCTTTTTCTGCAGTAAGAAAAAGGCCTTGTAGATATTTGACAGATGTTTTAAAGCTATTTATGGGAGAAACAGAGAAAGGCAGGGAGAAGCAAAATATAAACAAAACCACAGATGGATGTCAGACTGAG
>NW_015386398.1:1296035-1299576 GCF_001527695.2 Protobothrops mucrosquamatus
GGGGGGCTCAGCTTGGCTTATTTAGTGCCCACCACCTTTTCAGGTCTCAGCTCCGTCGTGTTTTCCTTTCTAGGTCGTGCTTCGAAATGTGGATTTGAACTCACCATATCTGGGGTCTGTCTCTTGCATTTGTCCTTAGTTTACAGGCAGGCCTTGACTTAACAACAGCTTAGTGACTTTTTCAAAGTTACGACAACCCTGAAAAGGGGACTTATGACCATTTTTCACACTTAACGATTGTGGCGGCATCCCCATGGGCAGGGGTAGGCAACCTTGGCTCTTTTATGGCTCGTGGACTTCAACTCCCAGAATTCCTGAGCCAGCCATGCTGAGTCATGCTGGCTCAGGAATTCTGGCAGTTGAAGTCCACGAGTCATAAAAGAGCCAAGGTTGCCTACCCCTGCCCATGGGGATGTGATCAAAATTCAGACACTTGTCAACTGATTCCTATTTATGACGGTTGCAATTTCCTGGGGTCATGTGATCACCTTCTGCGACCTTCTGACAAGCAAATTCAATGGGGAAGCCAGATCCATTTAACAACCACGTGTTACTAACTTAACAACTGAAGTGATTCACTTAACAACTGTGGCAAGAAAGGTCATAAAATTCACTTAACAACTGTCTCTCTTAGCAACAGAATTTTGGAGCTCAATTGTGGTCATAAGTTGAGGACTACCTGTATTGGATTCCTGGTCTTGACCCAGGCCAAACCTTAACTCTGTGGCCATTAGTGTCTTTAGCCTTTAGCTTCAAAAAGTCTTGTCTGAGTTTGCATATTTCTGGACTACAGCGAGCTCGCTGTCTTGTTGGCTGGCTGCCAACAGTGCCAATCCTTGAATTTTGGTTCAAAAGTAGAAATTTAACACCTTCACACATGCTCTCGTGTGCGCAAACACCTATTGGCAAGCTCTGCCAGAACTCATCTCTGAAGAGGGCACTGTGGCCTTGTGGGGTTGTACAATCCAAAAATGGATCTCCCAGGGCCACATGGATTATCCAATTCTGCCTTAGAGGGGAAAATACTTAAATCATTAAGGGAAAAGAGATTAAACCCTAACCCCCCCAAGTCTTGATTGGGGTTCTCAAATACTCCTCAGTCATATGCCAGCCTCAAAATTAAATTTTGAGTAATTTGGAGCCAACAAAAAGAAGCAAAGTGGATGAGAACCAGTTTGGTTTAGTAGTTCAGGCTCCAGGCTAGAATCCAGGAAACGGTGCGTTCTAATCCTATCTTAGGCAGGATAACTTTGGGGTAATCAATGTCTCTCCGCACAGCCCACCTTGCTGAGTTTT
The DNA here is from genome assembly GCF_001527695.2 of Protobothrops mucrosquamatus. Classification (NCBI taxonomy): domain Eukaryota; kingdom Metazoa; phylum Chordata; class Lepidosauria; order Squamata; family Viperidae; genus Protobothrops; species Protobothrops mucrosquamatus. The sequence goes on from NW_015386398.1 coordinate 1,297,332, forward strand.
GTGGAGAAAATAGACGGAGGAAGGAGCAGTATGTATGTTTGCTGCTTTGAGTTACTTATAAAGTTAAAAAAAGGTGTGATAAAAAAGAACATAAATAAATAAAAACGGCATCCTTTAAAATCTCCTCCTAAAGCAAACACAGGAAAAAAATAAGATTTTTTTTTAATTGTCTGCCCTGACGAACTTTCCAGGGTCCCCCAGAAAGTGCAAAACAGAAAAAGTGCGACTCACAACCCGAACATCCTGCTGATTCTTGCATTACATGATTTTAAAGATGTTTTTTTAAATGAAGTCCCTGGTGTCGCTCAGGCAGCTTTTATTAAATCCACATAATCCCATTCCAGTTGATCGGATGCTAAAGATACAGCGTTGCACCAGCTTTCTGAGGGTTGCTCAGGAACCCCGATATTTAAAACTTAAATTGGCCATATTATATGTTGCTCCAAGAGGGGGAAAAAGAATCATATTCTTGAGAAGCTTTCTCTCCTCCTCTTTTCACTCCTCCCTCCCCTTCAGATCTTGCTGTGCAGAAGATTATTTGATGTCGAAATTCAGTCTCACTTCTTCCCATTTCTGGTATTGGAGTGAAGTCTCGGTAGCTTTGGGGAGAAGAGGGGGCTGTCAAATTAGTGACCTGGTGTTGGGCTCTTCTGGCCATGAGCTCTGGAAAGTGATCTCTTTGCACCTGTTTTTCACCACTTCACCATGGCTGGCTTAGTGTTTCCACACGGTTTGCTCACTCTGCTGCTCGGACTGTCTCTGCGAGGTAAGTTGGTCTTGTGGCCAAGGGAGAACAGACTGTGTAAATCCCACCAACAGTTGAGTGAAAGTTTGGGGGTCCTCTCTGAGTATCTTTGCTGTTTTCTTTCTTAAAGATGGGTGATGGCTGAGAGGGATGGAGGTGAAGAACAAGTCATAAATGAGATTGCAAAGGCTGCATGTAGGATTGAGGATCATGACTGAGCACTCAACCAGAGACTCAAGGCGGAGCTGTTATTTAGCAAAAGGAGCATGTATCTTGTATGCAAAATTCTCGGATTTGATTCTGAGCACTTCCAGATAATAGGGTGATATTGCATCATTCAAACTCAGACCAACCGCTAAAGGGTGGTTAAATTGCTAATCTTACGTATCCATGGCTTGTTACAGATTATTTTACTGTTTGCTACAATCTTCTGTGTCTGATAAATCTGGAGTAAAAAAAAAAAATCAAGGGGGAAAAGAAAAGTTGAATAATTGGCCAAAGTTACTTATAAAGAAACAGTTTCACCTGCTCTAATTTTGAACTAGGATGAACGATTTTTCACCGCAAAAATGGGGTTTGTTGTCGCTGAAAATGTAAAAATTGACAAATCGCACACACACTCTCTGCAACCACAGGAAGTGCCAGCTGACCGGCACAAGATGCCATTGCAAAATGCAGTTAGCTGTGCTTTGCTGTATGGTTTGAAAAATGTTTGTGGGTCTCTTAATCATGTTAAACCTGATTAGTGTAATGTATATATTTGGGAGTTTTTCTGTTCGTCCTTGTAGCTGTTTCCTTGCCAATTCATTAGTTCCATGTGCAGTAGTTATGCTAATTTTCCTTGAGATATTTATTGTGAATTGTTATTTATTTTAATTATATATATTTTAATCTATCTGTATTTTACCTTTATTATTTTTATAAATAAGGCAAACATATCCAATTCATTTTCCTCCTCTACAGCAACTCTCTGAGATGGGTTGGGCAGAGAGAGAGTGATTGGCCCAAGGTTGCCCAACTGTCTTTCATGGCTAAAGAGGGACTTGAACTCACAACCTCCTGCTTTCTAGCCTGGTGCCTTAACCACTAGATCAGGTGTAGGCAACCTTGGCTCTTTTATGACTTGTGGACTTCAACTCCCAGAATTCCTGAGCCAGCATGGCTCAGCATGGAAACCTTTCCCTTTCTCCTCAGCATGGCTGGCTCAGGAATTCTGGGAGTTGAAGTCCACGAGTCATAAAAGAGCCAAGATTGCCTACACGTGCACTAGATCAAACTGGCTCTCTGTGCTAAATTTATAACCTGTCTTTTCTCCAGGAGCTCAATCTGACTCACTTAGGGATCTCCTATCATTGTTCCCCACTATAACAACATCCCTGTGAGATTGTTTTATATTTCTCTTCTTTTAGCCTGCAAACTGCTGGCTCCCACCTTAAATGTCTGGAAATCTCTTGCTAACAAAATTTACTTCAAATATTATGTTAGGTCACCATATTAAAC
>NW_015386399.1:0-1318 GCF_001527695.2 Protobothrops mucrosquamatus
GTCCCGGGCATTTGCAAAAGCTGCCCGGGACCAGACTGAGTGGCGCCGGCCTTGCGCGCATGCGCAAGGCGGGAAAAGACCGCCTTATGATTGGTTGGATTTGCCCGGGGATCAGAAGGTATAAATAGAGGCCTGCGTGCCTCTGCTCGGGTTGTTCGTAGATTGGAAGCAGAGAATAAAGACTTGTTAGAAATGCTTCATCTCAAGCACCATTATTCTCCGGACTTAACACTGGCGACGAAGGTGGGATTCAGTCTATACAGCTAGGAAAGCTTGAAGACTCACCCAAAGAAGTCCGGAAGAGGAAAACGGCGTGGAAGTCAGCGTTATCCTGCCAGTACGAAATCGCTGGAGGGTGCGTGCGGCTGAAGAAGAAGACCCTGATCCTCGATCATGGCGAAAGTTGGGTGTTTAGCGGAATTCGACGTCTCTCACCCCGAGAGGTGGGAATCTTATGTTGCAAGAGTCGAGACTTACTTCCGCATAAACCAGATAAGGGAGGAAGGCTTAAAGGCTGCCACGTTGTTGTGCGTTTGTGGGCAAGACGCCTTTGAGATCGCCAAGAGCCTAATCGCCCCGGCCTCGCTGGAAACGGTGTCATACTCTGATCTGAAGAAAGTTTTAATGGAACACTTCCAGCCCAAGCAATCTGTCATGGCTTGGAGGCACACATTTCAACAGAGGGATCAGCGAGCTGGGGAATCAGCAAAAGAATACGTTGCGGCCTTGAGAAGAGCAGCTAAACCGTGTGATTTCAAGGACTTAGAGGAAAGACTGCATGATCGTTTTGTGTGCGGACTGAGGAACACAGACTTATAGCAGAGACTGTTCGCCAGGGAAGATGTCTCTTTCCAAGATGCTCTGCGAGAGGTTTCAGCAGAAGAAGCTGCAGGTGGGGCGGTCAAGAACATGCGGCCTAAGCGAAGCGCTCCAGAGACCGCCACCATCCACAAGGAAGACGTGCGAGAGGATTCGGAAGAAGATCCTGAAGAAGAGGTGGACAAGCTTTACAAAGCAGCTGGGAGGAGGTCCAAAGATCGTCAGGACAAGGGCCCAGCTGAGCTTCGTTGCCTTGGATGCGGTGGACGTCACAAGCAAGCGGAATGTCGGTTCCGTTCTGCCATTTGCCGAGCGTGCGGAAAGAAAGGCCACATCGCTGCGGTCTGCCTGGGTCAACAGAAGGTACAACCGAAGGAAGAATTGAATCTGAAAGGTACCAGGGTGCCCAGTCAAAACAGGGTGGGGTTCTGTGCAACACGCCGGAACATTTTAAGAATAGGCACACACAAACCCCTTAAAAAGAAACTATCTCTTAAAG
>NW_015386399.1:4717-7460 GCF_001527695.2 Protobothrops mucrosquamatus
GGAAAACCACACTCCGTCAGGAAACATGGAGATGAGTTCAGAGGGGTTGGAAAACTCCATAGGTGGTAGGTCAACCAGGTATAGCGATCAACAGAGTTCTGACTTCTCGAGCCTAGGAGACGGGCAGGAAAGTCAAACAGAAGTCACAAGACAACCACAGGGCAATTCACCTAGTGTGGGAAGCAACGGGGAAAACACTACAAGTTCCCCAGGTCCAAGAAGGTCGCTCAGGGTCAAAGGCCCTCCCAAATACCTTGCAGATTACGTAAGGTGAGCTTGTAAATTGCAATAACTGAACTAGAGGTCCTGGCTGGTTGACTCTACGGAAACGATGTTGGGGCCATTGGGTCTCTGTATGACGGAACAGTCCCACATCTTACACACCCTGTGTGACATTAACTCAACAGTTAATTATATAACCATCACTATGATGGCGTCCATGTGGGCGCAGCATTATTTCATCTAGGGGGGAGGGGTGTTGTGTCCTGAGCCTGCAAAAGCAGGCTCGGGACGTTGCAAGAGTCCCGGGCATTTGCAAAAGCTGCCCGGGACCAGACTGAGTGGCGCCGGACTTGCGCGCATGCGCAAGGTGGGAAAAGACCGCCTTATGATTGGTTGGATTTGCCCGGGGATCAGAAGGTATAAATAGAGGCCTGCGTGCCTCTGCTCGGGTTGTTCGTAGATTGGAAGCAGAGAATAAAGACTTGTTAGAAATGCTTCGTCTCAAGCGCCATTATTCTCCGGACTTAACACCTTGGGCATCAATTCTAAATCCCAAAAAATCTGTAGAATTGACTCCTATTTTGCACTTGTTTTTCTTAAGTTTTAGGCCTGCTCTTCTGAAGTGAAGCAACACAGCCCTCAATCTCTCTGCTAAGTTCTGAATGGATTCTCCAGCAATAAGAACATCATCAAAATAGAGACAAACCCCAGGAATGCCCCTAAGTGTGCTTTCCATGATGCTTTGGAAAATGCCTGGTGCAACATTTACCCCAAATTGCAGTCTTTTGACCTTGAAAGCACCCCTATGCGTTACAATGGTCTGTACCTCAGCAGCCGCTTCGTCAACAGGTAACTGTTGATAAGCCTGTGCCAAGTCAAGCTTTGCAAAAACTCGCCCCCCCTTGAGGCAAGCCAAAATGTGGCTGACTACTGGTACGGGGTATGCATGCTGTTGCAGTGCTTTGTTAATAGTGCACTTGTAATCAGCACATATACGAATGTCCCCATTAGCCTTGAGAGGCGTAACTATGGGTGTTTCCCATGGACTTGACTCCACAGGCTCTAAAATGCCTTGTTGGATCAATTTATCCAACTCAGCATCAATTTTCCCTTTTAATGCAAAATGTACTCTTCTAGCTTTAACCCTAATAGGTGTGATGTTGGGGTCAAGTCGTAAGGAGACTGGAGGCCCCTTGTAGGATCCAAGCTGTGCACTAAACACATCTGTAAACTCCTCGCAGACTTCTGTTAGGCTTAACGTTTGCAAACTATGCAAGCCAGTAACCTGAATTCCCAAGGCCTCAAACCAATCGAGTCCTATAAGACTCGTTCTGTCACCCCCAACAACCAACACATCCAAGGGACCCTCAAAACTCTTGTGTTGTACAGTAAGGGTGGCCTCTCCCTTTACACACACCTTGGAGTTTTGGAAGTCTGTTAAGATTATGTTGGAAGGTCTAAGTTTAGCCTGGAACCCACTTCTATTGCAAATCTTCCTGAATGTATGAAAGGAAATGATTGAAAGAGCGGACCCAGTGTCCAGCTCCATAACTAAGGGAATTCCTTGCAGCCTCACCTTAAGGGACAACTTTTTTTTAAGAGGTTTGTGTGTGTCTGTTCTGCAAACACTCCTGCGCAAAGCGCAGAAGCCCACCCTGTTTTGGCTGGGGACCCTGGTACCTTTCAGTTGCACTTCTTTTCGAAGTTGTACCTTCTTTTGGCCTAGACAAACGGCTGCTATGTGACCTTGCCTTCCACACGCTCTGCAGACGGCTGAACAAAACCTGCAGTCGGCCCTCTTGTGGCGGCCTCCGCACCCGAAGCATTTAGGCCCAGCTGAAGCTTTGTCTTTGCTTCCTTTCTTCTTTCCATCTTTAGATGGGAAAAGATGATCCACCTCTTCTTCAGGATCTTCTTCCAGGCCTTCATGGACTTCCTCAAGGTGTACAGAAATTTCTTCTGAGCTGTTCTTGATGGGCCGCATGTGTTTGACTGCCCCACCTGCTGCCTCTTCAGCTGTTACCTCTCTCAAAGCATCTTGGAATGAGAGATCTTTTCTTGCAAAGAGTTTTTGTTGCAGCCCTCTGTTCCTTAAACCACATACAAAACAGTCTCTAAGTCTCTCTTCTAAATCCTTAAAGTCACATGGTTTGGCTGCTCTTCTTAATGCTGCGATAAATTCCTTGGCTGATTCTCCTGCCCTCTGATCCCTTTGTTCAAAAGTATGTCTCCATGCAATGACAGACATCTCTGGTTGGAAATGCTCTCTCAATAGATTTTTTAAGTCTGTGTATGTTACAGACTCTAGAGGAGCAGGGGCTACCAAGTTTTCTGCAATTTCAAACACGTCCTGACCGCAGACACACAACAGGGTTGCAGCCTTCAAGCCATCTTCTCTAACTTGGTTTACTCTGAAGTAAGTCTCTGCTCTAGCAACATAAGACTCCCATCTCTCTGGGCGAGCTACGTCGAATTCTGACAGCCTCCCAATCTTTGCCATTCTTGCTTGCTATTCAGGAAG
>NW_015386399.1:8573-61978 GCF_001527695.2 Protobothrops mucrosquamatus
CCATCTTCTCTAACTTGGTTTACTCTGAAGTAAGTCTCTGCTCTAGCAACATAAGACTCCCATCTCTCTGGGCGAGCTACGTCGAATTCTGACAGCCTCCCAATCTTTGCCATTCTTGCTTGCTATTCAGGAAGGGGTCTATCAGCCAGCTTACCTCCAGCGATGCTGTACTGGCAGGCCAGATGCTGAATTTAACGCCGTCTTCCTTTCTTCAAGGACTCGCTTGGGTAAGTCTTACAATCTTCTTCTTTCAGCTTGCAAGACGATCCCACCTTCGTCACCAGTGTTAAGTCCTCGGCATAGCGGCGAAAGAATGGCAAACATGCTGTCAGCAACAAGTTCTTTATTCTCCTCCTGATTGCTCCGTCATAACTCAGAGGCTCGCAGGCCTCTCTCTTCCTTTTCAATGGCCGGAATCCCCGGGTAAAAAAGATACAAGGAAATGGCGCGCTTTGCACCTCGCGCATGCGCGCAGGCTGGCGCCGCTCTGTCTGGTCCCGGGCAGCTTTGCAACAGCCCATTACCATGACAACGTCCCGAGCCTGCTACTGCAGGCTCAGGACACAACACTAGGCTTGCTGGATATTTGTAGTCAAAGGAGGCAAACGTGCCTATCGCACTTGACCTCAGATAGCTCAGTCTGTTCTAGCAAGGATAAGGCCATTTTTATAGAAATGGCATTTTTATAGAAATTGATCTTTTATCCAATTTCAGAAAAATGTTCATACAGAAAGGCATAAATACTCATTTATTTATACTACACCATGTACAATATAATCAATACACAATCAGTATGGTATCGACAAGGTTTTTTTTTCCTATTAGCATCTCAAGAAACCAATTACAGAGAACTCTGCCATTCCTGTCAGAAATCTTTTCCTACCAAACTGTGTTCAGACACATTAAATTACTGTAGATGGTTCACAGCTGAGGTACTTAGCAGCAGCACACAGCTGGCCTTGAGTAAAGAACCGAACATGACTCGACCTAGTTAATATTTGTGTGAAAGATCACCAGGAATTTCCAGGGCCGTGATCCAGAGTAAAAAGATGAATATACTTCCTATAAGGGTGTACCGCATGACCAAAATCTCTAGGCATTCAGTCTTGCCTTGTGTTTAAAGGCCCTGCTAAAAATAATCAATTTGGGCTTCATCCATTTCTTTTAAAAATTGCTGCAATAGATTCTCCCAGAAGGTGGCTGCAGTTCACTAGCAGTGACAAAGTTCTTATACAATAGTTCACTTCAGTCACGTACTTTGAATTATCTACCAAAATTTTGAACAGAGAACAAATGGGAAGAGATTTACTAAATGGGTATCATACTGTGAATTATGAATCAGGCATAAGGTTTGTCAAGAATGGTGAGAGGAATAGTTTGTTACATAGATGTGAGTAATTATTGTTTTAAATATGAACTGGGTTATGAATTTCTTTTACACTAATGTAGCTACTCTTATATTGGAATCTGTATATGCAGGATTATACAGATTTAAGGGTATAACTACAATTTGTTTTAGAATTAATAGTTTTGTCTTTAAAATATTTATTTCAGGGGAAAAATAAGACTGCATGGATTCATCAACTGTCCATATTCATTTTCTTTTAGAGTCAAACATTATTCATGCATAATTACTCCCCAAGTTGTAAGTATGATATTTTGGGGCATGCAAAAAGCTAAACTTCAAGCTTAGCCAGTATTTCCCACCAATCTTCTCAAAGGTAGTACAAAAGGAAGAATAAATTGAAGACGTAAGAATCACAGAAACTGCAGAGATGCTTAAGACATATTTTTAGGTTTGGTGTTATTTTTCCTTTTTTTTTTTTACTGTTCTCTTTCCCATCCCCTTCAGAGGAATTTTTTTCCTAAAAAGACACTAAGTCAGGAGTAGATTTTCTTCTGCCAGTTGCTTTACTGAAACTTCCAGAACTATCTCCAGTGCATCTGCAATCTTCACAAAATATACAGACAGCCCAAGATAACAGAATATTCACTTAACTCTAACAATCATAGCCTTATGCAGTGTTTCTCCAACTCAACAACTTTAAGGTGCATAGACTTCAACTCCCAGAATTTCACTACTCTAATACACTACAACAGGGCTTTTCAACCAGTGGTACGGGTACTACCTGTGGTACATTGGCACCTGGCAGGTGGTACGCGACCATCCTAGAAAAGTGGTAGCAGGGGAGGGAAATGAGCTGAACCAGTGGCAGCACCGCACAAGCCTGAGCGAGAGATGGCTGGAACTGCAGGGCTGTCAGGGCTCAGCGGAAGCGCCAGGATCAGTGCCGCTTTTCAGCTGATTGGCGCTTCTTCAGGGCTGTTGGGGCTCAGCGGAAGTGTCAGGTTATGTGAAGTGACCAAAACCTGCTGCAACCACCCAGCAGACAGGGGGAATAAAAACCAAACACCCCCCACCCCACCCCCGCTGCCAATCCTCAACAGAAATGCTCACAACAATGAAAAGCTTGGACAGGAGGAAGAGCGCCGCCGGGCGGGCGGGCAGGCAGGTGTCTTGCTCGGCTGTGGCTTTTTTCAGTGCCATTGTAACTTCGAACAGTCATTAAGCGAACTGTTGTAAGTCGAGGACTACCTGTAATTTATCATTTTTTTTTCCTTTTTTTTTTTTTTTGNAAAAAAAAAAAAAAAAAAAAGATGCCGGAACTCACACACGTCATACAACCCGCCTTGCCTACCCTACAAGGTTCCATCCAAAAAAGGTGCGGAACTCCATTCTGGGCGTTCTATGAGAAAAAAAGCCCTGACTACAAGTAGTCCTTGATTTATGACCATAATTGAGTTCAGAATATATATATATATATATGTATGTATATATATATTTGGGCCGACAGGGTGCTCTAAAAGAAAAAAACATTCATCCTCTTCCCCTGTCTCTTGTAGCTAACAAAGTGAGAAAGAGCCTGTGGCCTAGTAGCTAACACCTCTGCTTAACATGCAGACAGCCCAGGTTCGAATCTCAGAAGGGTATGTCTGGCTGATGTAAACCAAATAAGGTTTGAAATAGCTATCCCAGTCTCCCTTAATTCTTTGTTAGCAATTCAAATTTTGGAATATATATATATATATATATATACACATAATCAGAAATTTAAAAATGATAATAAGTAGCTCTGGGGAAGTCCAACATAACTTTCAATGGTCAGCAAGCAACCTGTCATTAAGCAGAAACTATCAATTCTGAACCAGCAGAACTAAATATAGGCACCAATATTCTTATTTGATAAGCCACCAAGTCTATTACCTACCATTGGACTTTTGTGACAAGCAATTTGGGTTCACACTATATTCATTCCCTGACCAGTTAGTATGTGAACACTGACCAATTATTATCTTTTTTTTTTTGCATCTGAGAAACAGGAGTTATTGTGAAACAAATTTAATAAAGAAATAGAGCACCCAATACAGCAAAAAAAAAAAGTCAGCTTCATTCTGCTTTTAACTAAAGCTTCATAGACTCAATAAAATACCATCTGAGTTTATACTCACTGCTTTCCCAGGATTGAGTAATTTTGCCTGACCTCCTCTTCCCTTAATAGTTTGTTTATTGGTGGGCCAAGTTTACATTTCATTATATTTAGAATTCCTGCTCTATGAGAGCCTTCTCTGTGGTAGTCCTATATTTTGGAATATCCTTGTTTTAAAAGTCTTTATGATCTCTTTCCTCCAGATATTTCATAAAGATGTTAAAAACAACAGTAGTCCTTTTTGCTTGTAACAATTACTGAATGTTTCTGGTGCTCATCTGGATTATTTTTATTATTGCATATATTACTATTTTTTTTTAACTTTTAATGTGCTTTGTTATGCCCAGACTCTGCAGATCGGAGCATGTTAAAAAAACTTCCAAATAAACATAGACGATGTTAGGTAAGCTAAAATGTAATTGGTAAGCTAAAATTGTAATGGAAATCTAATAATTGTTTTAACATATTGTGTGAACTGGACTGTTAAGTTATAATGTTTGTTTTGACATAGAACATTTCAAGAGAAAAAAGAATAAAATACAGCTATACTTGCCTTATTTGATCTTTCAAAGGAACTGGAACATATAAATTATACTTGCAACTTTATCAAAACCAAAGGTCAACAAAAGACTGCCACCAGGAAGCTTCTTCAGCTCTGAATGGATGGTGGGGAATGGAAAGATTTATACTCCTGCAGACAGCTGTTCATTTGTATTCTTTTAGTGAGTCATTAAAGCTACCTGGAGGTTTATCTGGGTCTCTTCTACTGATACTTTCTCAGCCATAGCTTTCTGGTACAATGGAGATACACCCAATTTTCTGCCTCTCCTTCCTGATACTAAACAGGCCCCTTTCTCTTTTGCACCTTCACTCTGTTGCTCCTATTCACCTTACTAGGAAGAAATTAAGAAATTTGTGATAAATGTATTTCTGATTTCCAGCAGAAGAGATCCAGATAGGAATACTTGGTTCACTGGAAATACAATCCAAATATATGAATAACCTGTGAAGCAGTTGTAACTGGCCATTGATTTCTAGAACAGTCCCATTTGCAGTACTTTATCAAAGCCAAGCATCCTGATTTTACATTCAGGATTCAATACATATGGATTTGTCAGACTTTGAATGAGAAGGCATCTAGTTTGAGTGGAAAAGTAGCAGATGTTGCCCTAGAACAGAATCTCCTTCTCCTTTTCAAAGCTTAGGGAAGAAACTATTGGACTAGAAAGGGTGATTGATGTTGACTTAACAGTGATGGGAATTCTTCCCCTCTTGGCTGTTGGTTCTTACATGGAAATGGACACTGGTGCTTCCTCAACTTCCCCTATCTAAAGCTGAGGGGAAAGACTCTAGAGCTGAAAGCTTATTGTCAACAAGTTAGCTGGAATGGGAGTTTTCCACTTGCTGTTTGTTGTCAAGAGGCAATGGCCATCCCCATTTGATTTGCTCATTTCTGATAGGAAAGTTCTGGCCTGGTTCCTAACCAAGGTGCATTGCTGTTGAAAGTCTCTCCATCATCTATTGACATCTCTTTGGAGAAAATGAAAATCCCTTCCCCTCCACTTCTCCTGGTTAGGGAGAAATTTCAGTTCCATCTGTAATAAAGAAGAAGGTAAAGGGACAAGATCAGAAACAGGACCAGATAGATTTGCTATAGTCACCAATGTCAGCTACTCCTTCCACAGAGCACACACCAGTTTTCATCCTACATATTGTTTTCCAAATGGCTATCTTTTTCATTAATGCAATTTCATTTTATTCTGTCAGCTCTTCAAGGTAGGCCAAGTAAAGAAACAAGCATGGCAGGGATTCTAGGAATGCTGTTTATTATTCTAAGCTGAATCTTGAAAGCCTGTCAGAGTTTCCCTTGCCTTGTCTTAACCTAACAGAATAAAGGTAGGAGGATTATTTTTCTTTCTCACACTTTCCTCTTTATGATTAGTTTAACCTTTTCTGAAATTCCTCCTCCCCCAATCTACTCAACAGTGTGCTCATTGATTCCTCATTTCCAAGACCAGGTCTATATTCTTTCACATATTCTTAAATAATACTGGGATTATGGTATTGTTGATACTTGCTATAATTGATCTACTGTGTACATCAATTAGAGTAGCAGAACCCCTTCAAGTGAGTCTTGACACCTGACAAATCCATGCATTTTTCTAAGCAACATTTTGGGAAATGGTTTGCCATTGCTTTCTTCCTATTTCACCATTCAATGGTGAAAAAAGCAAGGTTCTACATTTAGGCAAGAAAAACCAAATGTACAAGTATAGTATAGGGGGTACCTTGCTCAATAGTAGTAACTGCGAGAGGGATCTCGGAGTCCTAGTGGACAATCATTTAAATATGAGCCACCAGTGTGCTGCAGCTGCCAAAAAAGCCAACACAGTGCTAGGCTGCATTAACAGAGGGATAGAATCAAGATCACGTGAAGTGTTAACACCACTTTACAATGCCTTGGTAAGGCCACACTTGGAATACTGCATCCAGTTTTGGTCACCACGATGTAAAAAAGATGTTGAGACTCTAGAAAGAGTACAGAGAAGAAGAACAAAGATGATTAGAGGTCTGGAGGTTAAAACATATAAGGAACGGTTGCTGGAATTGGGTATGTCTAGTTTAATGAAGAGAAGGACGAGAGGGGACATGATGGCAGTGTTCCAATATCTCAGGGGCTGCCACAAAGAAGAGGGGGTCAAGCTATTTTCCAAAGCACCTGAAGACAGGACAAGAAGCAACGGGTGGAAACTAAGCAAGGAGAGAAGCAACCAAGAACTAAGGAGAAACTTCCTGACAGTTAGAACAATTAACCAGTGGAACAACCTGCCTCCAGAAGCAGAGAATGCTGCAACACTGGAGGTTTTTAAGAAGAGACTGGACAGCCATTTGTCCGAAATGGTATAGGGTTTCCTGCCTGAGCAGGGGGTTGGACTAGATGACCTCCAAGATCCCTTCCAACTTTACTATTATTATTAAGATGAAGACTAGGATCAAAGAGTTATCTATACTCAGCCATTCAGCAGTCTTCCAGAGTTCACAGTTCATATACAATATGCCTTTTTATTCTATTTTGTCTTTGTCTCATCATCCCAAAATTTGTGGGATGGAAATATGAAGTCTTGAGACATATTGGTCTTGTCTCTGAGTGGTGACACAAATTAATCTGGGTGGAAAAGAAAAGGAAAACAGTTACGCCCAAGTAAAAGCTTAAGATTGTTTTGTTTTGAGTCAGAATAGTTACTGTCTTGGCCTTCAAGTAAAATTGCTCCAAATCCTACATACATATACACATACACATACACATACACATACACATACACATACACATACACATACACATACACATACACATACACACACATACACACACACACACACACACACACATACATCAGAATAGAGCTGAAGGGAAGACCTTAGAGCTGGAGATCTTCTAGTCCAACCCCCTGCTCAAGCAGGAGACCCTATACCATTTCAGATAAAATGGCTGTCCAGTCTTTTCTTAAAAACCTCCAGTGATGAAGCACCCACATCTTCTGAAAGCAAGTTGTTCCACTGGTTAATTGTCCTCACTGTTATGAAGTTTCTCCTTAATTCCAGGTTGCTTCTCTCCTTGATTAGTTTCCATCCATTGTTTCTTGTCGTGTCTTTTGGTGCTTTAGAAAATAAATTGACCCCTTCCTTTTTGTGGCAGCACCTGCTATTATGTTCCCCCTAGTCCTTCTTTTCTCTAAACTAGCCATACCCAATTTCTGCAACCGTTCTTAATATATTTTTTGTCTCCAGGCCCTTATTCGTCTTAATTCTAATCATATATAAAATGATGCCCATATGAGAAAAAATATTCACATCAGAGTTTAGGGGGGAAAAGAAAATGAGAAAGTGTGTCCATGCATAATAGATATAGTGCCCTTGTTGAACTTAATAGGGCTACTAAGGTGGCAGGTTCAGCTATTTCTAATGACAGTGATAACTCAACTGAGCAGGGCATTGTGGTCCATAAGGAAAACGTTGTTTGGGATAAAGGAAGGTGTGAATCAGGTATTGCAAATCAGTCAAGTGAGGTGAGCAAGGTATCTAAAAAGATAAGCCATCTTCTGGTTGGTGACTTAGTTGTAATAGGTGTCAATTTTGGAAAGGATGTGGAGATCTTGAAAGAAGTGAGGTGTCTGCCTGGTGCTATTGCCAGCAGAGAAAAGAGGTGCATTGTTAAGATAGTCAAGAATGCTAGTAAGGATTATGATGTTGATGTTGTTGTGCATCTTAGCTCTAATAACCTGTCTGAAAAAGATGTATTTTCTGTGCAGAAGGGTTTCCACAGCTCAGGGCAGAAACATAGCAGAACAGGCTGTAGTATTAATTTTTCAGAGGTTTTACCTATATATAAGGAGCAAAAAGGCAAAGGGCAGCATAGAGCAGAATTCAATGTGTAGTTAAAGGAGTGATGTAAAGCATAAGGGTTTGGTTATGTTAGCCATGATGCTTATAGTTGATCTGATGAAAAACTGTACAAAATGGATGGTTTACATCCATCATAGGAAGGGACAAAGTTAGTATATTAAATTCAAGTATTTTCTGGAGAAACATTTATACTGAATAATCAGGACAGAGAGTGAATTGATACAGAACATTTTAGTCCCCAGCAATCTAAATTAATAAGGTTATCAGAGTTTCTAATATAGATATCTGTGTGGTTAAGAATGTTAAGGTTGCTATTAAGAATAATGAGGCTTTTGATCATTTGTGCTATACCATGTGCTCTAGAGGTAAGCAAGAAGGGGAATTCAGACACAAAAGAGGTTATGTAGAAAACAAACACAGGATTAATAAAAAAATGACTCAAATGCCTATATACCAGTGCAGAAAGTATGAAAAATAACAGTGTAAACTAGAAATTCAAATACATTTGGGCAGAAACAAAGTTGTTGCTGTTATGTCCTGGGCCTGCTGAGTGACTCAGCAGGTGCAGGAAGCTGCAGAGAAGCCCGGGCAGACCACGTGGATGCCCGGGACCAGACAGGCTATCTCCAGCTTATTGCGCTTGCGCAAGGCGGAAGAATCCGTTGCATTGATTGGTTGACACTGTCCCTGCAAAGGGGTATAAAAGGAATCCGTGCCATTTTGTATTGGTTCTGTTGGATGTTAAATAAAGAGAAGACTGTTGTTACTCCTGCCTCGTCTCAATGCCTTTACATTGAAAACAGAACTTTGGCGACGAAGGTGGGATGTGCTGCAAGGGAAACAATGAAAAGAAAATAGGCTGACTCACCACGGAAGGCCTGAAGCGCTGGGAAGTTCAGCGTCCGGAGAGTGTGACTCTGCCTGCCAGTACGAGAACGCTGGAGGAGAGCTTGGCAAAAGGGACCCCTTCTCAAGCCTTGCAGCATGAGGTGTTGACGAGGCCGCCGGGAAGTAACGATGTCCAAGCTAGGCCGTCTGTCAGAATTCGTCACAGCTCATCTGGAACGTTGGAGTTCTTACGTGGCCCGGGTAGAGAACTACTTTCAGGTAAACCAAGTTCGGGAGGATGGTCTTAAAGCTGCTACGCTACTGTGTGTCTGTGGGCAAGAAACTTTTGATATTTCTGAGAATTTGGTCGCCCCAGCACCACTTAAATCCATCGCTTATGCAGAGCTGAAGAGGATGTTGCAAGAACACTTCGAACCGAAGCTTTCGGTGATTGCATGGCGACATGCATTCGAGCAGAGGGACCAGCGTCCTGGAGAGTCTGCTGCAGATTTTATTGCTGCGCTGCGACAAGCAGCTAGGCCATGCGAATTCAAGGACCTGGAAGAAAGGCTTCGGAATTGTTTAGTCTGTGGACTGAGAAGTGAACTGCAACAGAAGATCTTCGCAAAAGAAGATGTTTCCTTTCAGGATGCCCTGAGAGAGATTTCAGCAGAAGAAGCAGTGGGCGGAGCTGTGAAGGCCTTGTGGCTCGCCAAGAACCCTCCAACTTTGAGCACAGTCCATCAAGAGGTCGCTCAAGAGGTATCCGAACAGGATGCAGAGATGGAGGTTGACCGATTGCAGCAGCCAGAAGAAAGAAGGCCCCAAGGGCGCAACAACAAGGCAACTTCATTCCCTCGGTGTTTCGGATGTGGAGGATGCCACAAGCGCTCTGATTGTCGTTTCTGCTCCGCCATTTGTCGGGCATGTGGCAGGCAAGGCCACATAGCCGCCGTCTGTTTGGGTCACCAGAAAGACCGGTCTTCGGAAGAATTGCCTCGGAAAGGTACCAGGGTCCCCAGCCAGACTAGGGTGGGTTTTTGTGCATCCCGAAGAAGCATTTTTAAAACAGGGGCCCATATGCTGCTAAGGAAGAAGCTTCACATTGACGTCAAGTTGCAGGGGGTTCCCCTTTTGATGGAGTTGGACACAGGGTCCGCTTTATCGATCATATCTCAGGACACTTTCAAGAAAATTTGTTGTAGAAGTGGCCAGCGAGTTAAACTCAGGCCATCGAACTTAATTCTTACTGACTTCCAGAATTCCTGAGTCAGCGTGAAGGGGGAGGCCACACTCAAAGTGCAATGTAGGAACTTTGAAGGCTTGTTAGATGTAGTTGTGGTTGGGGGTGATCGCACGAGTCTCATTGGACTCGATTGGTTCGAGGCCTTTGGGATTCAAGTGACCGGACTTCACAGCTTGCAAACGACAGGCCTTGAGGCAGTTTGCAAGGAGTTTGCTGATGTGTTCAGTCCAGAAATTGGAGCGTACAAGGGGCCTCCCATTGCATTACGGTTAGACCCATCCGTCGGCCCCATTAGGATTAAGCTCCATCGGGTGCCCTTCGCGTTGAAGAACAAGATTAACACAGAGCTGGACAAGCTGCTTCAGCAGGGAAGTTTAGAATCCATGGACAGTAGTCCATGGGAAACTCCCATAGTTACGCCACTGAAGGCCAATGGAGAAATCCGCATTTGTGCGGACTATAAGTGCACACTTAACAAAGCATTGCAGCAGCATTCGCATCCGGTGCCTGTGGTGAGCCACATTCTGGCATCCCTCAAGGGGGGCCGAGTCTTCGCCAAGCTTGACTTGGCTCAGGCCTATCACCAATTACCAGTTGATGAGGCAGTGGCAGAGGCCCAAACAATTGTAGTGCATCGGGGAGTGTTTAAGGTTAAAAGGCTGCAGTTCGGGGTTAATGCAGCCCCTGGCATTTTCCAAAGCGTGATGGAGCAAATGCTCCACAATATTCCAGGAGTTTGTCCTTACTTTGATGATGTCCTCATCGTTGGGGAATCATCTGAAAATCTGGCTGACAGGCTTAGGGCCGTCTTGCTGCGTTTCCGCCAAGGAGGCTGAAGCTAAAGCAAGACAAATGTAAAATTGGAGTCACTTCCACAGAGTTTCTGGGGTTCTGTATTGATGCTGAAGTCATCCATCCTGCTGAATCCAAGTTCAAAGCAATTCGGCAGGCCCCAAGTCCCAAGTCCAAAAGCGAACTTCAGGCTTTTCTGGGATTGTTAAACTTTTACCATTCATTCCTTCCTCACAAAGCTGCAGTGGCTGATCCATTACACCAGCTCTTGGACAAACAGGCTCCATGGCAGTGGACAAAAGTCCATGAACCGAGTTTTGCAGAGGTCAAGGCTTTGCTGTCTTCTAATGCGGTTCTAGCACATTTCAATGAGCAGCTGCCTGTGTGCATAGCCTGTGATGCATCCCCTTATGGGATTGGGGCTGTGTTAAGTCACCTGCAGGCTGATGGGACACAAGTCCCTGTAGCCTACTATTCTAGGACCCTATCATCTGCTGAACATAATTACGCACAGATAGATAGGGAAGCCTTGGCCATAGTGGCTGGCATAAAAAAGTCATAAAAATGACTTTTTATATGGCCGCCAATTTACGGTCTTTACAGACCATAAGCCACTGCTGGGGTTGTTTACAACCAACAAGCAAACCCCACACATCATCTCTCCTAGAATGCTGAGATGGTCAATTTTCCTTTCTGCATATTACTACACACTGGTTCACAAACCGGGCAAAGAAATGGGCCATGCAGATGGCCTCAGCAGATTACCTCTACAGCTAGTAGAGTCAGATCCTGCTCCAGCTCACCACATACTTTCCATTCAGGAGTTGCCTGAGTCTCCCCTCAATGCTAGGGATGTGGCTGCAGAAACAGCCACTGATCACAGGTTAACACACAGGTGTTGACATGGGTGCTGCCAGGGTGGCCTGACACGTGTCCTGGCACAGAGTTCCAGAATTTTTGGAAGCACGAGCTATCCACCTTCAAGGGTTGTGTCCTCTGGGGTAGTAGGGTAGTGATCCCAACCTCATTGAGAACTAGAGTCTTGCTCTCTCTGCATGAGGGACATCCGGGTATAGTCCGGATGAAGGCGCTTGCGTGCAGCCATCTTTGATGGCCTGGGCTCGATAAAGAGATCGAGGCCCAGGTCCACGGGTGTACTCTTTGCCTGAAATGCCTCAGGCTCCTATACATAGGGGGAGGTGACACATGCCCCTTGGTCGAGGGTTCATATTGACTACGCTGGCCCCTTTCAGGGGCAATTCTTCCTTCTCCTCGTAGACAGCCATTCCAAGTGGCTAGAGGTCATTCCAGTCTCCTCCACTACTACTGCCAGGACCATCCAGGTGTTGAGAGGGAACTTCACCTCTCATGGGCTTCCAGATGTCCTTGTCTCCGACAACAGACCCCAATTCACTTCTTCTGAGTTTCAGACTTTTCTACATGATCCGTCATGCTACATCAGCACCGTTTCATCCTGCGTCCAATGGTCAAGCTGAGCGTACGGTGCGCACAACCAAGGATGCTTTAAAGAGGATCACTCATGGCAGTTGGCATCACAGGTTAGCTGACTTTCTTCTTTGCCACTGCACCACACCTTCAGCCCAGCTGAACTCCGCTGGGGTCGCAGACTCATTACCAAACTGGACAGGTTGTACCCAGACCAGGTGGCTTCACAGGTGTCACAGCCACGGGCACCTAGGACACTATAGGTGGGCGATCCGGTCTGGGCAAGGAACTATGGACCTGGACATCTCTGGGTGACAGCAGTGGTCTGCAAAGTCACTGGGCTGCTGTCATATGAAGTGGCCTTGGATGATGGTCCTGTGTTACGTCGCCACATCGACCAACTGCGCTGGAGGCTTCCCAGCCACTCTTCCGCTCCTGACTCTGCTCTTGGGGGGGGAGGACCACAATCATGATCGTGGACCACAGTCTCTCCACGAAAGTGGAACTTCAGATGCACCAATAGGGGGTTTTGCCAATGAGGCGGCTCCTGACATTAGCACTGGGTCCATGGGACATTGCTCGCAACCGGTTTTTCAGGCCATTCCATCTGCTGGTCTTGGGCTCACGGGACAGTGCTCCCAAGAGGGGCCCATTGTGGACTTGGGGAATTCCACCCCACCAAGGAACTCTGGTCTGGATGTACAGGATCTGGCCAGTCAGTATGATGGAGGGTTGCCTGAATCTAGGGGGCATCAAAGTCCTGGTCTGCCGAGCCTGGCAGGTGAACTTGCAGGCCAGGCAGTTACAACCACTCCAAGAAGATCAAAGCGGGCCAGAGGTCCACCCAAGCATTTATAGGACTATGTAAGATCCCTGTCAGTAGGTGAGCAGGCGAAAGGGTACTTAGAAATCAGAACAGGCTCAAAAGAACAAATGTCTGATTTATAGTAATGCAAAATAGTAAGTATTATTGTGTTGTGGATAAAGGATTGATAAAGTATTAGATTTGTAATATTGTAAAATATTAAGTACTATCTTTTGAAATAAGAGGGGAGGGGTGTTATGTCCTGGGCCTGCTGAGTGACTCAGCAGGTGCAGGAAGCCGCAGAAAGGCCCAGGCAGACCACGTGGATGCCTGGGACCAGACAGGCTGTCTCCAGCCTATTGCGCTTGTGCAAGGTGGGAGAACCCGTTGCATTGATTGGTTGACACTGTCCCTGCAAAGGGGTATAAAAGGAATCCGCGCCATTTTGTATTGGTTCTGTTGGATGTTAAATAAAAAGAAGACTGTTGTTACTTCTGCCTCATCTCAATGCCTTTACATCGAAAACAGAACAGTTGCCATTATAGAACCATGGTGGGATGAAACCCATGAATGGAATATACAGCTAGAGAGATTTAAATTATTTAAAAGAAATAAACCTAACAAAGATGGATAAGGAGTTGTGCTATATATAAAAATAATTATATTTCTGCAGAAATACAGCAGAACAATATGAAAACCATCTTCAATGCATTTGGATCAATATAAAAGGAAAAGACTGGCATTGCTATAGTGTATATTACTGGCCACCCAACCATATAGAGGAAATAGGTGAACTTTTTGCTAGTCAGTTAACTAAGGTATGTGGGAAGTACACCACAATAGTAATGGGGATTTTAACTACCCTAACATCAACTGGATTCAACTCTGCATCTACTGGAAGAGCAAACAGATTCCTGACAAACTTTAGAATAAAATAAAGCTGGAAGGGACCTTGGAGGTCTAGTCCAGCCCCCTACTGAAGCAGGAGAAACTATACCATCTCAGACAAGTGACTGTCCAGCCTCCTCTTAAAAAATTTCAGTGATGGAGAATCCACGATTTTTGGAGGCAAGCTGTTCCACTGCTTAATTGTCCTCACTGTCAGGAAGTTTCTCCTTAATTCCAGATTGCTTCTCTTTGTTCAAATTTCAACCATTGTTTCTTGTCCTGCCTTCTGGTGCTTTGATGAATAATGTGACCCCCCTCTTCTTTGTGGCAGCCCCTCAAATACTGGAATATGCTATCATGTCTCCCCTTTTTCTTCTTTTCTTTAGACTAGCCAAACCCAAGTCCTGCAGCTGTTCTTCGTATGTTTTAGTCTCCAGGCCTTTGATCATCTTAGTTGCTCTTCTCTGAATTCTTTCCAAACTCTCAACATCTTTTTTGTAATAGGATGATCAAAACTGGTTGCAGTATTCAAGATGTGGTCTTACTAGGATTTTATAATGCGGTACTAATACTTCGCCTGATCTTGATTCTATGCCTCTGTTTATACAACCCAGGATTGTATTAGCTTTTTTGGCTGCTGCTGCACACTGCTGGCTCATGGTCAAGTGATCATCCACTAGGTCCCTTTCATAGTTACTGTTTTTAAGCCAGGTCTCGCCCAATCTGTACTTGTACCTTTGATTTTTCCTGCCTAAATGTAAAACTTTGCTTTTCTCCACATTGAAATTCATTTTGTTGGATAGGGCCCATTGTTCAAGTTTGTCAAGAACTTTTTGGATCCTGAGCTTGTCTTCTGGGGTATTGGCTACTCCTGCCAGTTTGATGTCAACTGGTGTCTTCCAGTTTGATGTCAACCTAGAAGACAACTTTGTCTTCCAAAAGATAGAGAAGGAAACTAGAGGGTCAGCCACACTGGACTTAATTCTCAGTAAGAGAGATGATAGAAGGTGTTGAAATTATAGGAACCTTCTGAGGAGGGCAGGGGGAGGCAGGGGAGTGACCATACAATATTGGAATTCAACCTTATGCAAGCACAAGCAATAAAACAAAGTCAAACTTGGACTTCAAGAGAGCTGATTACAATAAAATTAGCAAGAGACTGAGAAGGATTCCATGGATGAGACTCCTCAAAGAGAAAACAACCCAAGACACTTGAGAAACTTTGAAAAGTGAGAGCCATATCATTCCATAAGTGGCCATCATCCTGGGATTACATCAGTCACCCAACAAAGAGATATGTTCTAAAGATTTCCAAAGCTCTGGAAATCTTCAAACGATAAGTACACAATACGGGATGGGGAAGAAGCCCAAGCCCTGCATGGACCCAATGGGAGAAAAAAGACCTGTGGAGACCCAGTGGAGTGGGGGGGAAGGTTTTCAGGGACCCAGTAGAGTAGACATGTCAAACTCGCAACATCACGTGACGTCGCGCAACATATCGGGACGGTTTTGCCATTGCCAGCAATGGGGTGGGCGCAGCTTCCAGATGATGCATCCAGCCCATGGGCCTGTAGTTTGACACCCCTGCAGTAGAGGAAGTGATGGAAAAGCAGGCCCAAGGGCTATGAGGACTCCAAGAAGTGGGAAGCAGAGCATGGGGGGTGTTGGGGGGCTTTGGGAGGCCCATGGAAAATGGCCCTAGGCCTGCGTGAGATCTCTCAGAATCTCTCCCATCCATGAGGCATCCCATGTTCCACTTAATATTGCACATTCATTTAACAACACATGAGGGAGAGTAGGAGGTGATGGTCATTAAGCGAGCGCATCTTGTTTAACAGCTGTCACCACTTGGAAAGCTCCATTATAGTCGTAAGTAGAAGATCACTTGTAGGTTGTTTTTCTTTTAAAGGAGGTATAATTAACTGTATAAAAATTAAATAATTTTCTTTCTGTCATCATGTCATTTCTTAGGGTCACTGTTCTCTTTCTTTAAGGTATTTCATCACTAATCTGTTATCCAATCAACTTTTCTCTGTTTTCTGAGTCTCTTTCAGAAAAGTTTGCTCTTAATTTACAGTAATTTCAATGAGATTATTTTGTCCTAGTTCCTAGCCAGGAATGTGTTAGTCTTACTGATTACTGTAATATTTGGCTGAGTTCCGTTGGCCTTACTAATATGTTTATATATCTTCTGGGATTAGAAACTTACCTTTTTTTAACTGAAAATGATGAATCATGCTAAATTTAAGAGAACATGCTGAACTTTTTTAATGCTATGCCAAGAAATGGCTCTCTTCTAGCTGGCAAAAGAGATAGCTTGTACTTTATAAACTGCAGAATATGAATCATGTTGGAATAGCAAAAATCTGTCTCTAGCACACACAGAGGAGTAAAAGAAAAAAGACAAACGTGGAGCAGGGAATCGTTCATACTTCTGATCTATAATCACATCATTCTACAGACAATTTCATCCATGAGTTGAATATATTTTTAAGTTAAAAATGGACAAAAATTTATGGGTACATTTACATGCATTTTGAGGCTACATTTTTGCAATTCCAATGATTAATTTAATTATGTTTTGTGGAATTAATTTGGATTCATATAACTTTCTCAACTGCCAGCAGCAGTTCCTATAGTAGTTTCCTGTACAGAATTCAATGAAATTAATACCACTCTCCTAGGTTAATAATTCCAATCCTAGGATCAAAATTTAGAGATCATGTGAATACTTGGAGTTACACATCATATTTAAACAAAAACTATAGGTTTACAAATCACAGCGTTTAGGACTCTGTATTAAGCCCCAAACAAGGAAACACAATTTAGCTTAGCACAGTACTTGACCAGCACCAGCATTTTATACCTAGTTGTTCAGTGACTCTAAGCTATTTATAACTTCATCAAGAAGGAATAGATATCCCAGCCTGTTGAATATAAAGAATTGTCCTTATCAATACTCAGATAAGTGAAAATGAAAACATTGTTTGGACATGAATCTTGTCAGATCAGAATATAGTGAATAACTGAGTTCTTTATATTGGCCAGAGAAGCAGCAGTTACAAGAAGCTGGTTTGGTTTCTCCCTGACAGACAAAATATTTAACTCTGACTAGAGCTGGAGCAGAAAACTGAAGCATAGCACAGTCTGGCCTTATTCATTGACTCAGACACTAAAGAGCACTTGATAGTTATTCAAATAAAAATAGTAACCATGGGAACATAATCTTGGCCCAGACTGTTTACAAATCCTAATTAATACTTTACAATCTCTTGAAGACTTACCATTTCCTTTCTCATCCTGTGTCTTGTCTTTTTAGACTGCAAATCTAAAGCATAACTTCCTCTCTTTTAAATTGATATAAATTGCACTGATATATGTATAGGACTATATTTTTTAATAATTATTGCATGGATTTTCAAAAGAGATCGAATATTGACAAAGGAAACAAGGATATAAGAAGATATTATTTATTTTGATAATAAACAAATGCAAGAATTCTGGAAACTCAATTTTATCCATATTTAAATATGGTGTTGCCAGAGCATTTATTTCAAGCAATCCCTCCTAGTTATACTTTAAGACTCCATTCTATCAGTTTGAATCGGATGAATGCCTTGGGTATCATAAAGTAGAACATGAGACTTCTTAAATTCTTCTAAGTTTTCCATCTTTTTATGCTTTTTCTGTCTTTCATTTACGTGTCTTTCCCCCTATTTTTAAACTGTTGAATGTTTAATATTGCAAGGGAAGAGAAGGGAAAAAAGAATTGTGATTACAAAGAGAAAGTAAAAAAAAGAGGAACCAAAATTTAAATTACCTCAATATTTGTAAATAGAATGTTGAAAGCAGAAGGTTTCTCTTGAGTAAAGTAGTAGAGTACATTGAGGCTTTCTCAAGAGTCATAGTCATTTATTACATAGATGTTGTTACTACTGATATTCAAAGAATGGATAAGGAAGTTAGAATGACAAAAAATAAAGATCAAAACCATTGTTGACTGATACTATTCATTTTCAGGATATTTTAGAATTTTGCAATCCTTGTTGTATCCTTGTTTTTATTTCATTCATAAATTTCTTCCTTCTGTGTAAGCAATACAAAATGATCCTCAATTTGTCTGTCATCAAAGTAAGCATCCTCACTACAAAAGAGAATATATCTACTTTGAAGATCCCGTTTTTCTGATGTTATTTTTTAATAGTCATACAGCTAGTGTCAGTTTACAATAGCAATTATGATCTAAATTGCTGTCACTAAGTGACATGATTGTAAAGCCATATCTCATGTGACCTCATTGTATAATGATGGCAATCCTACCTACGGAACTATCATGCCAAATATCTTTAAGAAATAGTTACATAATACTGTTTTTGTACAATAATGTTAATATCACATTGTCTAATAATATAAAATCCACATTTGTTATTAATTTAGTTAATATTCTATATTGTCTTTTCAAGCACCCAAAGTAATTATCATAAAATAAGAAAAAAAAATACACCTTACTGAATCAAAAATTAATCAATAAATGTAGGCGTGGACAAATATCTATGGAGATTCTCAGTCATCCAGGTCATAATTGCTTCAAATGTGCTTTTTCAAAAGGAAATTGGATTATGTTTTTTTCTTGAGGAAGAAGACATTTTCTTTACTGATCTCAGAAGGATGGAAGGCTGAGTCAACCTTGACCCAATGAGACTCGAACTGCCAAATTGTTGGCAGCCAGGAGTCAACAGAAACAGCCTGCAGTACTGCATTCTAACCACTGCATTCTAACCATTCTAACCGTCACGTTAAACTAGGGGTCCCCAACCCCCGGTTCATGGACCAGCATTAGGCATGCCAGAAACCGGGCCACGCAAACAAGCGAAGCCCCGTCCATGGGATGCAAGAAGCAAGCAAAACAACACCCCTTCTGGTCCATGGAAAAACCTCTCTCCACAGAACTAGCCCCTGGTGCCCAAAAGGTTGGGGGCCACTGGGTTAAACAGCAAAGTTAATTCAAAGTACTCTGTTATTATAATTTACTCATAGAAAGTCTACATATTTTTTTTATTTACTACAAATCACCCTGATCATTATCTCTGATCAGTCCATGATCAAATACTCTTGTTTGATTCTTAATAATGAAACTTTCCTTAGGTTTTTAATAGGGAACTTTGCCAACAATTGGATCTTATTTCCAAAGTTCATAAGTCTCTGTTGTAAATATCCCTGCAACATCCATTTTTGAATAATTTTCCTTGATGGCACAATATTCCTCTTTAACTTTGCTGTTGTTCAGTTGGTTAACTGTTTTTTCTTTCATATATATAATGTATGACAGGTCAATTGGATTGCAAATAAATGCAGAAAGCTTATAAATTTTGAATCTGTTTTGGAAGGGGGGAACCTATTATTGTTTCAATACATTTTTCAGTGTTCATCTATGGGGGATAATATGGGGGTTGTTTTTAATTTTAGTTTGTTTTGGATTTTGCATTTTAATCTTTTGAATAAAATAAAAAATTGTAAAAAAAAGAAAGAAAATTGTTATTTTATCTTTATTGCCAAGCAACAACCTATGTCATTGCTTAATAATAGTATTTACCCAGGTCATGTATACGAATTCTGAAATACTAATTCCCAATGTATTTCTGGGTATATTTGTAAGCCTTTAAAAGTAGAAATAAATTTATTATGTATTAAATTTATTTGCTGCCTATCTTGTATTGAAAAAACTTAACAAACTTATAAAATGATTATATAAAAGTAATAAAATTATTATTATTAATAAAAGAAAGATAAGATTGAAATTCCAAAACAATGTTAACAAACTGTTATTATAATCAACTTATAGAAAAATTATCATGGCTTCAATCCCAAATCATCCCCAAAATTAACCCTAATTGGTCCCAGATCAAATACCCAAGTTTGTTATTAATATCAACTCTTATCAATTGTTGACTGATGCAATACAATAAGTCCAGTTTCCAAAACCAATCTATCTTCTAAAAAAACTAATCCAGATGAGATTTTTTCCCCAATTAAATATAATAAATTCATTCCCCATTCTCCTTCAAGCCCCTTTTTAAACAAAAAACAAAAAAAAACCCCACACGTTAACCACTTATCTACCCAGAGAGTTCTCTGCTATTATATAAAAGCACAGGCTGGAGCTTCAGGAAAGTGTATGAAGTTATCTGTTATTTCTGAGCCCATGTTTCTTCCGGACAATTTGCTGATGGGAAATTACACTCCACAGAAACAGTCTACGTTGTCTCAGAATCCACATTTTTTTCTGATGAGTATACTGCTTTGAAAACAAGCTCCTTGTGAGGGTTTAAAGTGTTTAGGGTCAGCTTCTTCAAAAAACATTCCACAGCCATTATTTTTTAACAAAAATTTCAGGTAAAATTTGCATGTTGCTAAACAGTTTCTTCCCTCCCCACCTGAGTGTCATCTCCTCCTTCTCTCTGCAATCCAATATGTTGTTGCTCAATAGAGTGGATAAGTAGACCTGGAATAAACAAAAAGAACAAAGAGGATATTTTCTGACTATTTTGATCCTTTTTTTGTTTTTTTGCAGGTTAATAAAATACAAATTCCCTGCAATGAATATTCAAAATATTCAATATTCAATAATATATAATTAAAATATAAATACTTTCACCATCTAGATGCACACTGTGTTTCCATAGAGAAAAACATGTTGATAAAAACAGCCAAATAAATCAAAGAGAGAAAGCAGAAAAAACAGCAGGGGATTAAAAAAAAAATTAGCATTCAGACAGCCAAGTAACATTTAAAGATAAAGAACAAAATAAAAGTTTCAAAAAGTGAAGTTAAAAATCCCAGGTTTGCTTATGAAAAAGATATAAAAGATATAAAAATACTGTTGACTTTCCCACTGCTTCTGTAGGGTGCTCTAGTCTTCGAGCTTCTTCTCCTGGGTGAATCCACAGCCATCCCAAAGTGATCTTGGGGGATCTAAGTCAAATCCAGGGGGCAGGACTGTGAAGAACCAGTTCTGGCAGAAAACATAGCAGATAGTAGACAAAGAAAGACCCTTATCCTTCAGCAGTCATTTAAGGAAAGAATCTCAGGGCTTTTGATTCAACGAAAGACTGCTACTCAAAGTGTACTTTATTATTTTAAGATCATGGGTATTTTGAGCAGTTCTGATACCTTTTTCCTCACCATATGTCAGGAAGTTATTTTAGAAATAGTATTTTGACCTAATTTAAATATAATTTAGGAGAAGGAGAAAGAGAATGTGTATTTGTGTTTATCTTAAACACTGATCATGATACATGAAGTAGCAGCCATTCTAATAGTTTACCCCTGGAGTCTACAGCTGCTGAGTGCTTAGTTTGAAAAAGATACTAACCCATGTAAGAAAGCAAGGATAGTGTCTTCTTGCATGGATATGTCAGGTTTAAATTCATCTCAAGTAAAGACTGTTTGGCAAAACTTAAACCGAATCTATACTTCATTGTATAGATTAAGATTAAGAAGATACTGGACAGCCATTTGTCTGAAATGGTATAGGGTCTCCTGCTTGAGTAAGGGGTTGGAATAGAAGACTACCAAGGTCCCTTCCAGCTCTATTCTGATTAATGCCACTTTTGAACAAACATAATACCACAATTTGACAGGTCGGTAATATCTGATAACTATGTCTTTTAGATTTATATTTTTGGGTGTTAACCTGTCATTCTGAAGATCAAACACAGAAAACTGCAGCCAATATCATATGAAATATTCTGGAATGAATCCTGGGTTGACTGGTCAGCTCTGTTTATACAACGTTTGCTCTTTCCGCTATGTATTCAAAATGGACAATGATTAATATATGTGTGTTATGTATGTGTATGAGTAGATATATACTTTCTTTTGAGAGCAGGCCAGTGTCCTCACAATAAAAAAAAAATAACAATAAAGGTTATCTTGTCTTGTCCTATCTTAGCTTAGCTTAGCTTAGCTTGTCTTGTTTTAATCATGTGATCACTTTTTCTGGCCTTCTGACATTCAAAGTCAATGGGGAAGCCAGATTCACTAAAATCACATTACTAATTTAACAACTGAAATGATGCATTTAACAACTGTGGCAAGAAAGGTTGTAAGATGAGGCGAAACAACTGTCTTGCTTAGCAATGGAAATTTGGGGGTTGATTGTGATAATAAGTTGAGGACTAGCTGTATACTGGGTTTTGTTATAAATCTTGTGCTTTAACATATTCATAGATGTATTGAATAAGAGATTAGAAAAATAATTGTCAAATTTGCCAACAACACAAAAATAGGAGAAATACCAAACACATTAGAAGACAGTGTCATGATTTAGGTGGCAAGTTGGAACAATGGGCAGAAACTAAAAGATAATTTTTAACCGGAACAGCCTTCTTTAAATTGGAAAAATCAAAATCATGAGCATAAGGTAGAATAAACTATTCTCGGAAAACAGAGATACCTTGAAAAGAATTTGTGTACCTTGATGTATCATTAGCATGATGCAAATGCACAAGAAAAAAACAAATGCGACCCCAGATTACTAAACTATTTTATACCAAACTAAAGTATAGCACAAGATCAAGAAAAATCATAGTTCCTCTCTTTTTTGCCTTGGTCAGATCAAATACAGAATATTATATCTGGTTGTGAGAACTGCATTTTATAAAGAGCATAGATAGATTGGAAGACATCTAGAAAATTGTAGCCAAGATGATAAGAAGCCAAGGGCTGGGTAAATAAATAAATAACAGAATAACAGAGATGAATGGGACTTTGGAGGTCTTTTAGTTCAAACTTTTGCTCAAGCAGGAAACCCTATACCATTTCAGACAAAACCTCCAGAGTTGGAGCACCCACAACTTCTAGAAGCTAGTCGTTCCACTGATTAATTTGTCTGTCAGGAAATATCACCTTAGTTTTAGGTTGCTTCTCCCCTTGATTAGTTTCCATCCATTGCTGTCTTCAGGTGCTTTGGAGAATAGTTGACCCCCTTCTTCTTTGTGGCACCCCCTTAGATATTGGAACATGCTATCATGTCACCCCTAATCCCTGTTTTCATTAAACTAGACATACCTAATTTTTGCAACCATTCTTAATATGTTTTAGTCTCCAGTCCCCTAATTGTCTTTGTTGCTCTTCTCTGCACTTTTTCTAGAGGCTCAACATCTTTTTTTATATCGTTGTGACCAAGACACCTGAGGACACTAGATAAATTTAGCTTGGAGACATAATAGCTTTTCGTCAAGTATCTGAATGCTTGCCAGATAGAACATGGGGTGGACCGTTCACTTTTGTTGCAGTGGACCAGAAACAATAGATTTAAAATACCTAGTTAAACACTAGGAATAAATTCCTGGTGGTAAGAGGCTGTTTTGGGAAGTGATGGACTTTGCTTCACTAAAGAGATGATAAATGGCTGTCTATTGTAGATCCATACCTTGGGTAGGAGGAGTTGGGCCACATGGTCTCCAAAAGTCCTTTACAACATTATATTCTACAAATCTACCATTTTAACAAGTTTTTCCTAACTCCCAATTATTTAGAATATTCCTATAATAAGATATTGTATCATTTAATATTTATTGATTTACAGAATTATTAAATGATAGAATGGTTTTAATCATATGAAATGAAAAATCCCTGCACACAGTAAGCCACAAGACTGAATAATATTCATATATCATGAATGTTTTTGATTATATTTTCTGCTTTGTCATTGTTCTGTAGACAAATTTCATTAAACAGAAACATGTCTGCACATGCACACTTTAAAATGGCACCATACTTTTAGTGGCTTTATATATTATTTAGAATTCTGTCAAAATAGAAGGGTGCATTCCTGGGCTATAGTTAGGACCCCAACATTCTGGGTTTAAACTGTTCTGGTGAATGTTGAAGTATAAAACATTCCAAAAACTCAACTCATGTAACTCACCCATAAATATTCCAGAGGTTGTCTCATACATATATTCTTCTGATTTATAATGTATTTGTTTGTGTTTAAACCAAAGATGGTGAACCTTTTGGCCTCAGTGTGTCAAAAATTAGAAAAATGCCTAATATGACTCTCTCTCTCTCTCTCTCTCTCTCTCTCTCTCTCTCTCTCTCTCTGTGTGTGTGTGTGTGTGTGTGTGTGTGTGAGAGAGAGAGAGAGAGAGAGAGAGAGAGAGAGAGAGAGGCAGGCCCCCCAATTCTTTACATATTCATTTATTTTAAAAAAATACAGTCCAACTATATGAGTGATTTCAGGATCTGCAGCATGCTGCTTATCTTCTTGTGCTGTTCTCTTTCTGTTGACAGGCCTCCTGGCCTAACTGAGGCAGCTCTGGATTGCAGCAGGTCTTTGTTCTTGAAAAAGCTTTGGAGAATGCTCTTTCATGGCCTCAGCAAGCTCCAAAAATGACAGAAAAGTACACCCATTGTCATGCAATTTTTTAGGCTATACATGATCCTCTTATGTGACATTTGGAGGGTCTGGAGGCCATGTGAGAGCACATCCCATTTTCAGGCAGCACCTGTGGCCTCTGTTAATTGAACAACAAGGCATGCTTTTGAGAACAGTTGTCAGGTATTAGTGAACACTGGCATTTCACCAAAATGTTGTGGCCTGTCACCTTTCACACAAATGTCATTGCTTTGCCATCACTGATTTAGACCATCCTGCATGAACCAAGCCATTATGGTTTATAAACTATGGGCCTAGAGTGTTGTACAAATAAAACATAGAAGATAATAGAAGATAAGATGCATGAAGCTACAGAAATTTGACATCTAAGTTTTATATACGAAGAATGAGAGTCAGTTTCAAATAAGATTGTCAGATACAATCCAAGCTAGGCTCCTCAAGAGTTATGAAAGCAAAGAACCCAGAAAATAGTAATGAAGAAAGAAATTTTACAAAGTGGCCTCAAGTGAAAAAGTAATTGGTGAAAATTATTTGATGGATTTATCCTGTATATTTGGCAGTGTTCAATTCATTAGAAGTTGCTTTTTGTAAGGAAAATGAGAGTATGCTTCCTTGGAAAAAAAATTTAAAAGATATAAAAAGAAAATGAGAAATCAGTTTTATAAAAAACAACAGTTCCATGGAATAGGAAAAGCTCTCCCATGCACAATTATACAGAAAACATGAGGTGTGTCTGATAAACATTACAATAGATTGTTAAATCAAATTTTCAGTCATTATGACTAATCATTCCAATGAATACATGTAAGAAACCTAGGGAAAGGGTAGCCATATCTATTTATGTACACAAGCTATTTAAAGAAAGGATATTTTTAAACTATAGCTCTTTGCCCAACTCTACCTATTCTGCAGCCCCAAGCTAATTACCAACCAACTTATATTTGAGTCTGTCTAGAGGTGTTCTCATCTATCCATGAATGCATTATGCCAGGAATGTATTATGGCAACAGTAAAATTGCTTTTGTCTTTGTAGAACATCAGAGTAAATGCAATGTAATATACAAAGCAAAACTTACTGACTAGGTCTCCACATCTTGCTAAGCCAAACAATATTTTGTTTTACTTCTTACCTTACCATATTGTATAGACCCAGTTAGAATGTTTTGTAAATTATGGTGTACACTTTAACATTTTTTTATAAATTCAGCCATCTGTGCTGTATTTAACAGACAACACTTAAGCAAACTGTGTTTAATGTGATGTGTGAACCCAGTCCTCAAATATCCCTTGAAATGTTCTGAATTTGATATCAGAAATAATGGATATGAATATTCCCCTGTGGTACCTATAGATATTCATCTGTACTTTCATAATTTATGCTCTTGTATTTATTTATTAAGGGACACAGATTTCTTGGAGAGAAGGAGTAAGGATGAGCAAGGGTTACTATAGTTGTGTTGTCAACTCAGAAGCACTTCTGATTTGAAAAGATTGAACGGTGACATCACCATTGCCCAGGGGATGCCCAGTTGGGGGCTCCTCTCATGTCCAAGTTAAGTTGTCCACTGACATGATATCCATTTATCTACTCACAGTCGCCCACTTTCAAACTGCTGGGTTGGGAGAAGCTGGAGCATGTGATGGGAGCTTACTTCATCCTGTCGCAGCAACCAGTTCTCAAATACAATCCTGCCAATCATCAGTCCAACAGCCTAACCTTATGAACCACCGTGCTCCCAGAGAGCAAGGGATAAAAATACATATTGCAATTCCACAAAGCAGTCTGTCTTGTGTAGGGTTGCCAGGTGTCCACTATTTGAGTGGACAGTCCGCTTTTTTCACATTATGTTCACTATTTTTTTTCACAAAATAGTGGACACTTTTTTATTCAAAAGCTTTATGATGAAATGGTACGTAATCTAAAGCTGTACAGTCTACTTTTTTTTACTACTTAACCCCCCCCCCCCGCTTGTCCGCTATTTTTTGGAAGCAGACCTGGCAACCCTAGTCTTGTGGTTATTTATGTGCCATGTTAGGTATATGTTTGAAAGGGTGGGTTTGCATTGTTTGATCATGACACATGTTTTGTCATTACTGAGATTAAGAACAGATGTTTGTGTTTTATGGATATGGTAAGTCTTCTAGGTGATATACAGAGAATCAATTAATCATGCTATAATTTTATCACTATTTTCCTCTTTTCAGAACTCAAATTTTAAGAAAAAAATAGCATTTTTCGATTGGTAATAGCAAAAATGGGTGTTGAACAGCCCCACCCCTTATCTTGGTTTTTGAAAGAAACTATGACTAAGAATTCTACATTATGCAATATATTCAGTAGTGGGTTGAAAAAGAATAATTTTTAAAGATTTCATAATGTTAAAATATGTAATGAAAGTTAACAGCTAAGGGATTGGATTTTGATGTTCACTTTTACCTCAAAATTTTTGTAGCAATGAAACATCATTACAAGATTTCTCATGACATTGTGATGGTTTCATATTGATGGTGGAATGCTCTTTCATTCTCTCTCTTCTCTTATCTACCACCTTGACTGATAAAAAAATAAAGAGAGAGAACTCAAAAGCATGCATAATGTTTTCTCAGTGTGAGTTGATTTAACTACCATAATATGGATTTTGAAATATATTTTTTCCATATCGGTACAGAAAAATTATAGTTAGTCCTCGACGTACGACCACAGTTGAGCCCAAAATTTCTGGAGCTAAACAAGACAGTTTTTAAGTGAATTTTGCCCCATTTTATGATGTTTCTCACTACAGAGGTTAAATGAATCACTGCAAATTTTAAGTTAGTTACATGATTGTTAAGTGAATCTGGCTTCCCCATTGACTTTACTTGTCAGAAGGTTGTAAAAGGTGATCAGTCGGTGCTGGGACACTGCTTCCATCATAAATATGAGTTAGTTACTAAGCATCTGAATTTTGATCATGTGACTATTGGGATGTTGCAACGGCCGTGTGAAAAATGGCCATAAGTCACTTACACTGTAACTTCACTAAATTGTAAACAAGGACTATTATACTATGTGGCATGTACATATATTTTTGCATTTATTTTGTTGTGGTCTGCAGTATTATGCATAGATTTGAATAGAAGTGATACACAAAGAATACCATATCAACTGAGTAAGAATTCTAAAAACCAGAAAAATGAACCCTATGATGGAAACTAATATAATGTAATATTATATAATATAGATTTTGCTCTGATATGGAGTTTGAAGTTTTTCTAATAGCTCAATACACCTACTTAGGATAGGGTCTTCGTGCATGTTATTTGGTTACTTCTTCAGTCAAGCATATTTCCTGTAGATTTGCATTCATAGAATCAAAATATATAATTAGAAACAACTGGAAGATGTCTTCCATTCAACCCTTCCTAAACAGCTCCTTTCACTGTCAGTTTTCCAGAACAAAATATAGGTAGTGCTCGAGTTACAACCACAATTGAGCCCAAAATTTATGTTGGTAAGTGAAACATTTGTTAAAAGAGTTTGCCCCATTTGACAACTTTTCTTGCCACAGTTATTAAATCAAACATTGCATTTGTAAAGTTAGTAACATGGTTATTAACTGAATCTGGCTTCCCCATTGACTTTGCTTGTCAGAAGGTCACAAAAGCTGATCACACATGACCTTGGGACACTGCAACAGTCACAAATGTGAACCAGTTGCCAAGCATCTGACTTTTGATCACGTGATCGTGAGATTGCTGCAACGGTCATAAGTATGGAAAACAGTCATAAGTCACTTTTTTCAGTGCCATTGTAACTTTGGATAGTCACTAAATGAACTGTTGTAAGTCAAGGATTACCTATAGAATATTCAACCAATGTAATAGCAGTCAATAACTACAAGGCCAAATGACCCATAAGACAGAATGTTTGAACTACTAAGACTCATTGAACAGAATAGGATTTACTTCTTAGCTTAAAAATGTAAAATTGTGTCATTGGAAATATCAGGTTTGAAAAAGAAAAAAATATTTGATTCATGTTAATAGTGAACAATGACCAATGATTTTATCATCAATTTCCTTGGAAAGAAGTGTATAATAGAACAAATATGCAGTGGATGTTGCTCAGAAGCTATCACAGAGATATACTTAAAACCTTGAAGAACATTTTTGGCGTAGTGGTGGAATCACATGGTGTGGAGAAGCTCTGCTTCCTATAAAGCAGATGTGTGTTTTGAAAAGTGCACCTATAAGAGTTATCTTTTTAGTAGAAATTAGTAGAATTTGTAAGGGAAAACATGGAAAAGGTTACTTCTTCCTTTTCCACTAGCTGGGACTGATATAGCTTGTACCTATGTTTTAGTCTTTTCCAATCCAGCCTCGGCCATGGCTGAGAATTCTGAAATTTGATCTACAGTACTTAATCTGCAGGATACCCCTATTGGAGAACTACAAACATTCATAAAATAATATAGCAGAGTAACAGCAAAAGGGAGCAGAACAAACTGGTGAAAAACTGCGCCTTAAGGTGGCCTCTTCTCAATAGAAAATTATAAAACTGTTAATTTGCTACTGATGAAAACTGTATCTCTTTACTCACAAAAGGTAAAGAGGCTTTGTAAATTATAGAGAAAAGAAACAGATTTGGATGCATTGTATGATTTGTAAATCAACAATATTTTTAACTCATAAGTTTTTATTAATAACAGCAACAAAATTAGTATGTTTGAAAAACACATTCATGTTGAAAGCTACTATATTTTAGTAATGCAAACCCAGCTCAACTGGCCATTTTATGTCCATTGTGTCCTGCAAACTGGGAATATTAAGTAAACTACAGTTCAGTTTAGTCATGTAAGTATGTTGTACTTCATAGCCTCCCATTCCTGCACAACTGGTAGTCAGAAGAAATTCTGGGATGTTAAATTATATAATTTTAAGTATATATCCTTTAAGAATCGGTTTGGTGTAAAATATAAAAGTATTAGGCTAGAAATAGGAGACTGTGAGTTCTAGTTTTGCCATAGGGCAGTGGTTCTCAACCTTTTTAATGCCGTGACCCCAACTGGTCGTAGGTCGAGGACTAAACCGGTCGTAAGTCGAGGACTACCCAACTGGTCGTAAGTCGAGGACTTTCCCTGCCCGGGAGCGCCGTGCATGCGTGGTTCCGCCCCCTGCGCTGGCCGAGGCGTAGCTGGCAAGCGGCAGAGACAGAGCAGGCCGACCACCAGCTGGCCCAGCCCAAAGAAGGTAAGGCACCCGCTGAAAAAGGGGGAAAAATGGCGGACAAAAAAAATGGCGGACAGCCTTGCTTGGCGACCCCCATGAAATGGTCGATCGACCCCAAATGGGGTCCCAACCCACAGGTTGAGAACCACTGCCATAGGGGTAAAGGCAGCTGGGTGACCTTGGGCCAGTTACTTGTCTCTCAGCCCTAGGAAGGAAGCAATGGCAAATAATTTCTGAAAAACTTGCCAAGAATATTGCTGGGACTTGTCCAGCCAGTGTCTCAGAATTGGATATGTTTGGACTGAAGGGGAAAAAAAGTTTTATACACCTGTTCCAATTAGTACATATTAGTGTTCAAATTTAAAAAATATAAAATAGGTCCTACAAGTCTGATATCTGCCCCATCTATCCAGATCTACAGCACTAAGATAATTGGCTACTCTTTTTTAAAAAAAATGATTTCCAGCAAGGAAAATACCAACACTATTCCAGTTTATTGTTTCCATCAAATGGTCTGGCTCCTTGTATTAAGATACTTTTTCCAATATTCAGCCAACAACTATCTTCTTTAAATAAAACCCATCTATACTCATACACATATGGTATTCATACAAGTCAAAGCAGAAGCAATCAAGACTTTGTGATATTTTGCGTTATAGCTGTTCAAATATCCAAAGACTGCCATCTTTTTGTCTATAGATTAAGCCTTCTAGTATTTTCAATATTTCCCCATAAGATCTGTTTTTATTCTCATGTCCTCTTTGTTGATTTTCCCTGACCCTATCTATGTTCTCCTTAGGAGATAGTGCCCCAGGTGCAATAGATAAAGCCTTCATAGCTTGGAAACAATGTGATTTATGAAAGTATTAGCATTTTTTTGTAGTCATGTCAGATTTCTGGGCAGTTTATCACATGGTGTGAACAGCAGAATCTCCTGACATACCTTCGCATGTGATTTTCTTCCCCCAATGTTGCTACTTTCAACTTAGCTTTCTATTTTATAAATGTACTTTTTAATATAATTCAGTCTAGTGAACTGTTAAATATCTCTTTCTGTTTGTGTCATTGGTAAAAAAAATGATAGGGATTCTTTGTGTGCTTTCACATGAAGCCAGTCCTGGTGAATATTATCTCTAAAATTTCTTACATACTTATGTTATGAATGTTCCTAATTGAAGAAAACTTTATAAATCCTTTCTGTGTTGAAGAAGATAAATTGGGCCTCCCAAAATATTTCTTCTGAACCCATTTTTAAAGATCTGAAGCAAATTATTGTGGTTTTTTTCCCCTCAAAGACTGAACTGATTTTATTTCAAGATAGAAGCAAGGAAAAGAATTTCAAGTAAATCAATCAAATTTGTTTTAACTACAGCTATATAGTCCACAGTCTTTTTCACTTTCCTGTTTTTATTTAAACTCCAAATGTTTTCAACTGAGATCATATAGATTGACAGTATTTGAAATATACTAAAATTATACTTGTTTTTTTTTTGTTTTGTTCCTTTTAATTTATACAAACTCTGCAAAAATTAGACATGTTAATAATAGTTTCTTTGATCGTTCATCATCATATTTTAATGTCCTCTTTTTGAAAAAAAAATAGGTCACTGGTTCTGCTGGGGAAAATCTTTTTTGGAATGTTATCACAAAGAAAAAAAACCTGTGGAAACTTCCTCCTAAAAATTGCTGACAATCTATTTTTAGACTAACCATTGATGCAACCAACAAATTTCAGGCGTATTTCTTAAAGAAAACATGGCAATATCAGAAATAAATACAATAGCAGAAAAAGGAAGTCTATGGTGCGGGTAGTGCCTGATTCCTTAGATGTCTACAGAAAGTAAAAAAATATTTTTAATTTACTAAAATTAAAATAATTTTTTAAATATGATTTTAATGATTAAAATAATGGCTAATTTATAATCCCATTGCACATATGGACCTCACCTATCCTGGCAGTTCAGCATTACAATATAATCCAATATAAAATAAAACCACTGAAGTATTTAATTAGAAACCCAAATAAAGATGGCAAAAAATAGTTTTTTAAAAAATAAAAATGAAATGGCATGCATAATGAAAGGGCTGGTATTACCAAGGAACTTTTGTTCTTTTTCTTTAAATTGCCATTAGAGGAATTGGAGCAATTCTGGCTAAAACAAAATTCACACAACTAACCTACAGGCAACCCTGGCTCAGTAGATGTCTTTCCTTTGTGAAACTTCAAGGTAGGCATGGAGCAGGTACTTTAAATGTGTTAACACATTGTTTAGGACAGAGGCAAAAAAAGATCCTGACACTGCTAATAATCCAACTATCTTTCATGAGCTTTGGTGTCATTATTCAAGGGTTTTGTCATCTCGGGGAATGAAAATACAAATTGACTCTAATTCAGTTAATTCAATATGCAGCAAATATTTGCAGTTCCTCCAGAGAGTTCCCCATTAGGTCACTGTGTGTGTAATGTATTTGCATACTGGTAGTATACTGCTGTAAAGCATCTACTACATATCTAATCAAATGAAAGTAAAAGGGGGAGAAAAAGGGCATTTTGCAAATTTCCATTCTTCTTCTACTAAGTGATGAGATAGGGGAACCAAGTATGTTTCATGCAATAATAGCAAAACTCCTATTTTGTTACATCAGAAAGACCAAAATAAAGATAGGGAGCTCAGTTGTGATGTGATTCCAAGTCAGAAGATGCACCAATGATTAGGCTTGCAACCATTTCTTTCATCAGCAAAGCTGATGTGCATGATCACTTTGGGTTGTGGACATACAATTAACAAAATATTAATAGTGTGTCTGGCAGGAGAGCCAATTTATTTTTGGCTTGGGTGCAGTGCAGAAAAATCTGTTCGAAGCCTGGCTTTGTTTGGAAACCTTGGAGCTCTGAAGAATTCCTCCCACCATTAGAAGAAAGGTTTACATCCTTCCAGTTCTTGAGCTTTGGGCATTGTAGCAATTCCCATAAAAGAAATACAGGGTTGACAATTTCACATACCTCCCTAAGGAACTCAGGTCAAGAGGGTTTTTGCATGGAGAAAGGATGAGATTTTTACTGAAGGATGTGCAAAGGCTGGGTCTACGCCAATAGCTTCTACTCCTTTTTTCAGTATTTTTAGCATGATGTTGAAGGTCATTTTAAAACCGCTTTTGAGAGACTAGGAATGAAACACAACAGTGGAAATACAACAGTGGAAGATCTTATTTTATCTGAACTTATTTCACCTGCAAAGAATACTGTCTTCTATAAAAATGGTTTTGGAACAGCTTTCTCTAAATTTGTGCTTCACAGATATGTTAGAATTCAAATCCCAGAATACTCAACCGACAAAGCCACCTATCTGAAGGATATCAAGTTAAGGCAGAGTGCTTTAAACAACATATTAAAATATATGAATGTACAATAGGTATTAAATATACCCAACAATTATATTTTCAGGCATTATTGTAGGTAAAAGCAAAATGGGCAACACCGACTATTTGAATAGCTCTCTCCAGGTGTGACCACCCTAAAGATCCAAGTCAGACTCGGGATTATTTGTACTATGGCCAGGAAGAATAGGTTGTTCGAATTCCATAAAATCCCACAAAATGTCTCTGATGATGGTTTTTCACTGGCAGAGATTCTCCAAGATCAGATCTGCCTAAAGTGTCTCTTTGCAATGTTGGAGGACCCTATTTGTTGAATATGCATAACACACTAAATTATAAATCATGGTCAACCAAACTTAGTCAAAATAAAACATGCTATATTATTTATATGTTCATTCAATTTATATAATCATTTGCCAACCAGATGATGCAGGCTGGTTAATAAAAGTTAAAAATATCAAATACAAAGGAAAAATAAATAATAAAACAAAATAAAATATACTATGCCTGGGTCCCATTATGCTCTTGTAAGTTGTATGAAATCAAACCATTATTTTATATACTGAATTTATTAAAGATATCATAGCATCACCTAACAAATCTCTTGGTAGTTAACAATAAATAAATTTAAAATCACTCTATTAAAATATGCAATAAATAACATTTAAAAACAACAGTTAGAACCTGATTAAAAGGATGTGTTTCAGGAGCTTTTTATAAGCCAATTAAGAGGTCAGTTCTATTAAATTAGAAAGCAATACCTCCTAAAATCTGGGTATGGTTTAATATTATGTATGTTAGACACGGCAGCTTCTCTTGATATCCGTTTGTTTATTCTAAGATACTAAATACTGTACATACAAAGAGAATCAATTGTGAGTGAAATTTGATTACCAAATTCCTATATCACATTAAGTCATGGGGTCAATGATTTTTTTTCAGTACCAAACTATGATTGCACTGTAATTTGGAATGTATGAACTAAGCTTTATGGTTTGTTCAGTTAACGATGGTTAAAATAAATAATGCCCCAGGGCAACTTCCCCAAATGTGGTGCCTCTGAGATGTGTAGACTTAACTCCCAGCCAACATAATCCTAGTTGAGCCTTCTGGAACTGGAACACACACAACTGGAATGTGATCATGTTGAGAAAAACTGTCTTAGTCCATTATGTGAACCCAGTTTTATATAGGCTGCAGCAATGTATCTTCTATATTTGATAATTTTCAAGTAAATTAGCTCTGTACAGTTTCTATAATGCTAAGATGACAGCATGTAAATACTCATTAATCCTTTCCAGAATTGATGGCTTTGCATGTTTTATGAACACAGCCATTGTCAG
Organism: Protobothrops mucrosquamatus; assembly: GCF_001527695.2. Classification (NCBI taxonomy): domain Eukaryota; kingdom Metazoa; phylum Chordata; class Lepidosauria; order Squamata; family Viperidae; genus Protobothrops; species Protobothrops mucrosquamatus. The sequence continues at coordinate 42,802 of NW_015386399.1, forward strand.
GCAAAAGCAATCAATACCATGAACCATGGTGCTCAGTGGCTTAAAGACACTGGTGATATTCTTTGCTCCAGTGAACAACAGAGTGAACTCCCATCACTTGCCTCAGCTTCTGCCAACCTAGCAGTTTGAAAGCATATTACATGCAAGTAGATAAATAAGTACCATTTCAGTGGGGGGAAAACGGTGCTTTGAGCAGCAGTATAAATTCAACCAGTGTTGAACCTGCCCATACGCGACATGACATTGGTGGTGGGAAAACCCTAGATGAAACGCAGGATGTCCTCAGGTTCTATGTGTGTAAAGCTAGTCTGCCCCCCTGTGGTATACTCTGGCTAGCATGCAAGCATGAACATGGCGGACTGGCAATTGTTAGCAGCCAAACAACTACTTTGTAATAGCATTGTAGTCTCCTGGCTAATGTATCATCACCATATACCAAATAATAATCAGAATCACTTGTGAATAGGTCCAAGTATATATTTTATTGTAGATCACCTATATTACAAGAATCTTGTCAGACTGTCTGCCTTCCCTTGGAAAATGGCAAATATAGACCTACAGGTTTGATCTCAGGTGTTTCCTCCTTTTACCAACTCTAAGCTGAAATGTCTCTTTACTCCCCATGAATAGGTTTTTTAGCAAGTTTTTTTAGAGGGAGGGTGGCTTTTTATATTTGAACAAAGTAGGGCAACCTGAAGAGCCAAATCGGTTAAGGCATCAGGCTAGAAATTATAAAATTGAATTCTAGTCCCCACCAACTGGGGACCTTCGGCCAGTCACTGTCTCTCAGTCTTAGGAAGGAGGCAATGGCAAAACTATTTCTGAAATCCTACCTAAAAATCTGCAGGGAGTCAACAGTGGCTCAAAGACACAAAAACAGTCAGCATAAGTAACCAGATCCACCATGAAAAGTTGAAGTTGACTATTTTATTGTTTTCTACCTATCATACAAGAAACTCCCCAGACTGCTTGCCCTTCTTTGAGAACAGAAAAAGTTTTATGGAACTTATGTGGGAGTCAGTCCTAGGTGTCTTGCATCTGGACAGTGAATCAAAGCTAACTCCCGACTTGATCCCTCCTCCTTGCGTGGCTGGTGGTTTCCAATACAACAGGGCAATCTGACCTCTTACACAGATAGAAATCCAAGATAGGTGCAATATTTATGACTGGAAGCTTTTGGCATCCACTTGCATCTGACCTTAACATATTTTCCTTCAGGAAGCTCTTTGTGAAGGTTTCTGATCGATTATCTTAACACTTGGAGAGTATTGCACTAAGCATATAAGAATATATACGAAATTTCATTTTGATGTATGCCGATTGGTGTACTTTCAAAGTGACAATAAAGTTATTATTAATATGATCTAAGAGATTTCATAAGCAATTAAGATTTAAAGACTATTATTCAGAGAGGGCACCTAGCTAATGTTAGGTTTCAAAGTTAAGCAGAATCAGATCTGGTTAGTTTTTGGATGGGGGACTGCCAAAAAGAGAAATCCAGTTAGATTAGAAAGATCCCGGAAGAATACAGTGACAAACCACTGAAATATTATGCCAAGAAAACAATATAGGTTGTCTCTGTAGTGACCAAGACTGAAGCTGAACTCAAGGGACTTTTATTCTGATTTATCATTATATTATTTGGGGATCTTCCTAGTCTAACTGGATTTTTTTTTTTTTTGCAGTCCCCCATCCAAAAACTAACCAGGTCTGATTCTGTCTTCTGGCAGTTTTGAATCACTGGGCAATTTACATGAGGATTCTTTCCAAAAGTGGAAGCAAAACATAGCTCATGCTTGAGAACATGCGAAAGTATGTTAATATGTTCCACTATGGTCATCAAAGATTTGTATTTTGGAATGGAACAGAGATAGGCAAAATGATCCTAATCAAGTCAGTATTTGCTAAATCAACTTCATTCCAGCTGGAGTCACATTTTAAATACAAAAACCAGTCAAAGATTGAAATGATAATAAGTGTCATGATTTTAAAGTAATAGATGAGGAATTTTATTTTTTTCATTTTATCATAGTTATAACCCAGCCTAATCCCAAAAGATTCTGGGTGGCATACAACATAAAAGAAAAAACCCACAATAATAAATAAGTGAAATGAATATCAAGAACAAAATAGCAATATTATCCATAAACTCTATTCATTGTTACAAGTGTAGATTGGGCTGACTGATAACTGACTATAGTTCACTAAACAAGTCTGATTAACACATAATGCAAATTCACGTACTATAATTCGCAATCCACAAATGGTCTGGGTTCATATAAGATGCTAACCTAAACCAAATAATTTACTTTATAGTATCATTTAGTGTGATGTGCAGACTCAGACAGGATAGGGTGCCCAGTATTTAGAGAATTTTGTTCATTTAACATTTTCAGTTGCCAAACACTTTTTAATCTAGAGTAATTAATGCCAGCCATTCATTGAACAGAGAAATTAAAAGCACTCTTGTGATTTCATTGAATCACAGGGCTAAATCTTTTCCTTGCTCCATTAACACCAATCTTAAAGCCAACACTCCTCCTTTACTCTGGCTTAGCAAGAAAGATCCTGTTCACTCATGAAGTTGATTTTTTTATTCATGTATAAATCACAATTGTCTGGGTTTATGAAACTAAACAAATTGTATTCGTTGTAGAAATACCTTCCTTGGTTTTTAACTTCATTTTATTTGGAAGGAACCGCTTTCATCATTATTCTCTGTCCCATATAAAACCATCAGCTACTTTAAACAACGAAGTATTCTAAGTCTCTTTAAAAGTAACTCCCTACACTTCCCATGAGGCTCACTCTTGTATAAATGTGCATGGCTGTAGATCAAAGCTTCTTCAAATAAACTTGATTTTTAAATAAGTATTTTTGCCAGAGTCTCCCAACAGCTTGTTCTTTCTCCCAAAATACAAAAAAAGTAGATGTCCATGAGTTTCAAAAAAATTATTTCATAAATTAAGCCCATTAAGAATTCTGATCCGGGCACGAACTTTTGCTGTACTCCTATTTCCTTCCTCTGCGATGTAGTATTAAAAAAAAAAAACCTGTTCTGTGAACCAACCATGGATTTTCCCGGAGCCTTTCAATAAATACAGTAGATTCGAAATGTGGCACCACTCATTCAGCCCTTCAGCCACCCAGACTACAAAGCTTCTTGCCTATTTCAAAAAGAAAAAGAAATAAAAGATTTAAAGTCTCAAGAAGATTATGCTTGCACTATCGGGATGTAAGTTTAAAACAAATCGGGCAAGGGAGCCTCTACTTGGCCGAGGAAGACCTGTTCACTCCATTTCCTCTTTTCTATCTCTTTCATCAGGCTGTTCCTGGGCTGCTGCTGCCCTCCTGCTGCTACTCTTTGGAGCCCACGCTTTCCCTATCGGAGATTCTTCCGGAGAAGAGGAATTTGGCGAGGATCCCTCTTCCAGAACTCCGGCAGCCGGGCGGGTCCAGCTGAACGCTCGGACAGAGTTGGCTCTTTGGTTACAAGGCACTGCGGCGAGGTGGAATCAAGAGGTGAGTTCGGGCGCACAGTAAGGAAGTCTGAAGGTTGCTCTTTGTCGGGAACCGAAAGAGGAGCGTGGCCCTTCTTCTGATCTGAGCCCTCCTGACTTTTAACAAGGAAAGGAGGATGCTCCGTTTCCGCGAGCGGGTGTCTGATTGCACCGTTTCTTGGAAGGGCCGGGAGTCGTTTTGATTCCCGTGCTTAGATGGCTTTGAGTCTTGCGGCATGAAGCTTACCTGATGCGCGGGATGGGGTTTATACTTATCTGGCTCGCCAATTAGAGTCCGATCTTTGCCAGAGAAGCTGGTGAATTACCTAGGACAGCATTTATTGCAAGCAAGAAAAAGAAAGGCAAAGTCTTGAGGGGGATCCAACAACTTGCTCGAGCATTCTTTACAGGCACCCCCAATCCCATCTCTTATATGAATTCGAAAGTTTGCATATTGTTTCATGGTCCCATCAAAGAATTGCTTTAATATGCTTTTTGGAGAATATACAAATATTATCATCTAATAGCAATGATTGGTTAAAACATCTGCTAATCGTGTGGCTATTTAAACGGAAATTGGTTTATTATGAAATAAGATTCCATGGATCACTTCCTCAGATGTAGGGATCTGAGCCAGTGGATTTTGATACAAACAAGTTTGGTTAGTTTTTCTAGTGACTTAAAATCCTTTGCTGTTTTTGCTGCACAAAGCAAACACAGTCCTTTCTGGAAGCAAAAGCTATACTCTTTCAGTTGCTGGATTAAGTATACAGCAGTGCAGTCATTATAAAAGATTGTCCAGTTTGTCCGTATAAGGATTGTATCCTTTTTCCCCCCAATTAAAAATAAAAACAAATAAGTTTAGTTTTAACATTCAACTAAGCAAAGATAATTCTGGGAATTTTGTAGTAGAGGAACTCAAGAGGAAGTTACCTTCTGTATTCACTTCTCAGGCATGTATGTTTTCACTTTCATTTTTAAATTACTCAGTGTATCAGATGCCCATTCTTTATTTGTGTAGTATTTGCTTGTGGGTTAGGCAAATTCCTTATAGTCCACTGTAGTCTTTTTCAGTCAGGTTTTCAGTGGCTCAGAGAAAATATGCTTTGGACAGTTGACTGTATACTACAATAGTTCCAGTAAGTTGAAATTATTTCCACATATTTGTGAAACCCATATACACTGCTATAGATATGACATTCTTACTGAATGGCAAATTAAGCACAAAACAGCTGTTCCAGATCTACAAGAAGTAGCTTGATGTTCTTCTGACCATACCATTAGTTTTTTAAGCTCTTAACATTCATAATACGGGCAAAATAGCAGTAGAAGAATTTTCAATAAGGATATAGAGCAGGGGTCTTCAAACTTGGCCCTTTTATGACTTGTGGACTTCAACTCCCAGAATTCCTCAGCCAGCGTGCCTGACTGAGGAATTCTGGGAGTGGAAGTCCACAAGTCATAAAAGGGCCAATTTGAAGACCCCTGATATAGAGCAACCTATTTTAAACTCAAAACAGGTGATGGGGTGATTGGGTTGTTCATCTCCTCCCACAATCAGTGCTGGCTATTTATTTGCAACAGCAGTCTATAAGGTTATTTTTCATTGAAGAACACACTTGCATAACACAGAAGAAAACTAAGCATATTAGTTAAAATACTTAAATAAGTTTTGTGAGGTTTAAGTTAGTGTAAAACCTACCACAACCAACCATTAGCAATACAAACGGCAAACTATTTCAAATTTCAAACCTTACTGTTTGAACGTAAGGTAGGTAGAACATTCCAGATTTCTGCCTGCTGTTAAAATTGTCAAATGTTACATTTACATGTAACTTTACTAGATGCACCATCAGACTTCCAGATATGCAAGGTTTACCATTCTTACATTTGCTAATTACCATGGCTTGGGATTTTAGTAATTATAGTTCCAAAACAAGTTTGATTTGAAGAGATTAATATAGACTGATTGAAAGAGTCAGAAAGCCATATAAAACTATAGTGGATCACCTGCAATCAATTATATCTTTATGTTTTACCAGCTGTGCAAGGAGCAAAATGCCTGTAAAGGTACATTGGAAATCATGGCACAAAATAATCTCAACCTTCCAAAGATAATTAAAGAAGATGGATGCTACCAGCCTGGATTCCAAAAGGCAAGTTGAATATTAATATACATTGGAAAGGTTAATGCTTTTTTGTAATATCTTGAAACATTTTGTATATAAGCAGAGCAAACCTCTCATAACTGTTTCATCTTGCAACCAGAAGAATAACAGGGACATGAAAGTAACCAAAATAATTTATACATGAAAGTTGATATACCAAATGTTTCATATCCATGTTGGAGGAAGACAGAGGGCTTTGAATCCTGGAGATCCAAAGCAACCTTATCTACTCATAGCTTGGAGGACACCTATGGATCTGTTTCTCCAAGACCTCATTTCTCTTTCTCCTCAGCTTGGAGATGGGTTTTTATCTAAGATATCATTATTTTGTTCATTCAATATGTAGTTAATTACATTTAGATATAATATGTACTGTAAAATATTTAATGATCTATTGGAAATAACAATATCTTTTGTTTTCATTCATTTAGGAAAATTGTCTAAGAAAACTTTCAGGTGGCCTCTATGTATTCAGAACATTCTTGGAATATATAGAAGAAACTACACAAAGAAGTGTATCTATATCAACAGGTGCTCAGCACCTGGCAGAAACTTTGAAGTTGATGGTAAGCAGTATTTACATTTGACCTTGCACATTTGTTCTGCTATATCAGGGGTCCCCAACCCCAGGTCCGTGGACTGCCACCGGTCCGCAGTATGTCAGAAATCAGGCCACACAAACAAGTGAAGCCTCCTCCGCAGGATGCAGGTAGCATGAGAAACCACAGCCCCTTTGGTCTGCAAAAAAAGCTCTCTCCATGGAACCAGTCCCTGGTGCCCAAAAGGTTGGATGCCACTGTGCTATATAATAGTAATAGCTGTATTTTTATTGATTTATTTATTAAAGTAATTTATTGAAGTTGAGTCCTCAACATTCTGATGCCAACTTCAATAAATCACTTTAATAAATAAATCAATAAAAATATAGCTATCACTATTATATAGCACAATAACAGTGGCAGTACTACAGGTGTTCCTCAGCATTACCTTGTGAAATTGTCCAGCAAGAACTGAAGCAATCATAAATGGTACATCTATGTCTCACCTCAACTGGTGATCTGGTAGGATACTGATACTGAAAAATATAAATACCTGGCAGAATGAGCAGGATCACATTTCTTCAATTCATTCTCAATGTCTGAAACTGAAATGTTATTGTCTAATATACAAATCTTAAGTTCTGGAAAAAATATCACTTTGATCAACATGCATGTTATCAGACTACAGACTATGGGTTATTTTTAATGAATTATTTCTTAAATCTGTTGTTAATCTCTCTTTTGTATGGCTGCTATAATAATTAACTAAATCTCTAATGGGTAAATTTGGACTGTAGATTTTTATCACTCTCAAAATGGCTGCCACAGGAACACTGGCCTAATCACAATGACAATGGGCATAATTGCTGCATTGGTTACAATAGAGATTAATTTATTGTTTATTTGTATCCCACCTTTATTATTTTTACAAATAACTCAAGGCAGTGAACATAACCAGCACTCCTTGCTCCTATTTTCCCCACAACAACCCTGTGACATGGGTTGGCTGAGAGTGACTGGCTCCAAGTCATCCAGCTGTCTTTCATGCTAAGGCAGGACTTGAACTCAGTCTCCCCCTTTCTAGCTTGGTGTCCTAACTCAGAGGTCCCCAATCTTTTGGACACCAGGGACCGGTTATGTGGAGAGGTTTTTCTGCGGACCGGAGAGAGCATGGTTTTATGTGCTGTCTGCATCCTGTAGATAGGGCTTTCCTTGTTTGTGCGGACCGGTTGCTAGCATGCCGTGGCCCGGTACTGGTCCACGGACCGTGGGTTAGGGGCCCCTATCCTAACCACATTGAGGTATTAATTGGCTTACTTTTTGACTAAAGAATATAGTGAGTATACCTGTTAAAATAAATGTAAATAAAATATAATTACCAAATACCAAAATAAAATTTCTTTTCTGTAACAAGTGTAATTTATAGATTAGATATGCAAAATATTTTGCACATAAAAAAGCAACCTTTTGTTTCTTCTTCCCTTCCTTTAACAGATGAACAATCCTGAGTCTGTGAGCATACCATCTCCTGACACTCAGAAAACTCTTGCTGCACAGTTAAGAGAACAGAGAGCTTGGAATATGATAGTGATCAAGCACTTTATTCTTCAAGATTTTACTTTATTTATGGAGACCACGTCAAGAGTTATTCGCCTTCTATAACAAGTTAACTGTAATGCCTGAATGCTTTAAATCAGGCATATCAAATATTCACATCTGAAACAGATGTCATGGTTGTTCTCCTGCGAGAATTTATTTTTTAGATATATACTTATTTATGACATTGATATAACTTATTTATGGTATTTAATATATTTATTACATATTTTAATAATTTTACTTCAAAACTTAATTTAATTTTAATAAATAATGTATAATTATATTTTTATGAAACAATTTAATATATTAAAATATTTTTAAAAGAAAAAAATCCTGCGAGTTTATAATGGAAGCAAACGTCGTCTCCACACGCTGCAACTGTATTGCACACCTATGCCATTTCTACCTTGAAATTATTCTAAATATTTATTCAACATTGTCATTCCAAAAGTAACATTCAAAGGGAAACTTTGTAGTCACCAACAATCTAGGATAAATCATTTTTTGCCTTATCTGTTTTTATTCAATTATCCTGGAACTATTTAAATAGATATTTCATAGAATGAGAGTTGTACTCAATTCAAGATTGCAAACTACAACATCCCAGACAAATGGCTATGTAGATTTTGCTTGATAGCAATAAATTATCTATCTTGATAATTATTTCCACTTTAAAACTTTACTTTTTTGTCTTATAACATTCTATAAGAATCTACCTTCCTACAATTTAAATCCATTATCCCACATACTGTATTTTAGAAGAATAGGAAAAGCTAGTCCTGACCTTTTCCTATGTGACATCCTTTCAAATATTTAAAGACTGCTATTATATCCCATCATCCTACCATCTTTTCTCAAGATTAAATATACCTAGATCCTTCAATCTTTTTTCTAATCCCCTACTCATTTTCATGATCACAGAACATGTTCCAGGACTGAATCTACCTCAGGATGTAGAGTTCAATACCTGACATAATATATTATTCTGCCCAATACAAAATAAAGTGGAATAATTACTTTTTTGACCAGCAATTATATTTCTGTTGATGCAGCATAAAATTATTCTTTCTTGCAGCCACATTATGCTTCTGGCTCATACAGGTTTACAACCAACTACTATCCACTTATCTGGCTTAAGTTTTGTTATTTTTAGCCTATTTCTACAAGCTCTTCACATTCACTACAATTTTTTCTATTCCTTGGATAATAGCTAATCCTATCCAATTTTATATAATCTGTAAGTAATAGTTTCTGGCTGAAAGTCCTTCAAGCCTTTTGTCTGCTGTCAACTCCGGTGTTGCCGCAGCCTCACTTGGCACTAAATGTAGAGATCAATGTGCCAAATATAATCTGCTATTCTGCCACCACAGATGTGCCATTATTTTTTTATCAGAATGGGCCTCTGTCCATTAAGTTATTCAGGCCTGGCCTGCACTAATGTTAGGCAGGTGAAAAGACCAGAAAAAATAAGCTTTTCTTGCAATTTAATTATTTACATTTATGCCACATCTTCCAATATTCCAGAAAATCAAAAATTTCACTTGACCTTTTGGATAGTTAATAATTTTGCCAAGGATTCTGTTAGGATTCTTGAATGAGTTCAATGGATTTGTTAACATTACTGAAATCAATTATATTAGTATAAAGCAGCGCTTCCCAAATTTTTCCCTTTATTACCCAGAAATGCTTATCAGAAAGTTCTTTTTACTCAATATAGATAAAATACTTTAAGTCAATTTAAATGTCCTGTTGTGATTGGGTAATCAGTTTGTGTATCATTATCCAAAGAAAAAACACCTTTATCCAATTTTGGGTAATTAACTCAAGTTTGGGAAGCACAGGTATAAAGAATATTATATTGCATTATTTTCCCTCATTAAAAATAAGATCTTGCTCAACTCACGGTGCGAAAAAAATTAACACTTCAGATTCTAATTATTATAAAGGCAAGACTCAAATCAAATCCAAAGTGACTGTGACAGTTGACTAAATAAATAAACTCATCCATCTTGAAGCACAAATAAAAGACATGCTAATATTCTGGAAAAAACACTAGTTTGCCTCAATATAATTTTTAAAATTTAAATATTTATTCCAATAGAAATAACAAATACATTACACTGACAAAAATGTCATTTACATGTTATCAGATAAACAGCTGGCCAGTAGTATTGCATAAGTGTCCTTCTAGTCTTCAGAATGTATTCATCTTCAAAGGAATACTCTCAAAATACATTGGTTAATTCCTTCAACCCCAAAGTAGACTAGGAGAAGCAAAAAAAGAACAAAATTGGTTAGTAAAATTGAAATAGCTACAATATGTAAATACCATGTCCAGTATCTTAATCACTGTAGCATAATGTGATGACTACTTACTGTGTTTTCCTGAAAGTAAGGTCTATCCCGAAAATAAGCGCTAACTTGATTTTGGGGGATGGACCTAATATAAGCTCTACCCCCAAAATAAGCCCTAGTTTTTGGGCGAGGCACACACCTAAAAATCAAGGTAGGGCAGGGTAGGGGTGTAGAGCTGCTCCATGCGCCCTGCACCACTTACCTTGCAGCCAGGCCTTTCCTCACTGGGCCACTTCTTCTGCAGCATCTTTTGCAGCCAGCCTGCATTTCTCAGTCACAGGCCTTTCCAGAAGGTCATTGCAGCTGAGAACTAAGGTATGGATTCAATCCATAGCTCAGTACTCAGCTGCAGTGGCCTTCCGGAAAGGCCTGACTGCAAAATGTAGACCGGAATGTAGCTGCGGAATGAAGCTGCTCCTTCGGCCAGAAGTGGACCGGCTGGGCAGGGTTGTCGGTGCCAGAGATGAGTATAAAAGAAAACCCCTGAAAATAAGATCTGGTGCCTCTTTTGGAGGCATAAAAATAAGACCCTGTCTTATTTTCGGGGAGACACGGTAGAAGTAACCTCCACTGAATTCATTGTTTCAAAATGGTGGGAATACACATTATCAAACCTTTATTATGTTTATGTAAATTTTCCCAAGATTGTCTGCTAAACGACAGGTAATCTCTTTTCTTCTACCAACAAACACTTGATTATGCCACCAAAGCCGTCTATTTGGCTGCTCATCCCCCAGATTTGACTGGGAGCAATTAAGAATGACCCAATGCAACCCTAGGATGATCTCCATGAAGAGAGATATTGATCGTAATTCTAGGTAGGAGCGATCAGAAGGTTGAGTCTTTCATCTTTTCTTCTCAGCTGTTTATTTAAGCATGCCTTATTTTTAAGTGCACCTTTTAAACTTTTTTTTTTAACTTTTGATCTATATTAGTTTAATTGACTGGATGAATGGTGATCAATTGTATAAGTTTATGAAATAAAATCACTTTCTCACAATCCTACGAACCACTTCTGAAGAACCTCAACAAGAAAACTGCCTCCAAGAATTGGACACAATTAAAAAGAAGAAAAAACAAATTTATGTTAACCATTATTTTTTAAACAGAATGCAAATATAATTTAAACATGCTTCTGTACACAATTTAAATACAGACTCAATTTACAAAAAATATTCCAAGATACAAAAAGAAAACAATTATGTGCATGTTAATATTAATTTAAACGAAGCTTTTTCTGAATTAAAGACTCAATTTGATTATTGATAATTTAGAGAAGAAAACTACATGTCTGTTAAATCATTTTAAATGATTTAAATTTGAGGTAAGATTAATCTTCCACGGAAATAGATATTTCAAATTTAATAGATTATATGCAGCATATTTAAAATATCATAGGCATATGTCAAAATATTTAATTGAAAGAACTAGCATGTGAAGATTTATTTTAAACAGATAAATGAAATAAATAATAATAATTACAGTAGTTTTAAATATTAATTAGACCAGTGGTAGCGAACCTATGGCACGCGTGCCAGAGGCGGCACTCAGAGCCCTCTCTGGGCACGCGCACTGTTACCCCAGCCACACCTACCCCCGCAGCCCCCTCTTCACCAGTAGCCCCCCCGGAGAGTCACCCCCAGGCGCAGCCTGCGTGGAGCAGCGCAGCCAAGGACATGGCAGCTGGGCAGTGGGGAAAAGACTTGGCCTCCTGCAGCTCACATCAGTAGTTTTACAATGTACAGTGCTTTCTATCATAAGTATAGAAGTAGTGTTATCAAATACTTTTCTGGAAATTCTATAATCTAGTCTTTAAAACAAATCATAACAATGGATTAGTAATCATGAGAGCATGTTTTATATTATTATTTTTAATCAGTAATTTTTAAACAGTAAAGTTTTTACCAGTAAAGATAGCTAATAGATGCAGATTATTTGTCTTATGTCTGCTCAGGAGTATAGAGTTTTAAGTTTATTTTTATTTTATTTATCCAATTTTGATGTCACTGATTCCAGATTAACTCTGAGTGGCTTCAGTATAAGAACAGCTGCTAAAAAGACAAAATAAAACTATACTATAAATAAACAAGATGATTAATCTGGCCAACAATAGAGAAAGACTTATTACATAACCAGCAAAGGGTTTCAGTTACCCTAACCTGACAGGTCTTTAATGCCCTCCAGAATGCCATCAGGATGGGAGTCCCACAGATTTCAGGGGCATGTTCATTCGTAAGGGAGGGTGCCAAGAATTTCACATAATGTAAAGTTAACAAAACTTTATAGAATTTTACATTAACAGAATGGGCGTTGTCTTACCTGAACGCCTTTTCTCAGCATGAAGATGTAGCCTTCACCAATGGGTTATCGAAGCCTTCCTGCTCAGTTTAGACTAAGACCAAACTTTTGCCACACCTCCCTTGGGCAGTCCTTCCCAGTTTTGCTTGACGAGGCGAAGCATCTATGGTCTGACACAACAACTCCTCCTGAAAAAAGATTCAGCCTAGACCCACTAACAAGGGCGGGTGTGGAGGCTACATCTTCATGCTGAGAAAAGGCGTTCAGGTAAGACAACGCCCATTCTCCAGCATGACAGATGTAGCCTCCACCAATGGGACATACCCAAACCCGCCATGTCCCCTTCGGGAGGGAAGTCTAGGCCTGTGATCCATGCGTAGAAACCACCTGCTGCAAAACCCTCCTGCCGAAGGAAGCGTCTGCTGCAGTGAACCGATCAAGTTTGTAATGCCTTATAAATGAAGAGGGGGAAGACCAGGTGGCTGCCCTACAAATCTCCTCAACCGAAGCCTGGATAGACCAGGCCGCAGACGTGGCTGCACTGCGCGTTGAATGAGCTGTGATGTTTGCCGGAACTGGAAGAGACTGAGCTCTGTAAGCATAAGAGATGCATGCCCTGATCCACCTGCCAATGGTTGAAGATGACACCTTCAGACCCCTGGAAGAAGGCTGGAAAGACACGAACAGTGCCTCTGTTCTGCGAAAAGGCTTCAGTACGCTTCACATAGTGATGCAAGGCCCTACGCACATCTAGTGTGTGCCATAACTTTTCCAGACGATGAGACGGTCGAGGACAAAAATCTGGGAGAACTAGATCCTGAGACCTATGGAACCAGGTATTAACTTTTGGAATGAAGGACGGGTCCAACTTGAGGACCACCCTGTCATCCAGAAAGTTACATAGATCACCCCTGACCGAAAGTGCAGCCAGCTCAGAGATACGCCTTGCCGATGTAATGGCAACCAGAAATGCGACCTTCAGAGAAAGAAAGTATAAGGAACAAGACCTGATTGGTTCAAAGGGCGATCCCGTAAGAACTTGCAACACCTTGGGCAAGTCCCATGTGAGATATCGATGTACCACAGGAGGAGCAGTGTTAACAGCTCCCTTAAGGAATGCCCTAACTGCCGGGTGATGTGATAGCTGTATCTGATTCTCACAAGTGAGAACCGAGGACAAGGCAGCAATCTGCCTACGAATGGTGTTGTAAGACAGACCTTTGTTCAGGCCCCCTAAGAGGAAATCTAAGATGATTGGAATGGTGACCTTCAATGGATCCAGTTTCCAGGAGGTACACTATGTGCAGAAATGCCTCCATGTGGCATCATAAATTCTATTAGTTGAAGGATGTCTGGAGGCTTGAATTACCGTAATGACTCCCGGGGAATATGACTGCCTGGCTAAACTCTCCCGCTCAAGTGCCAAGCAGCTAATTGAAGCCACTGTGGATCTGGGTGTTGGAGCTGACCTTGACTGAGAGAAATGGGGTCTGGTGGGATCTTCCATGGCGGAGAGATCGACAGATCCACGAGGTCTGCAAACCAAGGTCTCCTTGGCCAGTGAGGGACCAGCAAGATTAACTCCGCCTGTTCCAAAAGAAGCTTTCTGATGATGGCCGGAATCAGTGGAAGAGGAGGGAATGCATACAGGAGCCTCTTGGGCCAAGGACTGCGGAGTGCATCCATTCCCTCTGCCCCCCGTGACAGAAACCTCGTGAAGAATCTGGGCAGCTAAATGTTTGTTGGTGAGGCAAACAAGTCCACCTGAGGTTGACCGAACCTCTCCACTATTCTCCTGAAGAGAGCTGGGTCCAGGCGCCACTCTGAGTGGTCTACCGTCGCCCTGCTCAGAGAATCAGCCTGACGATTCGCCTCTCCAGAAATGTGTTCTGCACAAATGGATGCCAGATTGGGCTCTGCCCACAGGCCCAGAGACAGGGCTTCCTGCATGAGAGACCAAGACCTGGTCCCCCCTTGCCTCTTGACATGAACTTTGGCTGCAACGTTGTCCATCATTACCAGGACATGTTTGCCCGATACTATGTGGGTAAATTGGCGAAGTGCCAGGTGCACTGCCCTGAGTTCTAGCCAATTTATATTGTGAGTGAGATCAGACTGAGACCATTGGCCCTGTGCCATGTGTGTCTGTATGTGCGCGCCCCATCCGAACATACTGGCGTCCGTGGTCAGGACGAGTCTGTGAGGCTCCTTGAAAAGTGATCCCTTGTGTATAGCTGCCGACACCCACCAGTGGAGTGACAGCAGTGTGTGATGAGGAACTCTCACCTTCCGTATGGAGGCATTCATGTTCCTCTTCTGGAAAGGGAGTAGGAACCACTGGAGATGCCTGGAGTGAAGTCGTGCCCAAGGCACTATACCCAGGCATGATATCTTTCCCAACAGCTGAGACAGCTGAACCAGTGGAACCACCTTGCCTCTCTGAATTTTGTGAACTAGAGATTTGATGCTGTCCTTGCGTTCCTGGGATAGATAAACCTTGCACAGGTTTGAATCTATCACCGCGCCTAAGTGTAAGATCCGATTGGTCGGAGTGGTGTGACTCTTTTTGAAGTTCACGGAGAAGCCGTGCCTCTGAAGAGTCCGTATTGTGGTCTGCAGATCTATCTGCGCAGAACGGAATGAACTGGACTGGATAATTATATCATCCAGGTAGCATTGTACTCTTACCGGTATCAGCCTGAGATGAGCCGCTAATAACGCCAGCAGCTTTGTGAAAACCCAAGGAGCCGAGGATAGGCCAAAGGGGAGGGCCCTGTATTGATAATGCCTGTGCGCATGGCAAAAACGGAGGAACCTGCGGTGATGGGGCCGGATTGGGACATGAAGATAAGCTTCTGTCAGATCTATGGAAGAGAGATAATCTCCCTTCCTGATACTGGCCAGAATGGACCTGAGAGACTGCATTTTGAACCTCCTGTAAGCTATGAAGTGGTTTAGCCCCTTCAGATCCAAGATCGCTCTCCAACTCCCCGAGGTTTGGGGGACCACGAAGAGAACGGAGTAAAACCCCTTTCCCCTTTGTTCCAGAGGAACCGGTTCTATGGCCTTTATATCTAACAGATGGGAAATGGCCGTGGGAACTAGCCCAGCCTTGCTTGCGTGTCTTGAGACTAGACACTGGATGAAGCGATCTGGGGGAGTGGAATTGAATTCTAGGGCTAGGCCGAGTTTTATGGTCTCTCTCACCCAGGTATTGTTGGTGGTGACCTCCCAAACGTCGCTGAACAGAGCCAAGCGACCTCCTATGGGAGGATCCATATTGGCGTCACTTGGACCTCCTGAATGGACGTCCCCCAGCTCCCCTAAAGGGACGCTTGCTCTGGAACTGCCCCCTGGTTCCTGAACTCTGGCAGTCCTGTTGTCGATCCTGTCTGGGGGAAAAGGATCGGGAACCTCTGGGCCAGTCCCAGGACTGCCTGATCGAAAGGGCTGCCGCCAATCCCAGGAACCCCCAGGCCGAAAGGACTATCTGCGGAATTCTTGTTGAGATCTCCTATCCACCTTTTTGGAGGGGTGAGCCAATGTTTTCCTTTTGTCCTTCCCTTCAACCAGGTATGGTTCCAAGACCGCCCCGAACAATTGAGTACCCCTATATGTGTCTGTGGCCAGACGCCATCTTGATTTGAGATCTGCCCTCCACTGCTTGAGCCACAATAATCTGCGAGACGCTACCGTGGCCGCGATAGACCTGGCGGAATACTTGACCGAGTGGAGGGATGCATCTGCCATATACTCCGCAGCAGCTACTAGTTTACCCAGAGTCTGTTGCGCACGCACCTGATCTGGAGGAATTAAGGCTTGCAACTCACGGAGCCACATGATGGAAGTCCTCGCGAAAAAGGACGAGGACGTTGCTGCCTTGATGGCCCAGGCTGAGGCCTGATGAGCTCTGCGGAGAGAAAACTCGAATCTTTTATCCTCCGCCTTGAGGTTCTCTGCCATGTCACTAGGAACTGTGGACGTGGAGAATAAAGATGTCAAGGGGGCATCTACCGTAGATACCTCAAGGAGGGAAGAGAAATTAGGTGACACATTAAACAGTTTCTTTTCCGTGCTGCTGGGTGGAGGTAGAGTGGACAATGAAGCCCACTGCTTTTCCACCGTGGTGCGGAAAACCGCGGGGCAAGGAACCTGCTTTTCCTCGACAACCTGTACCGCAAACAAGGGATTGGACTCCTGTTCAGTGGACGTAGATGGTTCAGGTTCCTGCTCTGCGACCAAATTGGCCATGGTGCAGGCTTTTAATAATAGTGAACGAAATAGAGAAGGATCAAAAAGACCAGATGTTGGAGTCGGATCTGGTGCCACCTCCTCATCCTCTGACATAGGTAAGTCAGTTGTCTCCAAGTCAACAGACTCAGCTTCTCCCAGTTGAGACGAAGTCTCAGAAACACCTGAACCTGCTGACTGGAGGTACCCAGTGCGACCTGCTGGCAAGGGTGGAGGAGGAGGGGATGGAATCTGTGAAGACCCCTGACCCCTAGAGCAGCGGTTATCAACCTATGGGTCACGACCCCATTTGGGGTCGATCGACCATTTCACGGGAGTCGCCAAGCAAGGCTGTCCGCCATTTTTTTTCCTTTTCCGGCAGGTGCCTTACCTCCCTTGAGCTGGGCCAGCTGGTGGTTGGCCTGCTCTGTCTCTGCCACTTGCCAGCTACGTCTCAGCCGGCGCAGGGGGCGGAACCACGCATGTGCGGCGCTCCCGGGCAGGGAAAGTCCTCGGCCTACGACCGGTTGGGTAGTCCTCAACTTACGACCTGTTTAGTCCTCGACTTACGACCTGTTTAGTCCTCGACTTACGACCGGTTGGGGTCGCAGCATTAAAAAGGTTGAGAACCACTGCCCTAGAGGATGCCATAAATTGGTTGAAAGCTTGTTGCATGAAAGAGTTGAATTGTGCCCAAAAGGCTCGTTCTGCAGGGGCAACACCAGGGGCAGAGGCCTCAGAAGCCTGTAAGGTGCTGGAAGCGGCAGGAACTGAAGGACCAGAAGTAAAAGGAGGAGAGCCGTGAAGGGAAGAAGGGAGACCAACCTGTTCAGTTCCCCCTTGAGGAGACCAAGCCCTGGGGACTTGATAAGAAGGCACTAGTGAAGGCTCAAATGGTGAACTGTCCAGAGAAGCAGGGGGAACCACTTCAGTTTCACTGGACCTGAGCCTTTGAGCTGTGGAGAATTCCTTCTCCAGTGCCTGATGTCTCCTCGAGGCCTCTCGCTCAGCAGTCTTGGAGGGTTCTGTAGATAAATGCTTGGTTTTGGCTTTTTTTCTTTCCCCCCGTGCTCATATCAGAAGATCTGCGTTTGGATTGTGCGGGGGGGGGCATCAGAACCCTGCGAAGTCTGAGGAGTATCACCATCTGCCATTGTGCACCGGCCTTCCAGATAGGAGAAGCCCTATAATGGGGGTAAACATGCAGATCAAGTTGTCCGGGAGGGAGGCTTCCCATGCCCTAAGTCAACCACAATGACAAATAGCCAGACAGCTTCCTAAAACTGTCTGCCTAGGCCCTGCTGGCACAGCGCCGCGAGCTAATTAGGTTTGTGAAATTCTCCCTCGGATTAAAATTAGTAATAAAATTATTTGAATGATGTAATAATAATCAGAAAGGGAAACCCCCTCCTTTTAAAAGGAATCCTTGCACAAAGGAGTAGAATAAATTGTTCAGATGAACCCCCTCAAAGCCCAACACAGTAGGCTACAGGAAATTCCAAGGGCTGATATTTGTTTGTGTGAAGGCCTCACCAAAATGGCGGCCACACCCAGCCCTATTCAAAATGGCGGCCGCAAGCCTCCTTGCCACCTAATGGCGACGCTCGAGGGAAATAGAACGACGATTAAGGCCACCACCAGGCGTTCGGGGGATCCCACGGGTCCCTGCCACCCAGTCTTCACCTATTTTGATTAATAAGATGTCAAACTTGCGGTTCGGTGTGCAGGCAAACAGCCGCCCAATCGTCCTCCGGAGCCTTGTGGCCACGAGGCTGAAGAAATTCCTCCCGGCAAGTTCTCCGATCCTCCGGATGCCGAACGGCTCGTTCCTGGGCGCTGGGGAATCCCCCTCGCCGCGTCAAACAGCCGAGCCTAAGAAAAAAACTCCAAAGCGCTCAGGGAACCCCCGTCGCAGCGCCAAACAGCCGGAGCGAACTCCGGCCCCAACGGCGAAGTCGAGGCTCCTAGGGAGTTGCGTCCCTGTAGTACCCAGGGACTCGCTCCCAAACAGTTGAAAACCCTTCTGCACTCCTCCTAACTAATGCTAATGTATAAAGAAAAAGCAAATAAAAGGAAACTTGCCAACTAATTTACTCTAAACTAACTAAACAATTTAATTAAATAGAGGAGCTACGGAAGTTGTGTCCTACTGAGACGAGACTAAGACAAAACTGGGAAAGGACCGCCCAAGGGAGGCGTGGCCAAAGTTTGGTCTTAGTCTAAACTGAGCAGGAAGGCTTCGATAACCCATTGGTGGATGCTACATCTGTCATGCTGGAGAACATAACAGAACTTCATAAAATAGTAATCCAGGAGTAATATATGTTGCAGCCTACAGTACTTCGCAGGTGGTATTAAAAATGATCACATACCTCAAAACAGTTGGCTCAGGCATCCCAGGATCTGCGCCTCTCTTAAAACCTATTTACAATATAAAAAAAGTCCTGTGAACTTTATGAAAATATTATTGGTCTTCTTTACATAATAT
>NW_015386399.1:62078-98626 GCF_001527695.2 Protobothrops mucrosquamatus
GAGAAAAGGTGGCGGAACTCAAACCTGGCCACGCCCTCATCAAACCCTAGGACCGCCCCTTTAGAGAACAGGAATGCAAGTAAAATTTGGGAGGGGCTATTTCCGGTGTGGGAGGGGCTATTTCCGGTGCGGCCGGCCCGGAAAAAGGTGCCGGAACGCGGTTCCGCCGCGTTCCGGCTGAAAAAAAGCCCTGTAAATACTACATGTGATATATTGAATGCATTAATATCTTGTACTTTTCCCACCTTCTGTAGATTAGATTCACTTATTGTATTTAGCAAGTGATGGTTCAATACTATGAATTACAAATGCTATATGGAACCAGTCAACTGAAAAAAATAAAATAAAATCCAAATCACAAAACATAACTTGTAATCTTCAACAGATTGGTTCATGTGACTCTCAGAGAAAATTAAATGCAAATATTGTGGCTTACTGTGTTGTATGAATCCTCCTATTATATGCTTAACAATACATATCTATCTGGGAAGGAAGAAATTAAAAGACCTGATATCTAGTTGGTCTATTTCTTGGCATTGTATCTATAACCACCAACAGATTCTATATTTACTAATATGATTTTATTTGCTGCTTAGCAGAAGCAGAAAAGAGCTGTCTTAAATACTAGCAAGTTATTCACTTAGTGAGACTACAAAGAGCAGATGTACTGCCAACAAAATAAAAATACTTTATTTATTAAATTTATTTGCTTTATTCTCCTATTTGAAAAGTTTGAATATTCTAGTAATGTGCTAATACCGATTATCTTTTTCTCAAGCCTGAATTAAAATAGTTTTTCATAATTCTGTATCCAGATTCAATAATATAGTATCTTTAAAGTATATTGTAAAACTGCTACTCAGAATATACCTATTGTTTAAATATGAATTATAAATTTATTATATAAGTGTACAATTAAATTAACTATGCAATAATTCATTCATTGTATTTTTTGTCTTAATCTTCTCTCCCTCCTGATTCCCACTTATCTCACAGAAGCAGATGTAAGCTTAATTTACGTGTAAAGTACTAAATATAGATGATTTCATTTTTCCAACTAAAAATGGAATGTTTATTTATTACAGCAAAAAGACTATAGGATGTGTCATATTAGAAAATCTTACCAACAATCCTCATTAAATCAATACTTGCAATGCTTTCACAGTCATTTACAGACATGTTCAGACTGGTAAAAAAAATCTGATTCACCCAGTGGGCATGTTCCCAGCTAAGGTCAAACTAGGAAATGCTCTACTTTCTTGTCTCAGCATTCATAGTAATATTCTCAGTCCTATATTTGTCCCAATTTTCACTCCATTATTTATTTCATAGAACATAACTACCACACATAACAAGAATGGACTGTAGCTAGAACTGGAAGCAATATTAAGTTAGAACAGTAGTGTTCTGTAACCATTTACAGACCATCTTGCACAAATAAGCTTTGATTTTTCAATATCTGTTATATTAGGTGAATCAAATTGACTGTACAATTCCATTAAAGTATATTCTATATCAGGGGTAGGCAACCTTGGCTCTTTTATGATTCGTGGACTTCAACTCCCAGAATTCCTGAGCCAGCCATGCTGAGGGGAAAGGGAGAGGTTTCCATGCTGAGCCATGCCAGATCAGGAATTCTGGGAGTTGAAGTCTACGAGTCATAAAAGAGCCAAGGTTGCCTACCCCTATTCTATATGCACAGTTATGCTTCATTTAAGGGCAATAGCACAAAAAATCAACTCTTTTGATTGTCTTATCATCATTCATATATCTTCCATCTTTCACTCCTCTCTCACTCATATTTTGCAAGTATTTCATTCAGATATTTTGTTTGGCTGGATTTGTTCATACACTAGACTGCAGTTTATTGAATGTTCTATTGATTTCACAAAACTACATTACAGTATAGCTTAGCATATTATGTGAACCCAGTCACAGCTTATGAAAAAATATTCCAACAAACCATAGAAATTAGGGCCTAAAGTGAGATCCAAAAGAGGCCATTCTATCTTTCAATTATTTTTCCAGAAAGCAAGTTCAAACTCTGAATTTACTCTGTGTGTTTTACAAATATGCAAAAGTTTATTTATATCATTTTTTTTCTTGCAGAATATCTGCAAGACATACTTTAGTTTACCCATTAGCTGTCTATCATAATTGTACTCCATTCCACCAATGAGCAATTTCTTGAAAGATTGTGGGCAGAGCTGTATATGAAAAGAATTATCTCCATGTGCCATCTTTCTCAACAGCCTTGATCTTAAAACAAGATGAAAGCCTTTATGGAAAATGTTATTTTATATATATGTGTCATATATATGGACACATGGACATAAATCTTATGAATGACCGATTGCATATTTCACTGCAATTTTGATCAATAGGCATTTCGTATATAGTAAAATAAATATGGGAAAAATAATTCAAGTCAATCTAGAAGTGTCCAGAGTTGGGAGAGATGTACAAAAAAGAAATCACCCTTTCTGCATCAACTTCAAATAAGTATCTACTCCAAAAGTACCTATTCTGCAGTAATAGGACCTTGGGACGGCACATCTGATTTAAGGCAGGATATTACCTCAAACTATTAATTCCTGGCAACAAAAAGTCAATACTTCAGAGATGTGCTGCAAATCCTTTCATTCTTTGATTTATTTTCTTTTTACAGGGAGACATCCTATAAAGTGTAAGCATCAGAACTGGGGTGGTTTTTTTTTAATTTCTTTGCTGGGCACTAATTCTGTTGATCATTTGGCTGGTTGTTTCCATTCTATTTCAAAAAGAGAATAAACAGGACCTGTTACCATTTAGTTCCTATTCTTTTGATACCCCAAAGTTGACCTCCTCTTTTTAAAAAGCCTCTTTTAACGGATGCTGCCTAGGAGGAAACCGACTGGGTTACCGATCTTGCAAATTTAATTCAAAACGAGCAACAACAACCATCGGGGAGGGGAGGCTCTTTTTGATCTCAACTCCCCATTCCTTGTTGTGCAAGGAACGACTACAGAAGACTCCGCGAAGGCAGGTAACGGAAGTCCTCGTCATTTTTGGCAGGCCGTCGCTTTAAGACCCGACTCTCCCCCTCCGCACTGACCTAAATAAAGTACGACAGGGATGAAGCCCCAACGGATGGCGAACTGGCCACCTTTGAAGAGGTGCTGCAGTCGCTGCTTAGCTTCCTTGCTCAGCTTCGGCATGGCGGCGGGAGCGGCGGCAGCAGCAGCAACTCAAAAGCAGCCGGAGCGCGATGGCGGGGGTTGGAAAGGCTCAACCTTACGCGGCTGGCCCTAGGGCGCATGCGGGGCAGCCTTCGGGGCGGGGCTTTGCTTCCAGGCCGCTGCGGACTGAAGGCTGTCGGGAGGAAAAAGCATCATCGAGGCAGAGAAAACTGAAGAGTGTGGCCGACAAAAGTGAGGAAGAAAGGTCACGGTAGTATCGGTTGAAGTCATGAATCAGGAGCGAACGTTACAATAGGTAAAAAGAGTCCTTTCCTGGTATATGCTCATTCTACGGGATTAGTGACGCTGCCTCTTAACAGTAACTGACAGTAAACAGTCGCGCGCTGCCATGGAGATCCGCCCCGCCCCCCAAACCTACACCGCGTTATCAATCGTCAATCCACGTGACGGTCTAGCTGGGATTTCACGTTTCCTCTCTACAGGAAGTGTCGTCAAACCTGATGTCACGCTCGATGAGTATGGATCCCCTTCCTGCTTTGTGCCTGCTTTAACACGTGCAACTGACGTTTATGATAGCCTAAAAAACACAATTTTGAAAGTTGATCGGAACATTTCTAGGGCATCCAATTTGGGTATTATTATTACTATCAGATTTTTTTTATTCCACCTTTTTATTATTATTAACAAAAATTCTAACCCACCTTTATTACTTTAAAAGTAATTCAAGGCAGCGAGAGTACTGGTACTCCTTTTTCCTGGTTTACCTACAACAACAATCTTGTGAGGTGGGTTGGGCTGAGAGAGACTGACCCAGTCACCAAGCTGGCTTGCCTGACTTAGGGTTGTATTAGAAAAACAATCCTGACTTAGCACTTGTATTGAAAAACAAAATCCCACAGGCTTAAAAAAAAATCTATCACCAGTCTTCCTTAAGAAAAAAGAATTAGACAAAAGGAATTATTATAATTTTGTTAGATGTTCCTAAACTATTAATATTATATGCACACATTGTGAAATCTCAGTTGTCAGTTCTTTAACTGATGTTGGCCTTCATACAAATCTCATACAGAGTTCTTCCCAAGAACCTTGGATATCCTAATGCAGGGGTATCAAACTCAATTTCATTGAGGCTGCATCAGCATTGTGGTGCCCTCAGGGGGGGCAGGGGGCATGACCCATTGGGTGGGCATGGCTGCAGTGGTCACAGCTGACTGGGCATGACCACTTCTGTGTTGCTCGGGGGGATGCCTGTGGAGGCCTGGCAGGGTTGTGGGAGATTCAGGGGATCTGTGGCAGGTAGGGCAGTAGGCAGGAGGCTTGTCCTGTGGGGTGAGGAGAGGTAGGGGGTAGGATGGGGTGCCATTCCTGTGGGGCAAGGCAAGGTGAGGCAGGGGCCAGGGCAGCTGCTGCCTGACACCATCAACCCCCGCACACAGAGGGCAGCGAGCACATGGGGGCCAACGGTGTCCGTCAGCAGCCACAGCCTCCCGGACCCTTGACTGGCGCACTCTGGGGCTCTGCAGCCCTCTGCAAATACCGGCCAGCCCTCCAGCAATGGGGAGGGGAGTAGGGAGGCACGTGATGCAGATTGCCAGACATGCCTACTCCATCCCATCTGTTTTTGCTTGTGGTTGGAGAGCAGGCCACTGCTGGTCATCTGCTTGGCCCCCTTGCAGATTTTGCCCTTGGCCCGCATGTGGAGCTTGTTCCTCTTGTGCACCTGACGCACCTTGGTCCCGCCTCAGGCCGCAGCTACCAGCAGCTCACGCAGGTCAATTAGGCTGCCACCGTCACCCAGAGTGGCAGGCCTGCCCAGCACAAAGGCGAAGCGGTCGGTTAGGAAGCTCAAGTAGAGGTGGAAGAGCACGCCAAGCAAGAAAAAGGCCACCCCAAGTGGGGAAAGCAGGATCCCTATCAGTGCCATGGCCACCCAGTCCCAGCCAGGATTGCGTGCCTCCCCCCATCTCTGCTGGGTCTGGGCGGCCATGGTGCCGAAGTGGATCCAGCTTTCCCCGCTCGGGGTGGCCTTTTACCTGCTGGCCCTGGGCGTGCTCTACCACCTCTATTCGGGGCTTCCTGGCCGACCGCTTCCCCGCCTTTGTGCTGGGCAGGCCTGCAGCTCTGGGCAGCGGCCTACTGGACCTGCATGAGCATCTGGCGGCCATGGCTGCAGTGGGTACCAAGGTGCACGAGGGGAATGTGCTCCACCCATGGGCCAAGGGCAAGACCTGCGAGGGGGTTGAGGAGATGACCAGTGGCAACCTGCTCTCTAACCAAAAAGAGATGACAGAGTAGGCATGTCTGGCAGTCCACATCACATCCCCCCCCCGGACTCCACATACTGCCGGTGCTGCCGCAGCGCTGCTGCTAGAGGGTCAGCCCAGTATTCATAGTGGGCTATGCAGCCCCTGCTGCCAGATGCCATCGGCCTCCGCAAGCTCAGTCTCCTGTGCACACGCCTTGGGGGCTGCTGGGCTAGATGGGGCCAGGGTGGTGGGGGAAAGCCCCTTGACGTCTTTGGGGAATCCCCATGGGCCAAATATAGGCCAATCGTCTGGTCTAATATATCAGCATAATATATGTGCGGATGCAAGCAGTGTGGTCTTTTGTAATTGATAAGTGAAAATTTTGTCAATATTATGCCATAATATTTCAAGATCGATTTTCAGATCTTGATACTTTATGATATGCTCCAATTATTTGTCTTCTAGTCTTCAATTTCCTAGGATTGCCACATCAATTATTCATGCTTTGTTTTTTTCAACCATAGTTAAATCATTGTGTTATACACTAAGATGTCAGTCTATTAGCTCATATTCAGAAATATCATAATATTTTAACTTGCTCATTTTGACAACTTTCTTAATTACATGTTCCCACCTATTTTCTATTACTGGCACATGATAAATTTTATAGATGTTCTATGGAATCACTTTGGGGTATTATGTTGTTTAGAATCTGTTTATGCAATCTTCTTGCACAAGTGAAGTATATGATCTACTGTTTCCTCCGTTATTTTACACAATCTGCACTTTGAATCATTTGATAATTTTTCCAATCTCATCTTGATTGCATTAGTTTAAATAGCTTGCTCTTCTGCGGCCAAAATCAGACTAATTTCTTTTTTTAGTTTTCCAGTTGTAGTCATCACCAAGTTTTATCTTTATTTACTTTTCCTTCTACCTTTTGTATACATTGATCATGTAATGCTTTTCCTAGCTAAGATTCTTGTTAATGGTTTTATTACATTTATTACATTATTTCAATATTCATATTTTGTTTCCTTACATTCAGTAAGTTCTGCTTTTAACTTGCATCAGTAATTGTTCTTGATTGTCTTTTTCATAATCAACCAATGTGTGCTTTTCTTCTTTGACAGTTTGGTTGACCTGAAGTAAATCTCTGCCTTCCTTTCTGTAGGGCAGATATAATCTATTAATAACACTATGGGAATGTAATGTATATTAAATAGCCATTAGTTTAGAATAGTCTGTTTTCAGTACAAGCTGCCCAGTTAATAATTTCAGCAATATATCATATCATAGATATGGACTAGGTGATTGATGCGTTTGATAGTGTTTCTACCATTCAATTTTGTCTTTAACAATTCACTCTTTGTTAGTATTCTTTACCAATTGAGTTTAACTTGTCCATGCTAGATGTTATCCAACTGTATGGCTAGATACTTGTAGGCATCATCCTGATAGCTCCTGATGGTTTGGCCATTTGGCATTTCAATTCCATTACTGTATATTCCTGCTGCAACATATTTCTCTAAGGCCAATCCATTGCTATATCTATGCTAAAAATTATTACCGTGTTTTTCCATGACTAGATTTCAATTTCAATTTCAATTTTCCATTATTATGGTTCATTGCACAATCAGCCATATGTTTAGGGTTAGGGTTATGATTTGGCATTTTTATCCACCTATGAATTTCTTCTCAAGAAGCTGGGATAAGGCATGTTGTTGTTTAATGGTGCGTATTATTTTCACACAATCAACCAGATGTTCAGAATGGATTTGGCATTTTTGAGTCTTACTTCCCAAGGACCTGGGAGAGGCAGATGTGGATGTTTGATATTGTTAGAAATAACATAGCAGTATATAAACTGTTGTGAGTAAAGCTGCCTTTGGCAATTAACTGATGGTGAATTTATCAATGTCAGTGGTAGTCAACAAGATTGCACCCAAAGCACTTATGACTATTAGTATTACCTGTTTTCTTTTGCCATAGTCATCCTATTTCTATTTGCAGATCTTCGATTCTGTTACTTTCTCCAGTTCCTTTTCTTCTATTCTGCTGTCTCCAGGTACTGCCACATCCACTATCCAAACTTTTTCTTATCAAAATTGTTAAGTCTGGAGTGTTATATGGCAGGTGCCTGTCTGTTTAAATTTTAAAGTCCCAAAGCCCTTTAACATTATATTATCATTCTGCTTTTTTATGTACAATTCAAAGTGGCAAAGAGGCCTAATACTTCTGCTTCCTTTTTCCCCATGACAAGAACCCTCTGAGGTGGGTTGGGCTGAGAGAGATTGGCTGACCTACAGTGATCCAGCTGGCTTTCATGCCTAAGAGATGCCTGAACTTACAGTGTTGTGGTTTCTAGGCCAACACCCAGTGGTGGGATTCACCCAGTGCTTCGCACCACTTTGGCAGAACCGGTAGCTAATTTTTTGTTGCCCAGGCCCTGAATGGACTTCTGGAAGCGGCATCCACACAGAGAACCAGTTATTCACATATTTGAATCCCACCAGTGCCAACACCTTAACCCAGTGTTTCTCAACCTTGACAATTTTAAGGCATGTGGACTTCAACTCCCAGAATTCCACAGCCAGCAATGCTGGCTGTGGAATTCTGGGAGTTGAAGTCCACATGCCTTAAAATTGTCAAGGTTGAGAAACACTGCCCACTACACCAAAGTTTTTGAAAATCTAAATAGGCACAAATAAAAATAGTTTTAGTTGTAAAGTAACAGTAAGCTAAATTTTAACTTAGCAGCAGGGAAAAGCCCGTAGTTCCAACCATATTAGATCATGTGAGAAAATAATTAATGTCTACTGTACATATTTGGCACTTAATTATAGTGGCAGGAAGTTATCATTTAGCATTTATATTGCATCTCTTTTGTCTTTTTACTATTTATTCCTTGTGATTTGAATTCTTAAAGTGATTCACAGCTGGTGCAGAAAGAGTGGCCTTTTTTGGTTACTTCCTAGTACTTTTCTAACAGAAATTAATAAATACAGTATACGGATGCATTAGCAAGCTATATGGTTACCTTCTGGATGTAAAAGCTGGATTCTCAAAGAGTAATATAGAAAAAATATTGATGCTTTTAAATTTTTGAGTTGGAGAAAACGTTTGAGATATAGATAGGCAGAAAAATAAACAAATGGATCGTAAAACAAATTAAATTTCTCACTCAAGGCCTAACTGTTCAGACTCAAATTATAATATACTGACATAATATGAGACGTGGTGTGCTCATTATGCAAAGTCTCTAGTCCACAATGGAAGGCTTTGGAAGGAAAGAGAAGACGATGACAAGCAGCAGCAAGCTAGATGAACTCAAATACAGAGGCAACTGTTGACATGCCAGAAGGGCGCAATTGGAAGCAGATAATCCTTGAAAACACTGACTTGACAGTATTTAATCAAATCAAATTGCACTTCAACTATAATCTGAGTATCAAATACAGATACACACAAACTTAAAAATATACAGAGACTGTAACACTATTCAATTTTTTCTTGTGTAGGTTTTGCTCAGTGAAAAGAGGAGATAGTAGGAGAAGCATAGAATGATGATGTACAGCTGTCTATTAGTTCCTTGTCTATTTCTTTCCCAACAAGGATGGCTTGATAAACTTTTCACTTTCTTCCAAGGAATAGGAAATCATAGATAAATTTGGGTGCAAATTAATAATTATCTTCTATGTTGAAAGTGTACTTAAGGATGTAGCCTAGGAAATAGGGTAACAATCAGGAACTACAGTATGAGGCTTGTGTAACTTGCTATTTATTTTGAGACAATGACTTGGTGCCCATTCCACTGAATACCAATTAAACACAAGATTGGAAGAGTGATTCACATTTGAACAACTGTGTTTAAATTAACGAATATCTTAAAAGATTGAAGGATCCATAAAACATATAAATCCTACATTCACAGACGGAATACTTTGCCTCGCTATTAATGCATGCTTCTAGAGCTTGGTTAATTTGGAAGCTTTTCAGACAGCCTCCCACATGACAGCTGTAGCACAAGAAAAAGGTCTAACTTACAAAGAACAAGCAAACTACCGAAAAGATTGCCTTGCTGGAAGGATAACATTTAACTATAGCAGAAAGGTATTATTTACAGCACAATAGTCCTGGTGTGCACAGTTTCAACACAATCTAACGTGAATGGTTAGCAGCATAAATTGCATGCTAATTTGAAAACAGAAAAGAGGAAGGGAAAAAAGAAAGGAGGAAAGACTGGTATTAATCTGGCTTGTTCCATGATAATGTATATGTACAAATGTCAAGTTGTTTACTGTCTGATAGTCATAGCTTAATTTTTGGCATTTGCTAAAAGCAGGGTATGCTTCAGGATGATTGGTTTACTATTTTGGGCTACTTGCATAACTTCCATTTGAAAGAAATCGTGTAAAATCTCCCTTGGAGATTAGAGGGCAAGTAAGTTTGTGTAAAAGTGCATAAAGAAATAAAATTCATAATGACTCTGATACAGTTTTATTATAATAATAAAATAGTAATTGTTTCTTGAAATCAATTCTTGCACAAAAATCTGAAATTTTGTTAAGATCAGTTTAAGAAATTGACTTCCTAAGGATCATAAACTTGCTATCATGCATTAAGATTTCTTGTAAAATGTTGACCTTCAATTTTGTTTGTTTTATTTTCTTGTAGATTCTGTAATGAAAATAAAAGATTTATGACATAATGTCACTTCAAACAAAGGTATATTACGTAAATATATTTGAAATATATTCAGTATTTTTATTCTATATTACTATAAATGGAATATCTGGCCAAAGATGAAATTAGTAAACTGAAAGAACTATTTTTGTAGAATAGTGTGCACCATATATGATGGCTTAAAGGATTTTCTGAGGCCAGAATGTTAGCTGAAGTAGATATATATTTATATCTATGTTTATTGTAAATGTACTTATTTGTTAGCAATTTGCTTTCTAGAAACTTCAGTTGCATAGCTTTGGTAAAAATGAAAAAACATGCTAAATATGTTGTATACAGTTTATTTAGTACTTTTGAAAAATATTATGTACTAAGAATAGTTATTCTGTTAAAAGTGTTATTAACAGTTATTGAAAATCAATACACATAGTGCTCACTTAATGATTTTAGTTGGGACTACAATGTCTACTACTCAGCAAAGTGGTCATTAGGCAAAATATCATATGATGGCATCACTTAGCAACAACAGTTCTAGTGATCCTGGTTGCATTGTTACGTGAGGATTATACCGTCATTAGGCTGCAGCCATTGGATTGTGGGTTAAAGATGGGAAAGATGGTAGTTTACTTCTTCAAATTTATAGTCTTGACATATAATTTTACCTTTAAAAAAAGCTATATAGATTGTCAAGAAAAAAAATGGCCTTGTTCAGTGAACATTGCTAACAATATCATTTTTTGCTGGCTTGCTGAAGAGTAAGTTGTTGTCCCTGATTCAGAATAAATTGCCTGGCCTAGAATTTATAGGATGTCTACAAGCAAACCTTTACTATTGACTATACAATCTAAAAATGCATGCCATTAAAAATCAAGTTATTTATTTTTTTAATGCCATATTTTTCAAGGAAGGAAATAATGTGGACTTGTATGATATGGCTCTTAAATGAAAGAAAATTTGATTTGTTTCAGAATTTTGAATATGGTTTCATAGGCAGTAAGGTAAATAGATTAATACTTTATGGATATAGAAACAATTGTTTCCCTTAATTTAAAGCAATAATTAGTTTTGTGCAGTATACAGTATTAATTTATCCTGAATGTCAAAGCTTATTTAGAATGTTTCATTTGTGCAAAATTCATTCATTACTTGTAATAAAATAAAATAAAGTCCAAAAAACTGACAGCCTGAATATTGTTCCTAAATAGAAGTATGTCACAGTAGAATGATCTAATAATTGTTTCTAAAATATTGTCTGAATGTCTAAATAAAACATTTTATTTTTTGTAAAGCAATTTGCACTAATGCCCGGAGAGCATAACTGAAGCTCTCACGTAACTGAACAAGCTTCAGCAAGTAGAATAGATTCAGCCAGAGATGCATAGATTAAGACTAAGACATCTGGACTGCAAAAATCTCGACAGCAATAATAGTTACCAAAACCTGAATGTGGTTATCCAGATTTTTGTTATCTTATTGGTTTAATGTGAGCTGCTAAAGTCATCTCTGATTTTTCATGTGTAAACAGATACATAATTTATTTTTTTAAAATCCCATGATATTTATAAGAATACAGGTAGTCCTTGAATATCAATTGGTCATTTGATCATTCAAAGTTACATTCAGATCTGGGAAAGGGTGTTTTACAGCACATAAATCACTTCCAGCTGTCATAAAATG
This sequence comes from Protobothrops mucrosquamatus, assembly GCF_001527695.2. Taxonomy (NCBI): domain Eukaryota; kingdom Metazoa; phylum Chordata; class Lepidosauria; order Squamata; family Viperidae; genus Protobothrops; species Protobothrops mucrosquamatus. The sequence goes on from NW_015386399.1 coordinate 73,867, forward strand.
TAAATTCTTGAAGGATTTGTCCTCTGTGCCCAGAGGGGAGGGGAAAACTTTTTATAGGGCTGCAGGATTTCTGTTCCTGCAGCCTGCTAAATAATTTCCTCTCCCCTCCATGCATCCACCCTGAAGAAAAGTGGGACTCAGTGCAACTCACACAACAGAAGTATAACATGGGCAAACCAGTGAAGATCCAATACTGCTGCATTCTGGATCACTTGTAACTTTCGAGTGGTCTTTAAGCCCCTTGTAAAGTGCATTGGAGTAATCAAAATTGACTAAATGACTAAAGTGTGACTGCTCATTAAACAGGAACTGAGAATCCAGAAGAACTGCCAGTTGGGTCCTCAAGAGAACAACCCTGCCAGAGTCAAAGATGACAAAATCACCAGATCCTGGGGGTCAAAACCTCAGAGCCACTCCATCTTGCCAGAGTTGATCCAAAGTTGGTTCATCTCTATCCAGACCCTTTATCGCTTTCAGGCACTTGGATAGACTGCAGTAGTATCACTTGCCCAGCCAGAGATAGAAATGTCTAACTTGGTATCATCAGGATACTGATCGTATCATCAGGGTACTGATCATATCACACTCTGTACTGTTGGATAACCTCACACAGCAATTTCATGTATAAGAGGAGAGATTAAAGTCCTGAGGAACCCAATGTTCCAGGGACATAGGGTTCAATCCCTCCTTGCCCATCAATACCAACTGGAAGCAGTCACAGAGAAAGGAGGAGAACCACGACAAAATGATGCCTTCCACTTCCAACCTCTGGAGTCAGTTCAGAAGGATACTAAGATTGATAGTATCAAAAGCTGCTAAAAGATCAAGGATAGCCAGCACAATTGCATCACCCTATTTCGAGACCTCCAAAGGTATTCAACAAGCATGAACAATATCATTTCAGTGTTATACCTGGTCTGAACCCAGACAGAAAAGTGTTGTCTGATCTCCCAGAACGCCTTAACCAAACATGAGGGAATTGCTTTCTGGACCCATGCCCCTCATGTTTGGTTAAGGCCTCCTGAGAGACAACCTTTTCAGTCTGGTTCACGAGAACCTTGTCCATTTCTTTGGGATCAACTGGCTCAAACTTTTCCCAAATAATAGTGCTCAGATATAGGTGTCACTTCCAAGGATCTACCCAGCCAGAATCAAACTTTGAGTGAAGTCAAGTGATTATCTGACAGTTACTGAGAATATTCCTCACTGTAGCCCTGCAAGAGCTGCTACAGGAGGAATCTGATTACTGAAACAAAAACAAAGCCATTGGATAGCTATCTGCAGATGCAATAAGGATAGAGAAGTAAGTAAGCTTTGCCACCCAAATTAAGTCCTAATATAGGCTTTTACCATTGCTCAGTCAACTTCATTTTCTTCCTCCATCAGTGCTCTGGGCATCTCTGGTGTCACTTCATCTCTTGAAGTAGTTCAGTTAACCATGACACTCTGCAAGATCCGTGTGCACAGAATCCCCACAGGCAAAATTTGGTCCAGCAACCCATTGCCTTTTCATTCCAAGGAGTAATGAGAGCATCAATCAAATTGTGTGCCAGAGCTTTGGGAAAAATCTCAAGTTCCATCAGAAACCACAATGTCCATCAGGTATGTAATAAACATATGTCCCATACAAATGGCCTGAATCCATGTGCCAGCAACTTCAATCCCATGTCCTCTCAGACAAGGAAATCCTCCAAAATGGCTGCTTTACCTTGTGGCTGTTTGAATGGCAGCTGCAAGACACAAGACAGCCCTCCCCCACAGGTCTGTTGCCTTGTTCTTGCGCCCACTGCTGCAGGCTGCCTGGCCATCTGAGCCCTCCACTCATTGGAGACTCCAACAGCCAGGACCTTGTAGGCATTGCCATGTCCTCATCCTGTTCTGCCCAGCTTGTCATTATATCCTCTGTAATAGCAAAGAATAAATGGAGAATATGGGCTAAGTGCTAGTCTATTGCCACTCATTCTGCCATTCTGCTATGTTTTCTGGAGTCATTCCATATCACCCATCAGCTGGAGCAAAGGCAGCTAATCCATAGCACCTCTGAACTCTGCTGCCTGCCACTAATTCAACAAGGAGCCTCTCCAATGGAGAAGCTACTGCCTGATGCAGTCTCGTTCTTCTGCCACTCAAGGAGACATCGATAGAAATCTACATGTTCTCTTCCACTACTTGTTCGTCTGCCACTGCTTTGCCTGCTGCTGCTTTTGTGTTTCTCCTGCTGGCCAGGTAATTAGGACAAACATTGTTGGCCACCCACCAAATTGACCAGAGACACTGAACACTTCCACACAACATCCACATCCTCAGACTTTTCAGAAAAACTAGCTTACCAAATAGGCATCAACGTCAGCACCATGATTAGGGGGAAAAAACCCATGTGCATAAATATCCCTTTAGCGTAATCTTAAATGTTCACTTCCCCTAAAATGCAAACACAAAAACTAACACAAATGAACAACAAAAGCAAAACACTGAAACTTTAGTTTTAATAAATACATAAAAAATAAGAATCTTCACTCCTTCCCTGGATTTGTCTGCACCTTTTATTTAACTATAAAATTAGAAGTGTTTTTATTAAAAACACTATTCCTTTAGCAAATTTTGAATATTCATGAATTTTGGTTTGTTCGTTTATACCCTGTCTTTATTATTTGTATAAATAAGGGAGCAAACACACACAATACTCTCCCTCCTTGTATTATCTTTACAACAATTACTCTATGAGGTAAATTAGACTAAGAGAGAGTGAGTGGCTAAAGATGCCCCAGTTGGCATTTTCAAAATGTTTTTCTTTTAGGAGAAATCGCATACTTCATAAGTAAACAGCTAATGTAAAAGAAAAAAAAAACCTAAAAAAAGAAATAATGCAAATTTTAGTGAGATCCCTATGGGAATATGCCTGTCAGCCCTTTGAGTAGGAAAGTCCCATGGGGAGCACTGGACAGAAACAGTGGGACTTTGTCCGGCAGTAACTTGTTCATTGCAGGAGCTCCTTGGTTGATTCGACAAGTTTGACTAGAACTATATTTTATTGCTTTTGGCTATATAACAGAATTTTCAAAGCCTGAATATTTTCCCTTTCATCTCTCTTATAACCTAGGAAATAAGGACAGAGATAGTTTTAGCTTTTTTCTCACATTTTCTTTGTTTCCTGAATTTAACAAAAAAAATGTTTTTCTAATTCTAATTATTGCTAAATAACATTATCTGACAATTATAGCTATCTTTAAATTCTTTTATATTGTGTAATATATAATCTTTGTATATAAAGTTTGCTTATATACAGTATGTTCGTCAAAATGCAATTTCTTTCATGTGTTATATTACCTAAAATTAAAGAACATACAGTGGATATAAAAAGTCTAAACACCCATTAAATTTTTTGAGATATAAAAAAATCAGACCAAGAAAAATCATTTCTGATTTTTTTCCACCTTTAACATAATATATAAGCTGTACAATTCAATTGAAAAACAAACTGAATACTTTTAGGAAGGAAAATAACAAAAACATACAATAACATGGTTGCACAAGTGTGCATATCCTTAAACTAATTCTTTGCTGAAGCTTCTTTTGATTTTATGATAATTAGTATTCAGTCTTGCCTTGGGAACCTTTGATAACTCTTCCTTGAAAAAGTGCTTCAAATGTGTCAGATTGTGAGGGCATCTCCTATGCACAGCCCTCTACAGGTTACCCTTCTGTGCTATATGAAACAAAACTGTGACTGAATTCGGATGTTCTGCTTTGGATACCATGGAGCCTCCTCCCAGAAGGGAACAAGGAAAACAGATCGTGAAGACGATGTGTAGCTTCCCAGACAATACTATGGACCCTGCTCATGCAACTCTTATATGCTTTGTCCTAGATAAAGGGAGTTAACTGCCAATAATCTTTTCTGCCATCCTCACCACTCTCTGCACCACCTTCTTGTCTGAAGCAGTAATACTTCCAAACCAGATTGTAATGCAATATGACAGGATGCTCTCAATCGTCCCTCTATAGAAAGTGGTAAGGACAGGGGAAGGAAGATATACATTTCTCATGCAACATAAAAAATGCAGGCATTGCTGTGACCGCTTCACCAGTATCTCGCTGTTGAGCAACCAAGCCAGCCTACTGAGTAAATGTCAGAAAAATCCTACCAGAACAGCTGAACTTTATATGGCTTGGTTAGTTACTAATTGAAGGGAGGTGTGTATTAACTACTACTAAACATCAGTTTGAATGTGATTAGTTAAATTCTGAACAGTCACATCTCTGTTTATAAGGGGATGTATACACGTATGGAACTATGTTATTGTAAGTTTCTTATTTTTATTTTTTTCCTCTGGAAGATTTCAGTTGGTTTGGTTTTTACATCTCAAACCCTTGCCATTTTAATAGGTGTGTAGACTTTTTATATTCACTACAGTTGAGAATTTTGAATGTTCATCAGTTACTATTAGCTAGTTAAATTATAATATTTGGAAATCTTGCTACATAGGAATTCAAACAGTTTTAACATCTCCTAACTGTAATACGGTATACACCAAATATGTTTAGAATGTAATGTTGGTCAGCTTATCACCTTAATAGAATTATAATTCTGTATATCACTAAGCAAATTTTTTTGGGACCACTGGAGGGCAGACTTGAATTAAACTCTGATTATAAAGAGCTCCATAAATTCATAATTGCAAAAAATTTCAAGGTGTGTTTATGTGTATGTGTTCCAATAGTATACTAAAAACCCGTGATAAAGTCAATAAAAATTACAAAAATGCAAGTTATTATATGTATAAACTTGAATGGGGAGGATAATTATATTATTCCTCAGAGATTTTATCAAAGGAGTATGCAACATATATTAATATAAGCAATATATTAATATTTTAAACTTCTGGAAAAAACAGTTCAGATAAAAGCAGTTTCTTTCATTTTCTTCATTTCCTTTTGTATTAAATGCATCCAGTAAATTAACATAATAGCTCAATTTTCTTTTGAACTTTCTGATACGTAATGAATAATTACTGGATTCTGTATTTATTATATAGTTGATGGATGAGATAAAAAACAGCTATTTAAAAGATCACCTTCCCCAATACAGGTAGTCCTCAACTTACTGTATAACCATTAGTGGCTGTTAAATTACAAGAGCACTGAACAAAATAACTTATGACTGCTGAAGAATTCCCATTGCCATGTGATCAAAATTTGGACCTTGGCAGTTATAACAATTGCAGTATCCTAGGGTCATGTGATCACCTTTTGCGACCTTCTGATAAAGTTAACGGGGAAGCCAGATTCCCTTATCAACCATGTTACTAACTTAACAACTGTAGTAATTCACCTCGCAACTGTCACAAGAAAGGTCATAAAATGGGGCAAAACCTACTTAACTGTCTTGCTTAGCAACAGAAATTTGGGGCTCATAAGTTGAGGACTACCTATACACGTGATTCAGCCAAGCAAAAGTAGCCTTATTTATGTCTTACTGGTATAGTTAGCTCAATGTGATAGCTAAGAATAGGACTTTGTCAGTGGCAGAGTCCCAGTTATGAATTGTTTTTCTTAAGAGATATTCAGTCTACCTCATGCAATTTCTTACAGATGGGAGCTGATGACATGCCTATTTAACCAGGAATTTATGGAGTACTTATTTCAATTTGCCTATTTCTTTTTTCTGTTTCTTTAATTAGCTTTTGTTTTGATTTTTTGTATTTAATATTTAAAAATATTGTTGGTTATAGTCCAGTTTTTACTTTGTAGTTATTACTTTGTTCTGGCACCTTAAGAGGGATAGGAATAAAATAATAAATTGTAAGCTATGGATAAAATAAACAAACAAAAATAGAAGACTGATTTTTATTGGGATTGTGACTAAGTGGGTTAGTCTACCACCACTTGCAATTCCAATACTGGTCAAATCCAATGTGACAGGTACTTACATCATCATCATCATCCTCAATGTAAACTATTTCAGTAACTGAAAACAATATTTGCAAACTAAGTAAATCAATGTTAAATGTTATCATGGAAATACAAACTTAAACTGAACAGTTCATTTATTAAAATACAAAAAACACTTTGTAATTAAAACAGGATATGGTCACAAGTGTATAGTGTAAAAGTGGGTAGCACATATTATTATTTTATACTATTAATAGTTTATTAAATGGTATTCGTCCTTGTAAATGGCAAATTATTGAAAAATTCACAGAACTAATTTATATATTTAATAAATAGAAATGGATCTTTACAAAAGTCTACAGTTACTGTACCACAGAAAAGTTTACTTCATTATCAGTTTGAAATATGAAAACCAAGAATGTCAATCACAAAAAATTATTCATATTGCACTCAATCAAATATGAATACCTCAGTAATATTCTGCTAAAATATTTCATTGTGCTTTTCCAAAGTTATGGGAAGCATTTTTATTAGTATCAATATACTGTGCATTTTGTATATATTAAGATTATTTCATATTTTCTGGGTTTCTACTCTTTCATATTTTGAGTATGCATAAATATAATTAACTATGCATATGCGCCATACATTTATTTATATTACCATGTAGAATAGATAGCTGTCACATATCCTTGTTCAAAGACACTCAAGCAACTTAACTTTATAGATTTTTTTATTCCATCATCTGTAGTAGCATTTGAGGAAATTCTAAATTATTTGAATGTATAAAAAAAACTGTTTTATACTAAAACAAAAATGTTTTCTAGAGTCCTAAAACTTTAGTACTATAAATACTTTAATTCCATCTTGTGGAATTTTAAATAATGAACTGTAAAATAAATTCAAATAGCTTTCATCAGTAATGGCTGTATATTCCTGCACAGAAACTAATTCTTCAAAATCAATGTTTAATACAATACTAGTAAACCATAAAATACGTACAAAATTATGTAAGGATAAAGCCTATTAATACTGTTATAATAAGCATCTCAGAAATTTCATAAAATTAAATTAAAATTAGTTAGGTTTTGTCCATTTTAAATTTCAGATATTTCAGAAAACGGAAAGAGTTCCAAAAAATGTAAATTACAAAGAATTGCAAAAAAAAGCTCCTACTATTTATTAAAAAATTGGGTCTCTGGAAATTGAAAAGTCTCTCTTTGAATACAAATAGAATTTCTAACTATATGGTACAGTTAATATAAAAACTATCAAGCTGCTTCTTGCTTAAAAACAAATATAAAATCTTTATTAGAAAGTGTTTTGGTTGAAAAGCAACACTGCAAAAAGCAGTGGGGGGGAGGAATAAAAATAAGCCGTGTTATTCTTGCACGAGGATTCAAAGATTCATGAACATGTAGGAAGCACTAGAATGTGATGCCAATGTTCATATACATTCTTTAATCCCCTGTAAAGTTGTTATAAATTAATTAATTAGCTGAAATCAGAGGGGAAGGAGGGTGTAAATTTGGGGAAATTATCAATATGGCTGTGCAAAAATAAAAATGCCAGATTGTATTTTTAGAAGACAAAACTAAATCTTTTCCTTCCAAAATATTGTATCATCTGTTATCATAATAACTATTTCCCATACAGTGTAAAGCTTATGATTTAATGTGATGCAATTTTAAAACCAGTTTAATGAAAGTAAGGAGCAAACTCAAAAATATTTCTAATCCACACTACTCTTCCACTTAAAAATGCTAAAGTATTTTAGATGAATATCTCTGTTCAACTTGAGAAGAAAATAGATTCAGTATTGATTCCTGGGTTTGAGTTACAGACCCTAATGCCAGAAAATAAGTGTCACCTTAATCATCTTGAATTCACTGGCATTATAAAAGTAGAACTGTAGCCCATTCCAAATGAAAAGAAGGTGAATAACTTTCTCCTCTTCCAACTGATCTCTTTGTGCACTGTATTTTAGACCTATGCCAAGACCTACTGTATATTCTAAGCCCAAAACACTGTTTTACAATACCACTACTGCCTGTAAACATAAAATTATACAAACACTGAATTACACCCATTTTAGTGATGGTTTAAATGCAACAGCAAATATATCTTGGCAGCTGGATCAATCAAATCAAGATAGGCCAGCACAAAGTATTAACAGTCTAGGGCTGGGATGGTGGAAAGGTAAAAAAAATATTATTTTCTTCATGATATTAGAAAATAATAACATATGTGCATGCTGTATACTGTAAAATATTCATTGCTGTTATTGAAGGCAGAAAAGATTTGTGTATACTGGAATACCGTAGCTATTTTAAAAGTTGAAAATTTGAAAATAGTGGCTTGAACACACATTGTTCAGTATTGGCACAATAATGACACATTAATTTTTTATCGATAACAGATTGTGTACATAGATCTGAATATTGTTTTTCAAATATCAGCGGCTACTTAAACTATAACCTTTTTCAGTGTGCCAAAGGAAGAAGGTTCTTGCTTTTAAGAATGGAATTGGCAAGCCAATTCTAGGCCACATCTAATAATGACTGAAATAAAAGTTCAGCATCCAGAAACAGCACAATGATATTAAAGATTTCATCTGATAGAGGAATATCACAGAATCATTTTCCAATAGAACTTATCTGCTGAGCAAATGAATTCCTAAATTTTCCCACATATTAAAATATCAATACTGTAAAGTATTTACTGAATGATCCATTCTATTCCATTTTAACATTTAATGATTGAAATAATTTAGGTTTTACTATTGTAAAACAAAAGTAACTTGAAGCAATTTAGTTGACTAAAAAAGAGCTTGAAAGATCCTAAAATGTGGTATCATCATTGAATGACCTCTTTTCTACTCAGCAACATTAGTTAGGTGATTATTGGTCTGTTGAGACAGTAATGCTGATAGTAGGTAGTCGCTGCTGATTAGACTGTTTGTTTGAAACCATAAGATCTATTCTTTCAGTTTCAAATATCAGATTCCCTTCTTGCAAACTGCACACTGAAAGCCTATTTGTTTCTGTGCCATTATGATTACTTGGGATCACACCACCACAGACTTGCTCAAAGGATTTACTAAAAAGAGTAGTGCTAGTTCTAGCCAAGCTATGACTCCCTGATTTTGGCAAGGACTGGCTGCTAGTTAGGGTCAGCCTTTTTAAAGAGAGAAGTTCTAGATTTTCACTGAGTGCCCGCTGATTTTGCTTGTGAGATAAATGTTCTTTGTAGGATTCAACACTCATATCTTTTTCTTTTCCTCCAGCTTTGTTTCCTCCAGGCCTTCGTTGACTCTTGCTCATTACTGTTTTATTACTGGTGTTGCTGCTATTTTTTGATGAAATAGAATGACTTGTAGTAGAAGTAGCTCTAGAGTAAAAGCCTTCATCAACTTCAGATACTTCTATTAATTCTTCTTCTGGAATTCCTAATTCATTACCTGCATGGAGACAGAACGATCTATATATTTCATTGGTTCTTGATAGATCTTTCTATTCAAGCACAAAACAAAAGATTTAAGAGCAGACAAGAAACTCATCTATTATATGAATGTAATTTATTACAATAAAATATAAAGAAACAAAAAGCATGCTTACAATCTCATTGTGTGGTGATTTTTTTAAAGCACCTGTTATTCATGCAAGATTCAGGAGAGGTTAGATCTAGAACAGCTAGAAAGAGGAATAAACCCAGGTATAATCAAGGTATCTATGTACTACAGATAGCAAAATAATCATGGAAATAGATAATCAGAACAGCAGACCAGCCAATAGGGCATCACCTGCAGGTGCTCACATTTTTAGCAAATCCAGTAGTGTTTTATATTGTAAGGGCTGAATGGTCACATTCTGTACTAAAAAATTAAAATTTTGGTGATGAAACTGGAAACCTAACACACTGGAGCATATAATGTAACAAATGAGAAAATATTAAAATAAATTGATATTGTTTATATACACTTGAAAGACAGGGTTATTTCAAATGTGTAAAATAAAAATGCTGGAATGACTCAGAACTGAAAAGTCCAAGTTACGTATTAATGCAATTTGAAATCTCTCAGTGTGGTTTCCCAAGCTAAGATAAATCTATTTGTTGTCAGCATGCTGTAATATGTGGAGCACAGAGATCAGCTCTATGTGCAGAGCATGCAGTTGTGTTTGTCTAAAAGTACATGCAAATGTCTATTACTGAATACTAAAATCCTCAAACATGCAGCCATGACCCTTTCAATTGATACCTTTTGAATGTAGCTATAAAGTGCTCTGCTAAAATTGCATTCTGCCAGGTGAGCTTAATCCATCCTCCATAATTTTTCTTACAGATTTTTGCCTCCTGATCTCTGGCAAGCCTTTGCTGTCAACTCTAGGTTCTGTAGGAATTTCCTGTACACCCTGAATATGTTGATCACTGTCTCCTGGCATTCTGTTTTTTTCCCCATTCCTGGTTCTCTCTCCAGCCACATTTGTGACACTAATCTCGGGTATAACAAAGTTGCCCGACTCAGTAGTGTCATTAGTATTATCTGGTTGCTCTAGAATTAAAGATGAATAAGACAAAAAGAAAAAGAAAGAAAGAAAAAAGATGGCTGAAACAAAAACCATGGAGACAAACAAAAAGACACGAATTGGACAGAAAACCTAATAGCCTGAAGGTTTCAAAGTCAGAGGTTTAATTTCCTGGCTTGTCATTAGTAAAGGGAATTCTTACATTATGTCTAGAGATACTATAAGCCATACAATGTTTCTGAAATTGGGATGGAATATAGATAGGTTGCAGTAAATAGATGTAACCGATTTATAAAATTGAAAATGAACTCTTTGGAGCCAAGCTCAACTGAAAAAAGTACCTGTTACATACTAAAGGAACTCAATATATAAATACACTAACTTTTACCATACAGTTACTTTTTAAATATATCCATTAACAGTATAAGGAATATTTTACTTGGTTAAATATACATTAGTATCTCAGAACCAAACCAGTGATTTTGTTATATTCAACATTGCTTCTGAATTATTTTTACACTATTACACTAGGACAATTTTCTAAAATATGCAGGTTCAAATTATAAAAGAAAAATATTCTTTTTGAAAATTCAAGGATTTCTATCTTTCTGAATTCCAACAGATGATAAAGCTCCCTTTCTTGCCGTCTATGTTCTACTACATAATGTGATGCTTCCTCACAAGGACCAATATCCATATCATTTATCTTGTTATCACTAGTAGCATACAGCAGAGAGGAGACAATGCACTCAATCTTCCCATTTTCCAGAATTCTTTGTGGATTGCCTGTATATACTCTGGGAAGTAAGGAAGACAAATAAGGCTTTATTAAAACTAAAGTGTGAATGCTGCATACTTTATATCACATATTGCTTCTACCTTTCTATTTCTATGTCAAATAAATGAATAAAATAAAATGTAGGTTGAACAAATGAATGCTTTAAATCAAATCAATATGTTATAGTAGTTTACAAAATACTTTGTTTTTATTCAATGAATTCTAAAAAGTTATTTCTAACAGTCATATCCTTGTATTATAAAATCTGCACAGTAGCTTAACTAATGACAGCACAATTTCCAATGCAAACAATAGCAATAAAATTGTATAAAATATTGTAAATAATAGGTCTTTTGGACACATATTACATATTAAAATATTTTTCTTTACGGATCTCTAAGTTCTTGAGTTTGATTTATAGAAATATTGTACTATTGAAAAAGAAATATAAATAGCAAGATATCTTTATCACAATTGCCCTAATTCATGAAGACTATGTATTTTGCATCTACAACTCACAATCACTTGTTTTGGAGTGTTTGATGACTGATACTTTAAGCACACATTTGGCTAGTTACAATGACCTCACAGTTGTATACTTATGTACTGAATTGAAATATTCAGAATAAATGATAAGCACTGACTGATATTTGGATTTGACCTGATTTAGCAATTCAGGAAATAGACCAGTTCCTCAAATGCTCATATTTTCTGTAACTACCCTGGAAAACTACAAATAGCTGTAGCTTTTCACAGAAAAATATACAGCCATAGACACTACTGAGGGTATGAAATCTATCCAATCTTATAGGTGACCGAATTTTGGAGAATAGCACTCTTTCACTTCTTTAAAGAGGTTTAGAATGGAGCCTTTAGTTTGTTTTGTTTTGGGACAAAATGGATTACTACAAAAAGAATGCGATTCAAGTTCATACCTCCCTCCTTCCTTTTCCTTCCTTTGAATTTAGTAGCCACCCAACTCCAATGGACTCTTGGTGGTATACAAACTGAAACATCTAGGGAGCTATAAAAGAGATTATATTATAAGAAAATCTCTGTTACTCTTTCCTTCCTGCTTCTCCTCTCTCAAAGGTTTTCACATGAAACAAAAATTAAATGTAGTGGGCACAGAGTCATTGCTTTTTTCTTTTTGCAAATGCCCTCTGTACATTGCTTCATAGCACAAAGCATCACACTTCCAACTCAATTCAGATTACTTTAGAAGGATTTTGTTTTCTCTTTATGAAGGTACAAAATCAAATGTGCATCCCTAATAAATGTGTGAACATTTAAAAGTACTTGTGATTTATTGATTTCTATGTCATTATATAAAATAAAAGGACATGGGAAGAAGAAAAAAAGTAAAAACAAACCAAAGATAGTTGAGTATATAGGATGGTTTCACTGAAACAGCTGAGGAATAAATGGGGCAGTGAGTTTGGCTAAAGCTTGGAACAAAGCAAACTCTAATAAACTGAATGCTGTAGCAAGAACATAAATCTTTTTAAAAATGGAATGCTCTGCCAAATTAAAAAAAGTATGCTTAGACGCTATATAAACATAGTCAAAACCACTTTTAAAAGGAAAAGGAAAAGGGAAGTGAAAAGTATTGAGTCATCATAAGCATTTTTACAAAGTAAGTACCCTATCAAATGGAAAAATAATGATTTAACATATTATTACAGAATTCAGTTGAAAGAATAAAGAACTTTTCAGAAGATCTTTACAAATCTGGATTTAGCTGATTAAATAAGGACAGATATCTCCAAAACATTCCTGATTGCCTTTCAATGAGAATAGGCCCACTGGAAAATAAAAAGTGCTTTTAACATACTGTATTGCACCAAGTTTCTAAGCTAGTTTTGATTAGAAGTCCCATACCCACAAACTTTAGCAATGGTGCTATTTTTTAATAAAAGTTATATAGTGCATAGCACATCAAGCTGTTTGTCTGCCTATTATCATTTATTTATTTATATAAATATAGCAAGTATACACCATCGTAGCCCAAAACCTGAACAAAAAGTCAGATCTTCAAGAGTTTTTTGAAAAACAACAAAGCTGTTATTCTCTGGATCTCTTATCCCACAAGAAAGCACTATTTAATAATGATGGAACCTGAAGCGCACCAATTTTGTTTTATATTATAGGCCAAACATGGATACACAGCATTCCAAATGCCTGATGTTTTAGGGAACAAAATAAAAACATCTTTCTAATCCTCCTGGATGCCTTTCTCCTTTTGATTCCCTCTTTCCTCCCTGCACTATCAAACCACTATTAAAGCCTGGTTTATCTCTGAACAAAAGTCTACCTGTAACGGGTTGTGGTTTTCTGTTGCAAATTCTCAATTCCGTTCTTTTTCGCAGAATGTTATGAAATTGACAGGAAAGATGTTTTTCTTCTTCTATGACTGAACTATGTCACACAAAGTGAAAATTGCTTTAAAACAATGGTGAGGTTACATACAGTACATGTACTAATTCAGGCATTCTGCATAAGCCATAATTTACAAAATAGCTGAAGCTGCACATTGGAAATAAAATTTAAAAGCCCTATGAATGCCAAATAGCAGAAGGAAAATATTATCTACCTGTTTTTTTTAATTATAGCATTTAACTTACAGATGGTGTTTATATTTAATTTGTTTTTCTACCTATGATGCATGTATCACACATTCATTCATTCTCTGTTCCACTGGAATTAAATAATGAATAAGAAAGCTATTCCAAATTTTCTTTTAATTTTTTTCCCATTTCTTTGCTTTAACATTAATACTGATTAAATTACCTACCATTTTTAAGAGGGATTAATGATTCCAATCAGTATTACCACTGTTTATCACAAAAAAATTATTAGTCTACACTTTTGTGATCTAGGTACAGTTTGTCTGATTTCCACATCTTGCAATCTTTACTTTGTATCACAGTACGACAGTTTAATGGCAAAGCATCAATTTTAGATAATTGAAGAGTTCTGTTTAATTTTGTCCTTACCAACATGTGCATTAATTTATCTTATAATATAATGTGAATGTTCAGCCACACTTACAATAGATACAGAAAAATTAAGCCTCCTAGAGATTATATTATTCTATTATAGTCCAGAAGGAAAAATAAACACTATATCAAGTATTCTAATTCTGAAATAGACCTATATGTAACCAGTTGACTAAAGAATAATCAGTAGGAACCAATGCTTCTGAATAAGACAGACCATAAAACATGTTTCTGAAAATAGCAGAAAACTATACCATTTTCTTAAAACATAATTTCTCCACAAGGTCATGATTTTCTTAAAGATATTTCTTGGCATTTTGTCTGGATCTCAATGAATAATTCCGTCTCACAATTGCATAGCAGATTAAGCAGCAACAGTGGTGATCAGGTCTATTTAGTCAGATCTTAAGGGATATATAATCCAAAATTCTAATCAACTTCAAAAACTGAGATAACAATATTGAAAAACCAAGAATATGCCACCCTTTTCACATTAATAAATAAATGATTATACTAAATATGGAAAACAAATCTAAACATGAAAGTACATCTCTTTTAAAATATAGTTTATCTTGAAGCAAAATGTTACTTTCTTCTGAATTATAAACCAACATTTAAAAAAGATGTCTCTACATTTCTTTTCATATTGTGGTTCACATATCACAGATACTTAACAGTGTTCAAAATTTACTCATACAATAATAAAACAAATATCCTGCTGCACATTTTTCTATTGTTCCCACTATTGTTCTGCTAGCAGAACACTGAACAAGTCAATATTTATTTAACCCAGCTAAAACTCTAGACTTGTTCTCCTAACAAGCCAGGTTCTAATAATAACCTGTTGGATGCAAGCTCCTTTCCAGCAGAAGTAATTAGAAGTATGTAGAAGCTCTTACATGTATTTGTAACAAATCAAAGTAATTTCATAGAAAATTGATCTATAAAATAGCCCCCAGATTCTCCCATCAGGAGCCAAAATGGTACTTCATTTCATCTTCATTTTGTCTCATTATGAAATTCTTTTCCTGAAGGGAAAAGCATCCAATATATTGGATAATTAAGGATCTGCAGCAATGCTTGCATACCTTGCAAATTATCCTTCTTCTTAATAGAATAACTGTTCATCTTTATTGTAGTCAGTGGCTTTACTAATATTATCAAGGCTCATGCCTTATTGTTTGTTATCTGCTGCAGCAAACACTTGTGCTAACCATTGCCTCTTGAACTTCAGCACCTGTATCATCAAGCATGACTCCTGCGGAAAGGTAACATTGAAAAGTAGTGTCTGAAAAGTGCAAGATATGTATCTTTTATGGACTACCAATATATTTATATTTATATAAAATATTGGAAACTACATTAGCTGAACCAAAAAAAAGAACAGGTTAGTTATGGAGTTTAAGCAATAAATCAGTATTCCCATTATAAGTTCTAACAGGGAATCAAAGAGAAACAGCAACTAGCCCTACCACTAATCAAAAATATAGGAAAAGGAAAAGGACTCTGCTATAGTTTATTTAGAAAATTATATCTTCTTTGCGTTCAAATAAACTAATACTTTTATTTACTATTACGAACTATTCTGCATCCAACCTTAAAAGCCACAAAATCATTACTGTGTCTACGAATCCATTCTCTAGTGCTGAATGTATATCAAAAGACAGAAATACCTTAGCAGTTCCAGCTATGTTTGCTATATCTGTAATGTACAAGACATAGTACATGAAGAACAAAAGCACTGTACAATAATCAGTATAAAACTTTCATTAATGTCAGCATATGTATATAAACACCGCTGCTGTAATAAAAAAAAATTGAGGGAATTTATGTTGGATTAAGAAAAATAACATGATTAATCAACCATGTCAATAATTACTTTTAAACAATGATATATTTGAAATTATGATATAATACAGAATTAGAGAAAGTCTTATGGTCCAACAGGAGTAGAGGAGATGCTAAAAATCTATTTTAGCAATCAAAATATTGATAACAATTTTAATTATGCTGTTTTAAGTAATGAAAGCAAGATACTTTACACTCTGGGGAGGGTGATAAATGTATGCAGTATATCTTATCCAAACTACTTACACAGTGCTAGAAGTGCTAGACTGTTATTATAATAAAATAAGAATTATTACAATTTGGCAATGTAATTATAATAATTATAACTGAATAGTGTTTTAGGTAAACAAGGCATTTAAGTTACCCTTTTTCTCTAGAAAAAAATGCAATATTTGACTTTTTATGAAGATACAGCATTTCAAGCTAAAATACCTACTAATGATCAAATTCTAGATATGAGGCATTGAGGGCTCAAAAGTGCAATGGATATATTAAACCAGAATTTTAATATAATGTATAACATTAATCGACAACAAATAATATATAGTGAACTGTAAAATAAGCATTGCCTGGTTCCTTATGCTAATGAAAACCGAGGAAGACATAAAACCTCTTTTTATTAGAGAAATAAAATAACATAAAAGTTAATTAACCTTTTTATACTAATATGTATGTGATCTCTTGGTATAAATAAGAATATCAATTTTTAGATAATCATGGTATTTCAATTTTGGAATATCAATTTTTTGTTATGGCATAACTAATATTTTCAGAACCAAAGTTCTTACCATGTCTTTTCCATCTATGGCCCCGAATAGACATGCTGGTCACAGCATTTCTTGATATCCTCGATGCTGTAGGAGTAATTTCAACCTGAATACATTTAGTACCTTCTTTGTTAGATTTTATGGCACCTTGAGGCAATGAAGCTTTTATTGCATTAGCTACCTAAAGAAAATAACAATAATTAAATAAAATGTGGGTGAGATTGTCATGTTAACATTGGATTTTGAATTATAACAATATTTATCATACATCAAGAATTGCATCAGATATGACAAAAATCAAGAGAGGTAGTAATTTGACTTCCATCTGTTCACAATTACCGCTTTAGTTCAGATGATTAAAGACTTAATCGGAAAACATTTGCTTTAAAAGCTATTGCCAAATCCTATTAATGATTACATTTTCTCATCTTGGTTTTTTTAAGCCACCCACTAAACAGTGTACATTTTTTTCCCCATGACAATTTATTTCCTCTGTACAATCATTCTTTCAGTAGCTGAAATCTTTGAAACTAAGAAAAATAATGTGTGTCTGCATGAAATCCAGAAAAGCATTTTCTGCCAGTTACTTGATGAACAATCTAGTAGAAATAGACTGTTGGTTTCTCACTAGTGAGACTTCCTCTTAGCTCCCAATGATCCTGCTAAAAATTGCTGTTCTCTGTAGCACAAAATATTTATGACTTCCGATTAATCTAATGTTGCAGATATATACAGTAGGGCTGTGCAAAGCCTCTATTCTGAAGACAAAAATGTGCTCTGGACTATGCAAAACAATGATATGAACACAATACCATCGACACCTGTCTTTAGGGCATTGGAAAAAATAGTTTTAAGTTGCAGGACACCTGCTGTGTTCATGCTCATTGCACTCTGAAGCATGAATCCAGTCCTGCTTTAGGCATAGGTGAAACCACCAGGTAGCTTTAAACCAGTTATGTTCTCTCAGCCTTAGGAAGAAAGCAATGGCAAACTGTTTCTGAAAAGGTTGTCAAGAAAACTGCATGAATTTGTCCAGACAATTGCAAAGAGTTAAAACGGACTTGAAAGTTAAAAAAAAGAAAAACATGCTTCAATTATCTGTTACAAATATAAAACAATAACACAGGCCTGAACAACCTGGGAATTTTTATAAAATTGAAATTATGCACTTAAACTATGTCTATAAAAATTGCAATATAAAAACATTTTCATGAGCCACAAGGGCAAAGACACTGTTGAATATGACTATATCTGCCTGCAGAACTGTAACATATCAAAATATGCTCTCATAGGTACTCTCCTTTGTTTATGTAATGTCAAACAGAAGATACAAAACAGGTTTCCTCTATGCAAATGACTCAATTTCAGAATCCATCACCATAAGAAGGCAACATGTTGCTGAAAACTATTATCCTCACATTATTGCCTTACAGATATTGATGCTTACTCGTAGCACCAGGAAAGGCCACAGTATACAGATTTAACATTAGATGAAAAATTAGATTAACCCAGACAAAATTATTTTTGGCCAATACTTGCTAAATGTAAGCCAGGCTTTGTTTTCAACTTTCAACATTCAAGACACTAATCATGAAGTTTTCTTTGATGCACATATTTTAGAAATCCAAAATTGCTGTGAGAAATCTAAATTGCAGCACTCTGTAATTACAATAAGGGCCCAATTCTGTATCATACAAAAGCTGATTTTGCCTTTATGGCACTCTTTTGATAATTTACCTCTAAGCGTTATTCACTAAAATGATGGGCTTATGCCCTCAAATCCTTCCTAAAATAAAAAACATTATTGAGAGCAACACCACAGTTGCATACAATAATATTGGAATGTTTAAATCAGCTACTTTAAGTGGTGGTGCTCCACTGTCTCTAGAGTTTGAACTAAGATTGAAAAGTAAAATGCTAAAATATAATCTTGTTTTACAATCTTTTTGCATTGGTATTGCAATCTGTCCCATTCACATTACATCTAACTCTTACACAGGTGCTAATGTGCTGATAAATGAAAAAGCCATTTATCAATGTCAGTATACCTGTTTTTCCCAAATTTGTCTCTGTCTCCTGAACTTACAACTATTTGTTTAGTAACCATTCAAAGTTACAACAGCACTGGAAAAAGTAACTTATGACTAGTTCTCACACTTACAACTTGGCAACTGGCATGTATTTATGACAGTTGCACTGTCCCGGGGTCATGTGATCACCATTTTTGACCTTTCCAATCAACTTCTAGAAAGCAATGTCAATGGGGGATGCCAGGTTCATTCTAAGACCGCAGGATTCACTTAATAACTACAATGATTTGCTTAACAATTGTGACAAAAAGGTCATAAAATGGAGAGAAAAAATATTTAAACACTGCTTTGTTTATTAACAGAAATGTTGGGCTCAATTGTGGCTGTGAATCAAGAATTAGCTGTAGAGTCAACAGCATTTCTAAAATCCAAGAATGCATCACAAAGAGAGGATGCCAACACCAAGTTCTATTTGTTTATTAGTTTTTTTTCACAATCTTGCTAATCTATTGGGAACGCCCTAAACACTATTTGCTCTTCATCTAAAACTGTCACACTTGTATTCTGAAAGTTCCATGCAGAGTGCCTGGCACAGAGTTTGCTCTTAATGCTCAACACATTGATTGGACTGTAAATCTCAAGCTTATTTCTTGTACTTTTGTTAAAAAGGGGAATTATAATACCTAAACCCCAATCACTGGGTATCACAACTTACTTTACTATTTAGCTTATCAACAAAATGTTCTAATCAATTTTCAATGCAATGAAGTCAATTTTCAAACCATATAATCAATTTTATCTGTCCACTGAAATCTTTAGGAAAAGTACTTTACACATTGTGATTAATTAAATTATCTGGTGGTGATAAAACAAGTCAAGAAACAGATAGTCTGGTAGTGACATCTATTACAAAACTCCACAATCTTAGAATATCAATTTAGTTCTTGTGTTTTTCCACTACATAACTATTTTATTTATTACAAAAATAATTCAACGTATCAATAATCTGTTTTTGTTTTTTGTTATAGAATGTTAGGACGATTGCGCAGTCCATGAGAACGTGATTTTCAGAAAGTTTACTTTGTTTTAAATTATTTTAAGCATTATAGCTTGTCTGTGACCAAATAAAGATTTGATGATGAGATGGGATGATGATGATGATCACTTAAACATTTTATGTTTCTGTAAGTTACTTCAATTATGTAAGTTAAAAATGCAAACATTTTCAAAATAAATTTAAAAACCTGATTGTAAAGAATAAATTTGACATAAAACACCTACCAATAGAGGTTCTGGATATAACTCCAATTGTGCTCTGTATAAAACATCATCCATTGCTTTGCGAGCCAGATCCCATTCTCCATTATAACTAGAATGTTAAGCCAAAAAAATGAAAACTGACCGCATGCTATTATATAGTATGATTATTCTTTCATTATCATAGCCATGCATATTAGTCATGAACAGATATTTAGTAAATGGTTTATAATATTAAAAATTCAAAAATTATACATTCAAGAAAAATTAGTAATATTGAGAAATATTTCAATGATTATGGAATATACTTTACTTCTATCCATCTGACTATGTCTAGGTCATCTTATTTTGTTCCCTTCTGTAATGTTAGGTAAGAAATATATATTGCAACTGTTATAGTATTTTGGAAAATCAGATTGGCAATTGATTCTTTATATCTTTTGTTATAACATTCATATCCACCATGAATTCAAAATGGTTCAGTATGATAGAACAAGGATATGATGTTTCATAGTACTTTTTTATAAACAAGTCAGATCTCAATGATTTGTTGTTCCATACCCTATTTTTTTAATGCCCAAGAGCCTCCCTAACCATACTACTGAAATTCAGTAGCTTTGTTTCCTGAGATTATTAGCAAAGAGCAGTAGTGCAAGTCATAAGTATAATAATACAGGAAAAAAGAAAAAAGAAAAAAATGCTGCAACTCTACTGAAACCAGAAGAAAGCCTGAAAATGTATTGCAACATGCATAATGAAATTCCACCCATTCAACATTCACTCTTGGTCTGTATTTCAAGGTGGTCATGAATTCAATGAATGGACTTATAAGTTACTCTTTTTCAAGCCATATGCCAAACAGTGTAAGTCCTAAAACCTTCCAGAAAGATTAATCTTTCTTGTACCTATACAGTACCAAGTGTCAAATGAGATGGGACAAAGCATTGATGTAACTGAAATCTCTAACATTTTCAATCTGTTAGTATGAAATTACTAAATGATTTGTTATATATGGATATTATACTTTAACTCTTTCTCTACATCTACACACACACACACACACACATGACATAGACAGATAGGCAGACAGATATATATATATTCTCTATGGAAGCATTAGTGATCAGACTACATTGATAAAATTTGTGCATGGGAAAAAATTAATATCTCCTCCAAATCACTACTAGAAAGCAGTTATAAGGATCTGCTATTGTTAAGATACAAATATTTGCTGTATCTAAATCAGAATGTTTTTGTTATGACTATTTTTGTACCAGAATGAAAATTTGCCTTTCAATATAGTTTCCCAACAGTCCTGGAAAATAGTAACATGTTAACCATCAGGATTTCACTAAAATTACTAATTAAAAGCTTAGATTAGATAATTTACAAACAGAATGCTATCTACAAGAGAAATTTGGACACTTAGGAACATCACAAATTCCATAGGATTACATTAAATTCAAGATTTGGCATATTTAGCATATATGTTTTTAACATTTAATATTTAACTTTTCCTTTCACCCAATATTAATTTAGATACAGTTAGTCCTGGCTAAGAATTGGGAGGTAGGTGGGTGTTGAGCACCACTATGGTCATAAGTATAAGCGAGCTGCCAATCACTCAAATTTTGGTTACGTAACCATGGGGGCCATTATTTCAGGGACTAGGCATAAAGAATCATTCTTTTAGCACTACCATAACTTCAAATGGTCAATGGTTGTTAAATAAGAACTATCTGTAATAATTTCATAATCACCAGCTTGTGGGCATAGGATATTTAATCACTTCATGTATCTATTGTGGTTTGCTGCCATCTCCATTGCTACCATTGCCCCATGTGAAACTAGCATTTTGGGAAAGGAAGGATAATTTTTCAGATACTAAAGAATATTTTTAAGCATCTGATTAGTCCTAAAGATTAGTATAGATTTTGCAGTTTTCCTCATGAAACTACTTGTCTGCTTTGGTTTTATTTAACAGAAATGATAAGCAGATTTCTTTTTCATTTTGTGGGGCCAAAATCAACTGTCGATTGTCATTCAAGGACAGTTTGGACAGTTTATAAAAACAATAGCAAGAATGCTGAAAAGTTCTTACCTTTACAATGTCAATTGTGAAAGCTCTGAATTCTGCCTCTCCTATCATGTAAATAACCATTCCATTTTGTATTATATACAATCTGCTCTAAAAATCACTATACATGTATATACAAGATATAGTTACTGAACTTACAAAGCATAATAAATCCCTGTTAACATTTGCACCATGAATTCAGAGGAGACTGGAATTCTGCTGTTTATGCCTCTATATTTTCTTACTTGCTGGCGAGGGTATCCACAAACACAGATTCTAAAAGAAATACAAATATTAAAATCAACATTACTATTTTAAAATTGCTGTATTATACTGTCCAATACAGTCTTAAAATATTATGGATTTAAAAGTGAAAAAGAACTATTCCCAAAACAATCAAGAAACAAGTAATTCTTCTGTAGGCCAAATAGGTGGGTCAGCACATACTGTTTAAGAGTGTAACATAGGATCTTTTAAATATTAAACATATAGTATATTCCCCCACCCCCAAAATAAAATTAGTAGATTGCCCAATACTGCACTTCCAAAGCATTAGAATCTCTCAGTTAGGTAAACCCTGATGATCTCACTGTCCTTCAAGATGATCCAAACCATTAAGTAAACTATTTTTTGGTCACAGCAGGTTGTCCTTACTTCCTGAATATTTGTTCAGTGACCAAAGTTACAAAAGTGCTGAGAAAATAACTTTATTGCCAATTTATCACCTTCTCTTAGAACAGAGAGATTGGAGAGAAAGGGATTGCAGGAGAGTAAGTTGTTTGCTCTTCCACACACTGAAAGCAATATAATGGTGAAGGAGCCTGGGACTTGGAGCTGCAGGTATACTACACAGTTTACAGTACTCTTTTGAAATCTCTTCCTCTTTCCTTTTTCTGAATCTTGGACTCTGATTGAGCAGGCAGGCTGAGTACCTGGGGCATGATCTAGTAACGTGATCTGGTAATGTGTTTTACCTGCTGACTTGAGGAAGTAGACAAGACTCTTTGTGTATTAATTTAGCTATCTGTTTACTCCTTCTGGGTTCCTCTAGGCCGTGAAAAGGAGGTGATCCACAACTAGGTCCTCATTGTAGTGTCAACCTCTTTGATAAAGAGATTGTGTCCCCAGCCTTCAAAAAGCCTGCAGTGCACCCAATAGTTTTCAATAACTTTTGACCAATCTCCAACCTTCCCTTTCTGCGAATGCTGGAGGAACAGATTACATAGACAGGCAGGCAGGCAGTTCTTAAGATGTCTTAAAATATGGTCCCATCACAATTATACAGTGACTTTAATTAATCATGCACCTCAAATAGTTTCATTCTTTCAAACATGAAGAGATCAATTATAAAAGATTGTTTTTTTCTTCTTGTTTAGGGGAGGTTCTTACAGAGAAGTCCTAGGTATGAACTACCGTACTAAGAATAATATACAATGCAGCTTCTAAACATTGACATTGGAAATTTGATTTATGAATTGAACAATCAACTGTTGCTGTGTTAATTAATAATATTACTAATGTATTTAGGAAGTTCAGTAAATACATTTCATCTTTTTTGCTTTCAGGGCTGGGTGTGATTAACATGAGCTTTCAAAATATATAGAAATTCTACCATTTCTTATACAATATTTTGCATAATTGTTATATAGCCCAGTGAAGTGTACTCATTCTGTGTTGTACTTTCCTTATTCAATGAGCTATTTTGTTTCTCCATGCATATGGACCTTTTGATTCAAACCAGCATGAGAGGGAGGGAAGGAGGGAGGGAGGGAGAGAGAGGGGGGGAGAAACAATGCCCTATTCCAGTGATGGCGAACCTTTTAGAGACCGAGTGCCCAAACTGCAACCCAAAACCCAAGTCTGTATATTTGGGTGCCAGGTGGTCATGGCCCATTGGGCGGGCATAGCTGCAGTGCTAACGGCAGATTGGGTGGGACTAAAAAGTTCAATCAATCAATTCCAACTTTGCAAGATCTTTTTTTTTCCTGTGAAAAGTTGAAATTGATTGATTGAACCTTTTTTTTTTTTTGCACATGACAGTGGAGGCCTAAAGCGAAAAGGTTTTATAAAACCCAGCAGAAGGCCTAGGACTGGGGCGACGTCGCGCATGCCCACAGAGAGGGCTCTGCATGCCACCTGTGGCACACATGCCATAGGTTCGCTATCACAGCCCTATTCCATTTGTCAAAAACAACAGTACTGAAGCCAAAGCAAAACTCTTCCAATGAGTTACAAAAATTACAACCTGGATCAATGAATATTAATTCTTTTCATGAAGCAATATATTAATACATTTTATTAATACAATAGAACATAATGGTTAATAAATGAAACTGAATCACAATATGGCTATAAAGAGCTTATGCCTCTGGGAAGGTCTGAATTCTCTCTGTGGCTCCCGAGGACGTGGACAGGATTCTGGGGAGGCTGAATGCAACCACATGCTTACTGGATCCGTGCCCCTCCTGGCTGGTACTGGCTGCCCGGGAGGGGACACGAGCCTGGCTCCAGGGAATTATAAACGCTTCTTTGGGGGAGGGCGTCTTCCCCACGGCCTTGAAAGAGGCGGTGGTGAGGCCCCTCCTT